>NC_135572.1:14215728-14520728 GCF_965152235.1 Eretmochelys imbricata | reverse complement strand
TGAATAACCAACAGAAGAAACATTTGGTATACTTGTAAGGCAAAGCCTTTTTAACCCCCCCCTCCCATAACACTGGCTCCTGTCACTACAGAATCCTATTAGTCTATACCCTTTTAAAAAACATATTATGGAACAGTTTGCTCTAAATAATACAGTAACAAAGATATTACAGACATTTGTTATTCTTACCCATAAGACACATCGGTGACTGGTACATATTAGAAAAATGAAACATATTCTAGAGATTGCAGTCAGACTTTAAGAAACCTTTGGGGTGGGAATGATTTCAAGAATCATACAGTTTGGAGCATGGAGAAGCTGAGCATGGATAGGTCCTAGATCTTTATCATCAGGAAGAATCTGGAGTAGAAACCAGAGGTTCTCCCTTTAGATGGGACCTTATTATTGATAAAAGGGAAAGGAGATGCTATTCAGTCTATAAATCCTGGTCTTTTCACATTAGCTTGAGGGGAAGTAGACAACGGAAAGTTAAGAAGGGTGGATCTTGAAAATGTTTGAGGCTTTATCTGAGAAACTCCATTAGAAGTGTTATTAGCTGAAGTTGAGAAGTAGTTCTTGAATCTTCCTCCGAGGGAAAGATGGACATAATAAAGCAGACCGTCACAAAGTCTTGTGGAGCAGATTTCCCAGCTCGTGTTGGGAAAGCATTTCCTGGTTTTGGTGCACTGAAAGAGGTGGAAAACTGGAAAGATTTGGTACAGCTGGAAGTTACGGTGAAATGACTTGAAGCTCCTAGAGCGTCTCTTGCCAAAAATTGGTTGGGTATATTATTATTCACATCACAGGAATCCTTAGAGCTATTTCTAAGGCCTTGCTGAAGAGTTTTACCTCATCAAAGGACTTTTGAAATAGTTTGCTTCTGGAAGTGGTGTCTATATCTAGAACCACATTTTGTTTTCCAAACAAGAGGAGAGGTCTAACACAGTATCTAGTGATACTACAGGAATCATCGGACAGAAAGCAAATATTTTGATAAGAGTTCAGTTGTGTTTTAGTCTCCCTCTTTTGATCTCTATGGAATCTCTTTCTAAGAAAGCAAAGGATAAGCAAGTAACAATGCTCTTCAAGCTGACACTGTGCACATCATTTAACAGCACACAAAGCAACAGAAAAAAATATCAAGCCACTTATGGGAACTTTTCATGATCTTTGGTCCACAAATCTTTTCAGGAACCCTCCTGTCCCTCTATACTGCTATCCCAATCTTTTGTTTCTGACTAAGATGAAGGAAGGACAAGTCAGTCTTTGGGGCACAAGAGAACTTTGCTGCACGGGGATCTGCACAAGAATAAGGGTCAGCAGTGGGGAATTTGCAACTCTCTCAAGTCTCCCTCCAAAGAGAAAACAGGCTCAGAGAGGAAGTGAAAGATAATATTGGGTTAGGAATCCTGAAGTGGAGGAAGCCCTAGCATGGTCAAGGCAGGATAGGAGAAGCCAAGCATCCTTTTTGTTTTATGTACATACCCCTCTTTGGAGGGCTTTATTTGGCTCAGCTCTTAAAGGGGCAGGACACTATTTTGGATTCATTAGTTTTCTGTAACAACCACCATCACCTGAAGAGCTTTGTCCAACTTTACGTTTTATCTCCCATCCTCCACATGCCAATCACCATGGTATCTAAGTGCCTTCCAAAATTACAAAAGCGCACACTAAAGGAATTACACTCTTTTTTCCTAAGAAGAAAGATAGCCATTTTGTTTTCTCCTTAACCAGCTATGACTTCTACAAGTACACTGCAACAACTCTGCCCCCACCTACACTAAGAGGAGGGCATTCATTTAAATAATATGGTGTAAAAATACTCCATACATTTTCAACTGAAAGCTATAATGCCTATCTTTCAGGACACATTACTGAAACAGAAGCAAAATAATCTGGTAAGGAAATGCAATCTTCTCATGAGCACATTTGGAAAAAAAGGCCTGGAAGAAAAAGGGGAAATTTAGTTCACATCCCACTGGAAATACATCATGGGTATCCAAGTATTTCATAAGTTTCTTATATCTCAGAAGAACATGAACATCTATTTTCCTGTAATTCAGCCCTTTACACTTTGAGAAAGTAAATGAAAACTTTGAGTTGTGTTACTAATAGTTATGTTTGCACACAATCAAAGAACTGCTCAGCTTCTTTCAAAATCCCCAGACTTTAACTTCTTCCCATTCAATTAGTTTGTTTGCGATCAATATAAAAAATGGTTTCATTCCTGTCAAAAATCTGTCACCCACCTAATGATACCATAAATTGGAAAAGGCACTGTGTTATGAATGCTGCTAGTAAAAAAATTTGTATAAGGATATCTGTCAAACTTGAAAGGAGAGAGAGAGTCTGTTGAACACAAACTATTAACTTACCAAAATCGTAAGTATGTGAATTCACATAAATTACATTTTACATATAAATTAAAATACAACTCATGACCTGTGTAAATGTTTGGTACCTGAGTACTTATGCTAGATTTAACTCCTGTGAAATAGTGCTACTCACAACCAGGTCACTGAGTAACTACCAACTGATACAAAAGCATGTTTGCCTATGTAACAAAAGTGCACAGTTATTTTTTTATCTTAAAATATATGGAGTTTTCCCTAACAAATATATTACATATTTAATTTGTATAAATTATAGTACAGTCACATGCCAAATTGTTATAGACTGTTAGGGAACACCTAAAAGTTAGCTCTGAATTTTCAAGTATACTAGGCACCCTAATACTATTGCGATTGGCAAGGTATAAAAATATCTACATAGAGTTGCACATGGAAGACAAGATCAGTACGTAAAGAGATGATCTTCAAAATTCTAAGAGAAAAACCTCTATTAAACCTGAAAATATTTTTAAAAATGAAAGGACTCTGAACTAAGTAGATCATCACTAACTCACGCTGACTAGCAGCTCCACTGACAAATGTAGAATTTTGCAAACTAAAGAGTGAACAAATAAAAATAGCAAAGAATCTATACCACAAAATGTATTTGTTCACATAGGCTTCAATTAATCGAAGAACAACTTCAGGCACATCCTTAACTCTATCCCTATTTTTCAAAGCCCTTAAAGCACATGCTTAACAGCTTCGTAGAATCTAGACTTAATGTACCTTTCATTAAAGTAGATAATACTTCTAGTACAACTAGAAAATGGCCGGTAGTAGTATATTAAGTTTTTGTAATGAGTCCTCACTGAAGCATTCTAGATTTTTGTTTAGAAGTGTTTTTGTCAATCTTGTAGTAATCCCTCCACAATATTTTGACATACCTCTGGGCTAAGGAAGAAAAGGATTTAAAACATTAATGCCCTAATTATTGTAAGGCAGTCCCAGCCCTTAATATACATGAGCTTGTCCTCCTCCTATCTGTCTGTTTTATCCACTTGTCATCCCTTGTCTTATACTTACATTGTAAGCTCTTTGGGGCATGGACTATTTTTTCATTACATATGCATACAATGCCTCGCATCATAGGCCCTGGATCCTTATTCAGTGGCCTCTAGGTTTTACTACAGTTCAAACAAAAACAAAGAACAACGGGTTTTTAATCTGGTCTGGGCAAGCCAGTGTATAGAAGGACCTAAACAGTGTTAGCATTGTATTTTAAAAACCATATTCTAGACTAAAACCTGGGCTAGAACATGATTTGCATTACCATTCCATGGTCTCTCTTAGTAGGGACTGCTAGTCATGATAAACTGTGCAGCTAGCTGTCCACTATAAACCAATAAACTTACTTTTCCTTGTGACCAAACAAGATTTGAACCCAGATCTTCAGAGATCAGTAGCTAATGTTAACCCACTTCATGAACTAGCCCTCAGAGGTTGTATTGCTAAGATTTTTCTTCTTCTTTGGCCATAACTCATTATTTTTCCAACATGTAGCAAATGAAATTGACCCAGTTGCCTTGCTGCCAACACATGAATCTGAAAAACAGTGAAAACTAGTATAACATTGCCAGTTTTCACAATGCCACAGATTACAGAAGCTCTCTGTAGCAGAGCAGCAGAATTGTCCATCTGTAGATTTAGAAAGGCATTAGTTTAAGCTTCATTTGTATTTTGAAGATTATTTTCACAAAAACAAGGGCTACAAACTAACTTACTTTCTTAAATGAAAGCTTAGATTTTGCAGGCTTGGACAGTGATATTTTTCTTTTTTACTTGCCCTAGAAAGTGGGTGCAGAGATTTTTTTTTAAACTCTGTTCACAGAGGTACTCTGTGTGCTCTGGCACTAAGCAACATCCAAGTGAGCGAAAGGGTTATACAGCCTCATTTTCATAAAAGCATACCAAAAGGAACTATACACACTGTATATTACAGATGACATTTTTATATTATACTGGGTAAGAAACATACTAGCATTTCATGTATATATTTACCAGTGTAGTGACCTGTACAAAGAGCATCTTAGGTCCTATAGAAACACTTCTCTGTTGATAGCAAATATTTCTCAGACGAGTAGCACATCTTTTATTACTTTGCAGCTGGCATTTGGACTGGTTTACTCAACTGGCTTGACTATCCTTACATTTCCTCCCTCTGGCTTTCTCTTGGGAGAGGAGGGCCAAACTGGCTGATAAAAGGCCTTTTATCTGTATGAAACTAAACAAGTCAACTACTGTATATTTAGAGTCTTATACTGAATAATCATTTATAGTACATTTGACAAACATTCTCTGTTTATTTTAGCTCTCACTTTTAAGAGTGAAAAATGTTTAAAAACAGTAAAGAACACATTTATTGTACCCTTTAAAATAATCCTCAGTCTACAACAAATGGTGCTATTAGCCAAGCGGTCTTATTGTGCCCAGTTTTGCTTACATCCACCTAAGAACTTGCTAGTGCCAGTTATAAAATCATGCTCACAGAGTTAGGGATAGTTTCAGATTGAAGCTGATAAAATCCCTCTCAAGCAAAAAACTTAAAATAACTTTTTATGAAGTATATACTGAACATAATGTAAATTAACTATTTTTGCAGAGGGTTCAATGAGCCCTACAGTGCCTGTTTACTTCCTAATTGCTAATGCCAAGCAATGCAAAGCTTTGGCGGGGACTGACTGTCGGTATGCCTCAATGAGTATAAAAACAAATTATAGTATTTGAATTTTTCCTTCAGAAATATTAATACCTCTAAAACACCACTAACTAAAAATGTAGAGAAGTAAATACATTTTTTAGGCATAGTCCAAAAGCATTTTAGTCTGCTGCACAGAATGAAGACTTACTTAGGGCTTGTCTACATGGCATCACAGTATGAACTAGACTGTGTGAACTGTAGAATCCTCTAACATGTTGCACTCTAACTGCCCTATGTAGACCTTGCTGGCACAAACTAAAAGGTACCTAGTGGCCTTTAATATAGCGCTGTTTGAAACATGATTACATCCATGTGAACTAGGTACCTTCTAGTTCACACCAGCAAGCTCTACGTGGGGCAGTTAGTATGCAACACAGAGCACTCTATAATTTAAATCAGTCTAGTTCACAGGGAAGAGCCACGTAGCCAAGCCCTAAGTTCTTTCAAGTGCTACAGACAGAAGAAAAGAATAAAGAGAAGTTACACAACCTCTCTCATTCATTCCACCTGATGTTTGCAAAGTATTTGCATCAGGGTGTACCAACATTGTTTACTGACACTAGAAACCTAATGATAGCTTTCGTTTTCCTATTGTGGGGAAACTGGCTTAGTTTACTAAGAAAGCAAATCACTGCTTTTCAAACAGCTTTTCGAAGAAAATGGCACAACTTTCAATTAAGACAGAGGGGTTTACTTAAAAGAGAAATGACCAACTGAACTTCAAGATAAGCTTCTTTCACTCTGACAGGTTAACAGTGCAGCTATGTATATCTTTGTTCTTTCAGGCAAAATGAATTTTCAACTAATTAATTTCATTTTGATTACCCCTCAAGAGTGAGTCTGAAGTAACTTGTTGACTTCACTTTTCTAAATGTTCACCTTTTAATTCATTATAGAAGGTACTACTCATTATAGAAAAGAAATAGGATTTGTGGGAAGAAACAGGACTTGGAGTGGAATATGAAAGACTGTGATATTTATGATGGTTACAGAATGAACATGGGGATGTTAATTTACTTTACAAGAGGGAGTGCAAACACACACACCACAAAACAGACAAGAGCTTTTCACTTTCTTTGGGTGTAATATGGTGTGTGTGCAAGAGGGAGGAGTGGCTGGGGACAAACAGTGTAATGAGGGATCCATCTGATACAGAACTGAAGGCAATTGGTTTGTTACTTTCACTTTTCCACAAACAGTATAATAAGAGCTGTGTAAACATGTACAGTACAAAGAATTTTCTGGTCAAATTGAGGGTGGGAACAGGAAATGCATGAGGTCAGAGGTTGTCTCCGTTACCAAATTCACTGGCAGTAAAGAAAAATGCATTCCTACAGCATCCGCTAGTTGGAGTTCGTCTATTCCAAACAAGTTATACTGATGCTCCAAATGTGGAAAGAGAAAACACTAGAATAAATTGCTGAGAATAAACGTCAGTCTGCCTTCAGAGCTTTTAGCTTTGTAATAATCAATCATGTTAACGATGCTACTGCCTAAGGAACCACCAAAAATGGGATCTCATTGTGCTAGGCACTGTACAAACACATAGTAGCGCAGAGTCCCTGTCCCCAAGAGCTTACAATGTAAACAGTCAAGACAGACACAGAGTCGGGGAAAGAAGTATAACAGAAACAGAGTGAACTATGCGATGGCAGCAAATGTCATATTAGTTCCATGATGGGGGGCAGAGGGGAGAAGCAGGTTAAGTTAGGAGGAGATAAGCTAAATGGAAAAAAATGAAGGGAGAGAGGACACTGAAGTGAAGAAGTCTAAGGTGGCAGGACAAGGGGAAAAATGGTAAGAGTGACAGGTGTGGAGGAGTGAAGCTAAGGGGAAGAGACTGAGAAAAGGGGAAAGAGAGTGTAAGAGCAAACAGCCACTCAGCATGGGAGAGATAAAGTCCAGTCAAAACTGTGGAAAGTTCTCAATGTCCAAAGGTGCCTGCTATGGCTGCTTCTGAAACTGATGTGTGGGCAGGGAAGCACCACTTGGGTTATAGTGCCCCAGAGTGTGGGCGATCTTAGTTTTCTGTGAAGGATCCTGGCTCTTTTAATGTAAGCTCTGTCTTAATCATCAATCTTAAACATATGCTAGAAGATTCCATCTTGCAAACCAATCAAGATAGCATAGGGCAGGGAGGGCCAACCTGAGCCTGAGAAGGAGCCAGAATTTTCCAATGTACATTGCCAAAGAGCCACAGTAATACGTCAGCACACCCTGCCCACCGGCAGCCCCTCCGATCAGTGCCTCCCCCACCCTCCCCGCACCTCCCAATCAGCTGTTTTGTGGCGTGCAGGAGGCTCGGGGGGGGGAGGGGAAGGAGGAGCAAGGGCATGGCAGGTTCAGGGGAGGGGCTGGGAAGGAGTGGGGGCAGGGCCTGTGGCAGGGGCAGGGGTTGAGCTGTGAGCACCCCCCGGCACACTGGAAAGTTGGCGCCTGTAGCTCCAGCCCTGGAGTCGGTGCCTGTGCAAGGAGCCGCATAGTAACTTCTGAAGAGCCGCACGTGGCTCTGGAGACACAGGTTGGCCACGCCTGGCGTAGGGATACATTACAGCTGTTACTAGATTTGAGACAGAAGAAATGGATATACAATATTTTGGGTTAGGTGAAAGTCAGTATTTACTTCTGCATAACACTGTCCCTTTTATGGAAAGCGTGAGCCAACACAGGCCTACTCCAGGTTCTGATCCTTTAAGGACCAGCATTCTAGTAGGAGTCCCCAGAGGTCATGTGACTGTAGGCTGCTGAGACACACACTGGTAAGGCATGTCAGGTAATAATAAGGAGCAGCCTTCCCCGTACAGAGTCAAGACCAGATCTAGTGGCATTGCCACATCAGGAGAGCCGGGGAAACACACAGTTCAGGAGGGGCTGTGGAAAAGGTTCAAAGAGAAGATATATAGAAGAACCCCAGCGAGAGATGAAAAACATGAAGGAAAAGGCCTGCAGGAACACTTTCCTGGTGTGGGCTGAACGACTGGTGTTGGCATTTGTCCCTATTTAGCGGCCCCAAGCCAAGACTTTCAGAGAAGGCAAGAATCTCCCCATGCTTCTCCATCTTCCCAAATCAAGGCAGAAATCAGGACAGATATGCCCACAGGAATCTGAAGAATAAGCAAAAAGGAATAGTTTCAAAGAGCAAGATGTTTAGGATGGAAGTATAGCACCTAAGTTTACCAAAATTCCAAGCAGAAGCTGTTTTGTGAGAGCACTAATTGGAAAGAAAAATGACTAAGGAAGGCTAAAGAAATTTTGCTTGCATCATTTCAGTATAAAATGTAGTTTCTTTATGGTTTTGTTTTTTGTACAAATACTGTAGTTCTAAGTTTACATATCACTTTATAAGGAATTTAAATGTTTTCACAAAAAATAGAAGCTGACAGTATGCCTCTGTTCTTATGGAAATATTGCTTTAAGTTAAATGATTCCACAAAAACTGTAGCGGATAGTATGGTGTTTTGTATTTAAAAAGGTGAGCTCCTTAAAGGATTCTTTTTTTAAATGGCCAAATACTTAAATGTTATACATTTTAAAATTTGGTGTAACAGTGCAAAAGGGCCCCTCTTCATGCAGACCAGATATTTGATTTAATTTTGTATTTTTTAAAAAAATTCATCTCTATAGCTAAGAGGAAGAGATGATCTGTCAAAGGAGATGTCCATTTCACATAACACCAGCAAATGATTCTTGAATTACCAATACTTTGACATTTTAATATACACTAAAATATTTCTTGATGCAGTCCTCTTCACAGAGTATAAAGATGATATGGACATGTCTGCATAAGAATACTGTTTAGATTGCCACATATGGAACTGTAATCTTTTTGTTATGTGCATAGTTTATCTTAAATTTAAACAAATTACATATACAGAGGTCTAAAGATCTTGTTTCTAAAGATCTTTTGGGGGAAACATGCACTAAGCAGCTGAACTGTGACAAGTGCAGAATGGTATCAATCCTACTATACTATCTGATTTGTCAAATTTGTCTGTACAAGTTATTCTAAAATTCACAATAGCACTCTTAACCATTTATGAAATGAGGCAGATCATGTCTTTGCAGTGCTCATGGACACATTCTCCATGATTTGCTGGAAAGAATGAAGTGAATAACCACTAAGGTCCTAGAGTTTATTTTCTTGAACTTCTTAGTGTTGCATATGGTGGTTGAATATAACAGACTATAGGATGAAGGTAGTATCAAGCAAGTGTTTTTTCTGCAGCCAGTGGAGTTTTGTTGATGGACTATGAAGTTGTATAATGCAACAGATCAGACCAATCAATAAGCATAATTCACACAGCAATGTAATGACTTGGAAGTAGTTTGCAGGCCCTTCATCAAAATGCTGTCAAACTAAGAAGTTTGCAAAAAGCAACCCCTGAGCAGATCTAACATGGTCCTCATATGTACAGATTTTTAAGAAAACTCACCTAAACCAACATTAACAATTTTTCTCAGGTACTGGTTGATACCCAGCCATTTTCTCCAAAACTCATTACAAAAAAAAAAAAATTTCTTCTTTGATTTTTTCCTAACCTAGATTCATTAAAAGCATTCTGCATAGACTTCCACTTCATGGATAATCTGAGCTTCACAGAGAAGTACTCTTTCACCATGCATAATCTCAATGTAAAATACTACCTGTTAGTGATAATTTAAAGATATGTATTAAGTGACAATATAAAGCAAATGAAACAATACATATAACTTACGGGTTTTTTTTAGAAATGGTATAACACACATATAACCCAGGACCTGGTTTTGAAGGAGCTGACTGAAAAATACTGACCTCCTGACAGAATTGCCTCTATGAAATCTTTATTAATCATTTCTTTTTTTTGTAAAGAAATATGCAAATCCTACATGAAACTTTCTACAATCAGCCGTGATCTATTTCACAAGTCAGAGAATCATTTGATTTTTCCAGATACTTATGCACAACTTTTAATTAGCATGATGTTGTTTCCACCATTCACAATTTGGAAACAAAAACAATGTCCTAAAACTATGGGGATTCTAAAATTAACCTCAAATTTAGAATAGGCCAAACGTAAAACTGCTTTAAGAGCTCAATTATTGGGTGTTGGAGGCAATTTTGAGTAATTAAATGCTGAAATGTGATTGTTTTCATGCCAGTGACATATGCAATTCACTGTCAGAGTAAGTCTCTCTGTCCTACAACAGTCCAATTCCTTACCTTACTTTACATCTGTTCAGAAGTTAACACTTAAAGTGCCTTTTTTTTCAGAGCAATCTCACTGATGTGGTTTCAGTAAATATTCTATAAAACTACTACAGCAAGGGAACTTGATTTTCAATGTTCGTTTATTTGGGTTGTTTTGTATTGGTTTTTATTCCCTAACTAAAATATTAAGAAAATACACTGTTTTCAAAAAAATCTAAGATTATGCATAACACATGCTTTAGAACACAGTAAGTCTAGATAACTGTACAAGTTAACAGGGTGAAAATTTGATCCAACTTTATTAATCTGTCTGGAAAACACTGAGTATTTATCACTTCTCAAACAAATCATTCAAAATTGTTTTTTAATTGAAAAAAAACTACTAGTGACCAGCAGCCCGGCCTTCGCAAAAGACACCACTAATAAAAAATCCTGTGTATGGTAACTAATAGATAACCTCTGCCTTATGGCATTTCTCACTCAGTACTGGGAGGGCCTTTTCAATGAACTCTCCTTGTGCTTTGGAGGGCGTGGGGCGGCACGGCTGCAGGTCCAGACATTCGGCACTAGCAGATGAGTTGGAGATGGTCTTGAGAGAGTTCTATACAGCTTATCTTCAGCACCACAGCATAGGCACCAGTGTCTGAGCACCAGTTAGAAGTCACATTAGGCCTCTGAGGTGAGGCACTGACCCCAAAGTCCAGAGCTCTGGTCAGCTTTGGAGAAGGGGAGGGGTGTCAAGAACTATTTTGGTATCAACTGAGCCCATCCAGAGCAAGAGTCAAAAGCTGGAGAGAGAGCAGAAACTTGGAACTCTCCAGTGCTCAGGGAGTCTAACCAGGAAAGTAGTCCCGGAGGACTTCAGCATCCCTGATTTTGGATTCAGAGCCTTTTCAGATCCTGTCTTTTCCCACAGAAAGTAACAGTGATGCTTGAGTCAGTTTATGGAACTCAGAGAGGTGGAGGGTTTTGATGCCAACAAAAGCCATTCTGACTATGCACAAAAGCCCCAGCCTGAACCCATGGTCTGCTGATTTTGCCCATAGGGCAAGAAAGCGTGGAACCTAAGTTGAGACTTTCGGTGTAAAAGCCCAACAAATGTTACTTCTGTCCAAAGTGAGAAACAAACTTCTCCTAAGCAAAAGAGGCATCATACACCAGCAAACTGACTAGGGAAATATCAATGACCAGGAGGTGGACCATTTAAAATTTTCATTAAGTTCCACCGTGGGTAACTGTGGCATTGACCTGGGAAAAGTGTGGGCAAAAATGGGTAATTTAACCTCATCTGTGCTACACTGACACTAAAACTATTGAAAAATTATTTGAAACAATATATAAAACTATTCATAAGACAAAGGTAAAACTGTCTAAAAGTTACACAGATAACTCTAATGCTCACAGACTATAGTGGCCAGAAAGAAAGGAAGACAGTTAGGGCTTGCAACTCTTCCACATAGCCTGGAACCAAAACATCTGGTGGCGTGAGGTGGTGCTCATGCGAGGCTCACTGGGCATGGCTTTCCAGAACACCATGGTGCCGGTGCCTTGAACCCCATCAGTGAGATTACACACAAAGTCCCCAGAAAAAGAAGTGTTTCACTAAAACAATACATTTAAAATTTGTTTCGGTTTAAAAAAAAATAGACAAGAGCAGACCAGCCTTTGTAGAAGACCCCATAAATAAAAACCTGTGTATACATGCAACAAAACACTTTCAGGAACAAATGTCACTTTTAAGCTTCCAAGAGTTTATTATAAAAAGTAAAAAAAAAAAAAAAAAAAAAAAAAAAACCCCCAAACATTTTAAAAGGCAAGGAATATATTTTACAATATTTCTAATATGCTATGGTCAAGGGTTTCTCTCAGAGCCCAGCACTGCAATTCTTATACAGGCAAGCCTCCAATTTACTTGAGTGAGAGGCTTGCCGGCATAGATTGCAGGATCATAGCCAAATTTCTTCACAACCTACAAGCATGGTAGACACTACAATTTGCATATGAATGCTCACTATTATCAAGTAAATTGCTAGCATCGCTTATAGAGAGAAGTAAAAAAAAAATCCTTAAAATTCCTTAAAAAAGGAAGCACACGTCGGAGTCTTAATGACAGGCCATTTCCCCCACATTTTAAAATAGTGTGATATGCATGCATTTTAAAAATTATCTTCCCACTCAAATAAACTGAGCATTTAATAGACATACAAATAAAAACAAAGCAGGCATAGCTAAATTATGCTGGA
The DNA here is from genome assembly GCF_965152235.1 of Eretmochelys imbricata. Lineage (NCBI taxonomy): Eukaryota > Metazoa > Chordata > Testudines > Cheloniidae > Eretmochelys > Eretmochelys imbricata. Next base: position 14,508,206 of record NC_135572.1, on the reverse strand, counting down.
ACAGCCTAATGATGAATTTTCAACTGTGGTACATCCAACTCCATAATAAAATTATTTCTTTAGAGAACAAAAATAGGTAACGTTACTGAAATGCATCAGTTAACATCAGGGCTATTGGCCAATGGATCCATGTCTACTTCTTGTTTGTCCCCAGGAAGAGATCCGCCCTTCTACTCTGCAGTCTTTTCCTCCTCTTTTTACAGCCACAATAATCTTTTGTATCCTTCTCCAGGAGGAACATTTTGCCAGGACTACATGGAATGAACTAAGAGAGAAAAAGTTGCTTGTAAACACTGTCAAGGCAAGTACCTCCAATTATTTTACTGACACCCCAGCGGTTAGCTAACCGCTAAGTCCGGGGCCAGACTTGATTTCACCCTATTAATTAATTAGTCCTGAACAGCTGTCATAAGGCATGTGTTCTCTAAGATTCGGTTGTTTTATCTGTGCAGAAAGTCTGCATCAGTGAAGTTACTCCTGTGTTCAGCACTGAACTGATGACATTTATAACGCCTGTTTTAAAGTGATAATCTGTCATCTATACAGGGCTATGTAATTTTTTACAATTACAGATACATTCATATTCATTTTTGCAGTGTCTTCTGTCCCATTGCAGTTATCTTTATTACAATGCACCTAAGACTTAAAAAAGACAGTTAAACTACCTAAATGCTGTAAGTTATCTCAGGTTTTAGAACTTGTACATTACTCCTGCAAAGGGGGGCTTTAGGATTTTTTAAGCAGACTGTTCATAATCTTTTAAGTTATCCTTTGCCTGTTTCTTTCTGGTATTACACTGTGGGCACTGTACTAATATGTGCCTATACAGGGCTTTTCATCTGTATATCTGAAAGCATTTTACAAAACAAGGTAAGAATTCCCATTTAACAGATAAAACAGAGGTTAAATTACATGCCCAAGGTCTGTCTTGTGGTTAAGGAAATGTACTCGAAAGATCCAAGATCCACACTCAGCTCCACCACAGACATCCTACCTCTGTCCAAAATCATTCAGGTTTCTCTGTGACTGCATTCCCTATCTGCAAAACAGAGATAATACTTCCCTACCTAACAGGGGTGTTCTGAGGTATTCAGATACTATGATGAAGAGCACCAAAGGACATTTTAAATTCAAGTCACACAAGTTAGGGAGACAGTGGGGCACACAATTCCTGATTCCTAACACCTGCCCAAAGAATTTACAATCCAATTCAAAAACAGTCAACCTGAAATCCACATTAAAAGTGCAACTGGGTTTTAACTCCTAGAAATACTTCTTCCTTGTCCAAGACTGATAGATGTATAAATGGAAACTTCCTTTTTGAGCTCAATTACTGGAAACTTTCTTTGGTTTTTAGATCCAGAAACTAGGCAACATAGCAAAAATCAAATAAGTATTTGGATGCAAAAGAATGAAAGGTATACAGATATGCATGTACACACAAAACTGCACAATGTTACTGGGGCAACTAATAAACTACTTTCAAGGGAAAATATTTATGTATTTGAATGTAATAAGTGTAATGTAATCTTGCTAGCTGCAGCTCCAGGCCAAATCGCACCTGGAGCTGCAGCTAGCGAGAGATGTCAAGAGTAACAAGAAGGGTTTCTTCAGGTATGTTGGCAACAAGAAGAAAGCCAAGGAAAGTGTGGGCCCCTTAATGAATGAGGGAGGCAACCTACTGACAGAGGATGTGGAAAAAGCTAATGTACTCAATGCTTTTTTTGACTCTGTCTTCACTAACAAGGTCAGCTCCCAGACCTCTGCGCTGGGCATCACAACATGGGGACTAGATGGCCAGCCCTCTGTGGAGAAAGAGGTGGTTAGGCACTATTTAAAAAAGCTGGACGTGCACAAGTCCATGGGTCCGGACGAGTTGCATCTGAGAGTGCTAAAGGAATTGGCGGCTGTGATTGCAGAGCCATTGGCCATTATCTTTGAAAACTCGTGGCGAACGGGGGAAGTCCCGGATGAATGGAAAAAGGCTAATGTAGTGCCAATCTTTAAAAAAGGGAAGAAGGAGGATCCTGGGAACTACAGACCAGTCAGCCTCACCTCAGTCCCTGGAAAAATCATGGAACAGGTCCTCAAAGAATCAATCCTGAAGCACTTACATGAGAGGAAAGTGATCAGGAACAGTCAGCATGGATTCACCAAGGGAAGGTCATGCCTGACTAATCTAATCGCCTTCTATGATGAGATTACTGGTTCTGTGGATGAAGGGAAAGCAGTGGATGTATTGTTTCTTGACTTTAGCAAAGCTTTTGACATGGTCTCCCACAGTATTCTTGTCAGCAAGTTAAAGAAGTATGGACTGGATGAATGCACTATAAGGTGGGTAGAAAGTTGGCTAGATTGTCGGGCTCAACAGGTAGTGATCAATGGCTCCATGTCTAGTTGGCAGCTGGTGTAAAGTGGAGTGCCCAAGGGGTCGGTCCTGGGGCCGGTTTTGTTCAATATCGTCATCAATGATCTGGAGGATGGTGTGGATTGCACTCTCAGCAAATTTGCGGATGATACTAAACTGAGTGGTAGATACGCTGGAGGACAGGGATAGGATACAGAGGGACCTAGACAAATTGGAGCATTGGGCCAAAAGAAATCTGATGAGGTTCAATAAGGATAAGTGCAGGGTCCTGCACTTAGGACGGAAGAACCCAATGCACAGCTACAGACTAGGGACCGAATGGCTAGGCAGCAGTTCTGTGGAAAAGGACCTAGGGATGACAGTGGACAAGAAGCTGGATATGAGTCAGCAGTGTGCCCTTGTTGCCAAGAAGGCCAATGGCATTTTGGGAGGTATAAGTAGGGGCATAGCGAGCAGATCGAGGGACGTGATCGTCCCCCTCTATTCGACATTGGTGAGGCCTCATCTGGAGTACTGTGTCCAGTTTTGGGCCCCACACTGCAAGAAGGATGTGGATAAATTGGAGAGAGTCCAGCGAAGGGCAACAAAAATTATTAGGGGTCTGGAACACATGACTTATGAGGAGAGGCTGAGGGAACTGGGATTGTTTAGTCTGCAGAGGAGAAGAATGAGGGGGGATTTGATAGCTGCTTTCAACTACCTGAGAGGTGGTTCCAGAGAGGATGGTTCTAGACTATTCTCAGTGGTAGAAGAGGACAGGACAAGGAGTAATGGTCTCAAGTTGCAGTGGGGGAGGTTTAGGTTGGATATTAGGAAAAACTTTTTCACTAGGAGGGTGGTGAAACACTGGAATGCATTACCTAGGGAGGTGGTAGAATCTCCTTCCTTAGAAGTTTTTAAGGTCAGGCTTGACAAAGCCCTGGCTAGGATGATTTAATTGGGGATTGGTCCTGCTTTGAGCAGGGGGTTGGACTAGATGACCTCCTGAGGTCCCTTCCAACGCTGATGTTCTATGATTCTAAGTGGTTTTTAACTTTAAAAACGTACAAATAAAAAACTTTAACACACTAGTTTTGCTCTAAATTCCATCTTCCCTCCCATCACTTCTATTCCTCTGCCCCACATTGCACATGTGTCTCTGGCACTTGGTCCTTCACTCTTCCCCCTGCACACACTTCTCTACCTTTTGTTCCTCCTCCCCTCTGTCCATACAATCCAATTACCTACTTCTCTTCCTCTTGTGGCTATGACGACCAACCACCTGGGTCCTCCTCTCCCTCTGGTATCCTGGAAAGGCTGTCTAGCTGCCTGGTTCTCTGTTCTGGGCATTCCTCTCCAAGTGGCACCTGCTGGTTTATCTTCTACTGACAGCTCCCATTGGCATTCACAACACCAGTCTCACTGGTGGCTGCAGTCTCTGAGGGATGTTCACTTATATGTACAAACAGGCCACAGTGGAGACAAGCTAAACTGTGTCCTCCTCTTCTTTGCTTCCAGATGCTTTTAGAGGTATCAATGTGTTTCCAAGGAGGACAACACCATATGACCTGCTAGTGCTCTGCAGACCACAGTTTGGGAACAACTTTTAGACAGTATTCATATTGCCTCCTAAACATTAATTTGGTCTTACGACACTCAGGCAGAAAAATTCATAAAAATACATTACATTTAATTAAGATCCTCAATTACAAGCGCCTCCCACATTTGAAAATGCTGGTGTAGACCTTCATGGTATGGTACTTCCTCACCTTTCTTCCATGCTTGTAATAGTTAATAATGCTGACGGTTAAAGTATTATAACTGGCATCTTAATTAGCACTCATTTAAATGGTGTGGTTTGCAGCTCAAGCTATTATTTCAGGCTCTCTGCAAACTCAGGCAGATATCATTGAACTGGTTACACTAAGGTCACATTCTGAAGGTTTACTATGCAATTATAATGGCTAAAGATTAATTAAAAATAAGCAGATATTCTGAATAACAAATGAGGTCTGTTTGTGCAGGGTCATATGCCACAATCTCTGGGAAAAGCTGTGCTATGGAGTTATAAATTGTAAATAATAATGAAAAGTACAGTAGAGACGCAACTATGATCTCAACAAGGTAAAATATTTTTTCTTTCAGATGCTCAGAGGAATTAGTAAAGTAGATGTTCTATGGATAGTATCCAAAGTAACTTCTCACAAAATTGCACTTCCATTCAGTGAAACGGTATTTGAATAACTTTGTACAATGCAGCCAGCACACGAGTCATGACTATTAGCCAGCACAGCAGGATTTCACTGTAGGGGAGTTTGCAACATTGTTGCTTCCAAACAATATCATTAGATATCTCTTTAGCAGAATGGATTTGTGTAAACACTTCCAGTTCTGACCATTAGGGTAAACTTTTAAATGTATATGTTTTTGTTTCGCAGAGTACTGCACTATTTAATGCTGCAAAGTTGTAGTGACAGGGCTGACTGAGCATACAGGCATTACCATAATACAAATAAAATTCTAAGAGTCCCAATAAAGGGTCCACTGAGCTAGGCATCATACAGACAAGTAATTAAGGCATTCCCTGCTCTATAGCGCTTAGATTCAAATGTGTTTCTCAAATGCATGTTTTTTTGTTTTTCCTAGAGTTAATTAAGTATTTTAGGAAAAATTGTCAGAACGGCCATCAGCAAGATTTGGTGGTCACACTCTGAGGCCACCAAAACATTTCTCGTGAGACCCCCTAGCGAAAGGGCAGGTATAACACGTAAACAAAAGGAGTAAGAATATTAGAAAATCAAGTTTTATGCTATTTCTATGCAGATATGTAGCATAATTCACTACACCCGCAAAAACTGCTCACCACTGCAAGACACTATGGTCTATCCAGGTTCCATCCTGATATAAAGCTGTATTGTGCAGAAACATGGCACACAAGTACAGTATATCAGCATACAGAGTTTTTCAAAATCATACAAAAATGGTCTTTTTAACAAGATGATGGGAGGAGTGCAAATATTGTTTTTAAAGTTTTGCCTACTCTTTCCTATAGACTAGCTCGGCAAATATGTCAAAGTTTAATCTTGCATTAGTCGGTCCCCTAAAGTGTCAAAAGGCATTTGGATATTTGTACTAGATTATTTGCAAGAAATACATTAAAACAGCTTAGGGTTTTGTCTACACACCAAGTTTCTGTGGGCAAGCCAGGGCATGAATCTCCAGCACGCCAGCATGGCCATACAGTAACGTGCCATGTGGACACTGCTATGGCACAGTAAGCACTGCACTCCAGGGCTTTCAACGCACCGTAGTAGTGTCCACATGGCATGTTACTGTGCAGTGAGCTAGTGCAATGTTGATTCATATCCTGGCTTGCTGCACAGTAACTCACCTTGTAGACAAGCCCTTCCAAGTTTTACTTAAAAAATAAACTACTGAGAATTCTCAGCTTCTTTTATAAAACTTTGTTTTAAAGACAAATGTCACATTATGGGAGAGCGTTTATATTTAGTTCAATGACAATTTGTATTGTTGGGAAACATTGTCAGAAAATTTCACACAGAAGAGAAATCTTTTTAAAGCTCTAAATGTCAATTATCCAGTGTTTTCAGGCAATACACCTATCACCAAACCAAGGATGCAATCCTGCAAACTTTTATTCATATGATTAGGCAGTCACTAAACCAATAATGCCAGCTGCATTGCTGGAAATTTGCATTTTTTACTAAAAAGTCTGAAAACCTCAGGTGTTATAGCTCCAGAACTCTGAGAATGCAATTGTTCATTTTCCTAAGTTCATTAAGATTTCACCCCATATAGAATGGATGCTAAAAATGTTCATGAGTACAAAAACACATAACTCACCATTGTATTTAGATAATGCAGAGAAATATATTAAGATCTGAGCTCAGACTCCCAGCATCTCTTAGGCACAAATGCCTAGATTTTTACAGATGTTTAGGCATTGCTGCACTCAGCATCGCAATTGATTTAGGAGTCTATGACATTCCAGGGTGCAATCCTGACCAGTGAAGTCTTGCATCACCCCTACCCTGCAACTTTGGGTCCCCCACAATGCTTTGCTGCTGTAGGTCCCACCTGGGCTGCTCACAAACATCCAAACAGCATGCAGGTCACACCTTGAGTGTGTGTATATAGCTACAGCCCTGGTCCAGCAACTCTGACCCCAGCAGCCCGTCAGCAAACACCAGCCACGCTTTGGCTTTCAGCAGCGTTTGGTTACTACTTGCAGGGTGATGCCAAACACACTCCCAGTCCTGAACTTCTCCCCAAAACATGTGTTCTACACTGTCCAGCCCTCTCCTGGACAGTCCAACTATATTAAGTCAGTTGTCCCTCTGAGGTGATCAATATCTTAAATTGAGTTACCCAAACAATTTACAACACTGGATTAGTTTTAATTAAAGAATAAAACAAGTTTATTCAACTACAAGGACACAGGTTTTAAGTGAGTACAAGGCATTAAAGTCAGAAATGGTTACAAGAGAAATAAACATAAAATGCTTTATAAAACTTAAACGAAACTTGGTTCAAGGTGACATTCTTACCCCACAGGTTCCCAGCAACACTGCTGACCAAGTTTCAGGTCAGGATCTGCTCCCGAATTCCATAGGCTGATTCTTTTGTTGTTTTAGGTAAAGGAGAGAGAACTTGCCCCTCACTTTTATAGTTCAGTCACCCTTTAAAATGTATTTTCCTGAGGGTTATCCCTAGATAAAGTTCCTTCCAGCTGTGAGGGAGACATGGGGTCTCATCATGAAAGAGGTTTCATGCTATTGTTTGCTAAAATGCAGATTTATCTGGTCTCCCTCTTACTGTTTCAAGTACCCTGTTTACTACTTATATGTAAACTGAGGTACACACACATTCCTTTGTTTAAGACCTGCTTGACCAGTCCTGACTAATCAGGGCTACATGGGTTTGAACATGTGCTTCCAACACTATTAATGTGGAATTAATAACTTTACATCTAATGTTACTACACACATTTCATTATGATTCACCAGTGAGTTATTACTTTTCAAATGATGCCTCACAAGACATATTTTTCACAAAGATGATTACGACATAAGGTCTGAATACAGGGGTGCATTCCCTCACACAGTCTAAATCTCGTTTTTGACTGTCAGTGGAATTTAGACTCCTAAATAACTAAATCCCTTTTGAAAAGGAGACTTAAGCTTTAAAATAGCTTAAAAACCTGGGTCTAGAGCATTAGTTAAAAATGCCAAGCCTTAAAACAAAATATATTGATCCTACTATTCAAAAGTTGTTACTTTAGTGTAACTGCCAAAGTGATCAATGACACAGTAATGTAAAGCCTAATGTATCAATGAATACTCATATAGCATCAGAGTCATCTATTGACTTTTGATAAAATCCAGAGCTATTGCATTAGTTTTCAGTTTGTGGATATGCACACAGGTATTGTTGGAATATACAGCAAAAGACTGACCTAAATACAACGTTTTTGAAATAAAAAAGGCTTCATTTCCATTTAGTTCAGGATGAGACTATATGTGCAGGGTTTCACAATGAGTAAAATTTGTATGGTAGAATTTTAAAGTCTTGAAAAATTAGCCTCTCCTATTATTACAAAAGTCACTCTACATAGAAATATAGCAAGTTCTCCTGTTCAATGTTTCTTTATTCTTAAGATTTATAACATTTTAAAGAGGCCAACCTAGGCTCTAAGAACTTTTGCCATAAATTAAGAAGTCACAAATTAAACCAGCAGATGCTCCTTGTCCCCAAACCAGAAGGAATCTGACAAAAGGGAGAATCAAAATCCATTAAATCAATACCCATCCCACTCCTTACCACGCCTCTTCTTCACCAAAAGCCTGGGTAAATAGATGGGCCTTGCAGAATGCTCTGAAGCTCACTAGGTTTGGTCTGTTTCTGACCAAGGGAAGCACGTCTTAACAAGGCTATATTTAACGCAAGTATGCAAAGATGCTACTGCAATGATGCTGCTACAATGATTTTTCCTCTGTTTCCTCTAACCAATTTGATTCCACTAATTACATAGCTGCCACTCCTACCCCGGAAAACAGTTGAAAAAAGTGGCTGTGGACCATTTCCAAGACCAACAATTCCTCCCTAGATCTTTCCCGAGTCAGGCTTCAGAGCAGGATACAGAATAGAGATTGGCTTCAGAGTGGTAGCCATGTTAGTCTGTATCAGCAAAAACAAGGAGGACTCCTTGTTGTTTTTGCAGAATAGAGACTGTTCAGCACAGCCAGGGATATCTGATCCAAATTATAAAGAGAGATATTTTGTACTTCTTGATGCACACAAGACAGCCAATGTAAAATGCAAAATAATGTTGTGGGAGATTTCCTAATCAGTTAATGTATCCTTACATACAGAGAACAATGGCTTAGACAATAAAGGCAAATTTATCCTAGGACTTACCTGTGCATACTCTCTCTCAATTGCAGCTTTCTTCTGACTGAATGTCCTACAAAAAACAGGGGGGGAAGTCCATTAACACACACAACCATATACTATAAATGCAATAATTAAAAAGGAGTTTTATATAACTTCAGTTCAAATGCACCATCAGGCAGCCTTTACAGCCAACAGAAGAGCAAAAGAAGAGCTGAACTGTTTGACAATTGTGTATTAAATGCCTAACAACCACTTGCATGTGGCCACCATAGATTAAGAGCTCCTTCCCTCAAGCTCCATTTACTTCATTAAAGTCTCTTCAGCTTTACATTGGTTTATCAGAGAACAAAATTTGGCCTTCAGGCATCTAAACTTTTTTTCTGGGAAGTCATCTCTCCCTGACTGCATCTGAACATACCAGGCTAATTGTTCCAGATGCAGGAGTCATCTCACTTTCATGCACCATCTTCACTCAGGAATGCCCTGATTTAGCAATCGGTGTAGCTACATCAGCGTGGACACAGTTAGCTCAATTGGTTTAAACCCCTATATTACTTTCTATACTAAGTTTCAGAGTAAAAGCCGTGTTAGTCTGTATTCGCAAAAAGAAAAGGAGGACTTGTGGCACCTTAGAGACTAACCAATTTATTTGAGCATAAGCTCGGATCCGATGAAGTGAGCTGTAGCTCACGAAAGCTTATGCTCAAATAAATTGGTTAGTCTCTAAGGTGCCACAAGTCCTCCTTTTCTTTCTATACTAAGGGGTCAGTAGTGGTACAGCTACACCAATTGCTTGCCACAGACTATTGAACTAAGGCCAGCACTCAGTGTAAGTGAATGCCAAGTATTATTGATTTTAGAGATGGGCAAAACAACAGAAGGACAACAGAAGAATCAGTATATGTCATTTCCCATGGTTTACACCAAGGCTTTGTGGGCCAAATTCTGCTCTTTGGGCATCAGTATAAACCTGGAGTCATTACAAATGCTTCAAATGAGTCATGCCAAGTTTATAACAATATATCAGCAGAATTTGGCACTGTGACTTTACTCAATCATGTTCTGGCAAAAATGGGATTCGCAAAGCTTTCAATATACTTTTGCATTATAAGCTCCAAGTCTGAAGCAATCTTGCTGTAGAATAAAAACAGATTATGCTACCCCTTTCCCTCTAAATACAGTAGGTCTCTGTACTTTGTAGCACTAGGAGAACCAAACTACAGCAGCACAAAGAAAAGGAAGAATGGTTGAACCATAGCTAACCCTCCTCAGATTTAGAACTGTCTAGGCATACCAAGACTCCTAGTAGTGCTCTGATAGTTTAAGTCATTTTCTTTTTACGCTCAAGCAACCAAGCAATAGGATTTTCCTTGGTCTGCATTTCCACATTTTTCTACTAAGATTAATAATGCACTATGCACAAAACACATGACTTTAATTCTATTTAAACAGATTGAACAATTAATTATGGGGACAAGCTAGAAGTTAATGTAAATACAGCGGATGCCCGTTTGCTGCAACACCTTATAAGAGCAACAGCCTCTTACGAACAACATTTCCCCTGGGAACACTTTCCCTACTGTAAGTTATCGACACTCCCAATAACAGCAAAGCCGCTTAGGAGCAACACAGCAGAAGAGCACAGATATGTTTCTACTAATAATCATCTACTGTATCCTGTAATAACATCCCATAAAGTTGAAATTAGAATGTCAAAACAGAATAAGCACCAATGGTGCCTTCTATTCCTGCCAGCAGAACACACTGTTAGAGGTTCCATATTTCAAATAAGATGTAAAACAGAGGTCCTGGCCAATTGTAGTCATTAAAGAACCCATGTAACTCTTTTCAAGAGTAAGGTTTATATTAGCTCTGCGGGCTTGGCCACATTCCAACTCTGGTTATCACATCCGGTCTACCTAAATTTCCCTGGCAGTTTCAGCTGCGTATAAGTGACTCCATTTTAGAACTAAGTGAAATCATCCCTGCATATTGTTGTTTAGGATCCTTCTGGAAGAAAGATGCTACATAGTACATTAAGGTATTGTTATAGGTAACATTGGACCAACATACTTTAGTAGTTTTCTTATCAAAGCCCAAGCTTCCATCTATGATAACAAGCATATCGAAAAATTAGGGCTGTCGATTAATCACAGTTAACTCATGCAATTAACTCAAAAAAATTAATTGTGATTAAAAGAATTAATTGCACTGTTAAACAATAGAATACCAATTTAAATTTATTAAATATTTGTGGCTGTTTTTCTACATTTTCAAATATATTGATTTCAATTACTACAGAGAATACAAAGTATACAGTGCTCACCTTATATTATTTGTATTACAAATATTTGCACTATAAAAAATGATAAAAGAAATTGTATTTTTCAATTCACCTCAGACACATACTGTAGCGTAATTTCTATCGTGAAAGTGCAACTTACCAATTTAGATTTTTTTTGTTCCATAACTGCACTCAAAAACAAAACAATGTAAAACTTTAGACCCTACAAGTCTACTCAGTTCTACTTCTTGTTCAGCCAATCGCTAAGAGAAACAGGTTTGTTTAGATTTACAGGACATAATGTTCCCCACTTCTTATTTATATCTCCAGAAAGTTAGAACAGGTGTTTCCAAGGTATTTATGTGCCAGATATGCTAAACATTCATATGCCCCTTCATGCTTCGGCCACCATTCCAGAGGACATGCTTCCAGGCTGATGATGTTCGTTAAAAAAATAATGCATTAATTAAATTTGTGACTGAACTTCTTGGGGGAGAATTATACGTCTTCTGTTCTGTTTTACCCACATTCTGCCATATATTTCATGTGATAGCAGCCTCAGATGACCCAGCACATGTTCACTTTAAGAACACTTTCACTGCAGATTTGACAAAAAGCAAAGAAGGTACCAATGTGAGATTTCTAAAAATAGCTACAGCACTCCACCCAAGATTTAAGAATCTGAAGAGCCGTCCAAAATCTCAGAGGAACGAGATGTGGAGCATGCTTTCAGAAGTCTTAAAAGAGCAACACTCCAATGCAGAAACACAGAACCTGAACCACCAAAAAAGAAAATGAACCTTCTGCTGATGGCATCTGACTCAGACGATGAAAATGAACGTGTCGGTCCGCTTGGCTTTGGATCATTATCAAGCAGAACCCATCATCAGCATGGATGTATGTTCTCTGGAATGGTGGTTGAAGCATGAAGGGACGTATAAATCTTTAGTGAATCTGGTAAATATCTTGTGATGCCAGCTACAACAGTGCCATGCAAATGCCTGTTCTCACTTCCAGGTGACATTGTAAACAAGAAGCGGGCAGCATTATCTCCTACAAATTGTAACTTAACTTGTTTGTCTGAGTGATTGTCTGAACCAGAAGTAGGACTGAGTGGACTTGTAGGTGCTAAAGTTTTACATTGTTTTATTTTTGAGTGCACGGGTTTTTCTGTACATAATTCAACATTTGTAAGTTCAACTTTCATGATAAAGAAATTGAACTACAGTACTTGTATTAGGTGAACTAAAAAATACTATTTATTTTGTTGTTTACTGTGCAAATATTTGCAATCAAAAATAAATATAAAGTGAGCAACCGTACACTTTGTATTCTGTGTTGTAACTGAAATCAATACGTTTGAAAATGTGGAAAACATCCAAAAATATTCATATAAATGGTATTCTATTACTGTTTAACAGTGCAATTAATCGCAATTAATATTTTAATCGATTGATGGCCCTATTAAAAATGCAATATTCTTCCAAAATGACTTATGTTTCTTCAACAAGTGCGACTGACTTCAATAACGCTGTTACAGGAACTGCTGAAATCTATAAACATTTAAGAGGTAGTGGGAAACAAGTTACTGTTTTTAAGCCTTCAAAAATAAAGAGTGTAAGCTTCAAAATCAAGAGCAAAAATATGCCATTACTAGTTTCTACTCAGGCAGCCTCATTTGAAAATTTACAGTCTGATCTAGATGTAAAAAAGAGTATATGCACTATCGTTCATTCTAAACTGAAACCAACTTTTGTGGAATTTAGTACAAAAGTAATTTAGTATTTTTGGACTGAATGAGTTGTACACTGATAGAAACACTGAAGTTTGTTTTCAAATGAAATGGTTGTAATCTCTAGTTTGCTGGAGAAAAAGGGTTGTACAGTAGCAAGAAACATTTAAAAGCAATTTTAGATTTTATTCAAGCCCCACCATTCTATTATTCTAAAATATTTAATTCACTTTAGTATAAACAGATTTTAGACCATCAGAGTTAAATTTACAGAGTGATTCAATTTTTGAGTTTCAGTAGAGTTAGTGGGAAAAGAGTAAGTATCTGAGATTGTTCTTTAAAGATGGCGTTCTCAAATTTTTTCGAGAGCAAAGAACTTCTGCTAGGAAACAAAGCAGACTGACTGACAAAGTATTTGATGTCTTCCTACCTTGACAAACGTGACAATTTCCATGTATACACTTGTATAAGGTCAAGGGTTATGTCAACATTGTGAGAAAAATCTTGAAAGAAAACAAGCTAGTTCCCTGAAAAAAGATAAATGTATTGTGTAGTTTTTAAAAAATGGGCATGCATTTACAATTACTATTTTTATGTGTAGGGCTATACAGAGGTTTTTGTGGGGCCCGGGGTAAAATCTGAAATTGAAGTACTTCACTCCCTCTCCTTCCTACAACCTTCCAAAAAATTTAACCCTGAGAGGAGGCTGGGGAGGGCATGTGCTGGAGCACAAGCCTGCACTGCACTCGCCCCACGTGGCAGAGCCACCTGGTTTTGGATCAGCAGCCCCTCAACTGTGACAGCAGGGCTGCTGGGCCAAATTTCAATGCAACCCAGCAAGTGGGGGTCCTCTCAAATGGAGGCCCAGAGCAAACTGTCCCTTTCCCCCTGCCCTGTTTATGCATTTATCAAGTAATTGTTACAAAGGAAAGAAAGTAGGTTAGAGTTGAGAGCATATTTTAAAATTTTTCTTTCAATTACTTATTTCTAGATAAAAAGAAAAGGAGTACTTGTGGCACCTTAGAGACTAACCAATTTATTTGAGCATACGTGATTCCTATCTTCAACAGATTTAGCAAGTAAAACTTAACTCTGTCCTACAAACAGTAACTCTTGAAGTATGCTCACTTCTGAACGTAGACCCATAAACATTAATAGGAGTATATGTAGAAGCAAGCATACACATGAATACGTATTTCAGGATGAGGCCCTACATTTGTCAGAAATAAGCCTAATATAAATTAATACATTCAAAATTCCTGAACATAAAATAACAGAATTATTAGCACACCTGAATTCAGTAGATACATGGGAGCTATGTATCATAGAGTTGTGAACACTTGCAATTTTATTGCAAGTTTGATATTTGCCCCAACTGATGGAATGATGTTATTGTGTAAATCTCTCAGCTTTCATTTTTTAAAAAAGAAGTTTCAAGCCTTCATGGTTACGAAGAAAAGTATGAAACCTGCCTTTTGGTTTTTGAAGCTTTCAAATTAAATAAAAGAACCCAACATTTATTCTTTTATAATTCCTATGATTTTTAAGTTAGTCTGATACTTTTTTGAGATCTGACTCATGCTTTTGAATGCTTGGGATCAGCAATACTTGGAGAGTTGAAACAATCCTTCCTGCATTTTATTTTAGTCTATTTAACTTAACTTTAGTAACTGCCTCCTGTATTCATTTTCAGAGCAAAATGATATTACTATCATTACGAGAATGAAAAAGTGAAATATTCTATCATGAATCTAATTTATTGACAACAATTAAGTAACAGTGAATGTTTGACAGCAGTGACTGTAGCACTGGCACCTAAAATCCACCTAAAAAAATCAGTCTATTACAGTAATAATTAAAACAAATGAACTACCACTTAAACATTACGAGCCCTGAGATTATTCTTCCCCCACAACCAAAGCCTGCAGCATTGCAAAGTTAACACAGGTATAGAGCTGTGCACACTCTCCAATGGATACATAAAGAGCCTCTACACTTCCACCAAAAAACTGAGTGATTTGTATATGTGACCGAGTACTTGGGAAAACAACAGGGGAGAGGGAAATTACTGCTGTCCTCCCCACCCGCCCTCCAAAATGTACTACTTTCCTTCTAGGTTCCACCTTTCACACACCTATCCTTATAAACTTCTCACGCTCCTACCGACATTTTTAATTTACTTATTTATAAAGCTAAAAAACACAGTACAAGAACATCTGAGAATGAGGGAGAGTTGGCTTTTATTCTATTCTACATTACCTGTATTTTGCCTCCCTGATAACATTTAAACCACCTCCTCAATATTAAAACAAACATCTATCTTTTTTCTTTTGATTTTTTTTTTAACAATGGAATCCACCTCAAGGATAATAAAGCTACAACAATAACTATACTCTGCTCTTGCAATACTACTAGACCTATGGTTTTATTTACCACATTTGAGTACCACCTGCCAATTGAAAGTCAAGTTCCAGAAATGTGACGACAGCTAATTTAAAGTAATGGCTGCTATGCTGTATTAAGATTTATTTTAACATTTTTGTTATAGATCAGACGAAGAGAATTAAGCAAGGAGCTGGATCAGTAGAGAATGTCGTGTCAAGAAGTCTCTCCAGAACCCTTGCTTCCCAACAAGAAAGATGGAATGAAAACATTCAAAAGGTGGCTCTAGAATTATATTGTTGCACCAGCATTACCAAAGTATCAGTCAAGCCAGTGAACCTCCTCTAGTGCTACAGTCTAATACATTACATTTTTAAGGTTCTAGATCCACAGTAAGTATGGAATTGTTCACATTTTAGAATTATGAGGCTGTATCATAACAGACATTTAAGGAATACTGTAATTGACAATGTCACCTGATCACATAATAAATGAGGATGTGTTTCTTTCACAAACGGATTGCACAGTGAAAAAAAGCTGAAGTAGTTATACAATAAGTGCTAATCTCAACTACATTGGTCATGTTTCATGACGGAAGTTCAAATATGTCTAAGCACGTCTACTAACTGTTAATTTATCTGAATGCAGAAAAAATAAACGTACATAGTAAATATGTGGTCAAGCTCATTCACATATAATTCTCTGTTAAAATACATAGAGACAAATTTAAACCTGCTGTAAGTGACCGCATCTCCCATGGAAGTCTTGGACAAATTCAGAAGTGAGCTAAGCAATAGCGTAAGCTACATGTGGAAGTTAAGGCCTGTGAAAGCAGAATCAGGGCCTATGCTGGTAGAAAAAAGAAGCATCTAAACTAGAAAAGTAGTAGAACTTTCACTAAAAATTAGCATTCGGTGAATGTGCTAAACAAATACAGCTTAATTCACATCTACACTACAGAGCCTTAGCCAGTATAAAGAAAAGGAATGACTTGTGGCGCCTTAGAGACTAACGAATTTATTAGAGCATAAGCTTTCGTGAGCTACAGCTCACTTCATCAGATGCATGCAGTGGAAAATATAGTGGGGAGATTTTATATGCACAGAGAACATGAAACAATGGGTGTTACCATACAGACTGTAACAAGAGTGATCAGGAAAGGTGAGCTATTACCAGCCGGGGGGTGGGGGGGGGTGGGGAATGGACGGACGGACAGACGACACGGACATTTTGTAGTGATAATCAAGGTGGGCCATTTCCAGCACTCTACAAGAACAGTAGAAGGGAAAATAAACAAGAGGAAATAGTTTTACTTTGCGTAATGACACATCCACTCCCAGTCTTTATTCAAGCCTAAGTTAACTGTATCCAGTTTGCAAATTAATTCCAATTAAGCAGTCTCTCGTTGGAGTCTGTTTTGAGCCCCCTAGAGTAGATGCAGCATAAGCAGGCAGAAGCCAACACACCATCAGCATACGTGCATCTACACTAGCGTTTTTGCCAGCACATCCGCATTGGCTAGGGGGTGTGATTTTTTTTTCCCCACACCCTTAGCTGACACAGCTACATAAGCAAAACTTTATAGTGTAGACCAGGCCTTGCAACACTGACAAGATGGAAAGGGTTAGCGGTTACATCAAGTAAAGCAACTAACAGGAGGATACAAGTGAGAGGAGAGACCCGCTCTTTCCATTCCCTCACCAGGTAGATTATACTCAGTTTGCAGAGTTATTCCTTTTCTGGCCAGTTTACCACCTCACGTGAAACTTGCTCATTTATGCTATGCCTACATCCCCTCTTGAAAGAATGCAAAAGCCATGCTATAACAGAGTTGCTAAGTAAATCACAGGTATAACAAGATTTTAAGGTTGTTTATTAAACCAATTTATGAATTTGCTGGCTTTAAAGTGTTTAATATTTTGTTTCTTTTTAAGTAACAAAATGTTCTACTAAAATCAAGTTTGGAAGTTACATATATACAAATTGCTAAATATTAAACAGAATATTCCTTCAAATGTATATAAACTAAAGTATTTTAAAATTAACGTAAAGAGAGAATTTCCAGAGTCACATATTAAAAAACAACCAAATGATAAAATATCTCCAATACAATAGGCAACAAAATAACATGGTCCTTCTGGTCTTGTTTCTGTCGTTTGTGGTTTCCTGCAGAGTATTGTGAGAACCTGCTTTATCTACAGAACTCAGGGAAAATATTTTTTGTGTAGAACAGTATAAATTCTTGCAGTTTATACTATTTTTTCAGCAATTACTGAACATGATACAACTTGTGTTGGGCAATTATGCAAGCACTAGAAGGGCAACGTGTAATTTTATTAACACTGATTTTTTAGACACAAGTGTATTAAGCATTTCACAAAACACACCTGGCATTATTGGATGTTATCTGAGACACCCCACAAATGCTGGAAATAGCAAGAAACAGCACATGCAGCAGGCCAAGCACTGAAGCAGTTGGAGCTCACCAGAGCATCAGGGCATGGAGCAGCAGTACTTCCAACACTATCATCTGATGGGGGAAAAGAAAAACATCTTCCCCTGGATCCAAGGGATAGATGGGTAGACAGAGCATGATCCACCACTGCTCAGATTACCCATAAGGTCTTTTTTCCCTCTCTGTTTCCTGGGGTTCTTGCCTCCCCAGTTTGACATTGTCCTGCATTGTAGTAGAGGCAAAAGAATGAGGCCAATGTCATTTTC
The DNA here is from genome assembly GCF_965152235.1 of Eretmochelys imbricata. NCBI lineage: Eukaryota > Metazoa > Chordata > Testudines > Cheloniidae > Eretmochelys > Eretmochelys imbricata. The sequence goes on along the minus strand of NC_135572.1, from coordinate 14,490,326 downwards.
ACTCTCCTAAACCACAGCCCACAACAGTCAATTAAAAGACTCCCATTGATTTGCATGGGTATTGGATTGGACCCCTATCTGAGGAAGGATTATGCAGCAGGAACATTTCGGTCAGAATTATTTTTCACAACTGGTGGGAGGTAGAGGAAAAACAAAGCAGAGATAGGTAAACAGGGAGAGAAGAGTTTTTAAAAAAGTAATGTCAGGGAAGCTGGAGACTGGACTTGAAGCATTAAAACTATTCAGACACGACTCTTTTGGTGTTGTTCGGCAGATTATGAAGGTTAGCTGAAATTAAACTTGGCGCATCTACTTGCACATCCTATTTTCAGTACCTCTCAGTCTCAAATTCACAAATGATCCCTGCTGCTACTTATTTTGAAATGTAAAGCAAGGGTAACTGAAATTCAATACAGTATTGGTCTGGTGTAGGGTTTTAGAAGGTTACTGCAAGAAAACAATGCAAAAACTAACAAACAGACCAGTCCCTAACAAACATTTCGAAAGGAACCAGCTGAGCAACCATGTCCAGAAAAATTACAGGGAAGTAGCATTACAGCAGCAGCAACCTTATGTCACATTTCCTCTTATTTTAATCTTGCAGAACTAAATTTATGGGAACAGGCACAAGATCCATTTGCCCACTGTGACCATAATACTGATCAAGAATAAGTATTTGTGCATCAAAAAGAACTCATCTGGGATAAACATATAAGCATAATTTTGCAAGGATTCTCTAGTCTTATGCCACTAGAAAATAGGCATTTACATTTAGTGTGGCTACAATTCAAGTTTCCCATTGTTTCATTACCGATCCATCCAACTCCACATTAAATAAGCTATTATTAAAAATATGTATTCAATTTACAGACATTAATTTAATGTTTCTGTATGGTTTTATGTGTAATTATTGGCACAAGGACAGAAAAGCATAGTGTATGTTACAAATGTCGTCAATAGGGCTTGAAAAAACCACTTGCATTCTCCCTGCCAGCAAGCAGGAGTAAGGGGGAAAAAGAACTTCCCCTGTTCAGCATGCAGGCTGAGGAACACGGGGTGAAGTAACAGACCCTTTCTCCTTGCAGCAGCCTGAAGATTCTGGAGGAGGGCTAATGGAGCAGAGATCCTTCCCCCATTCAACAACCAGGATGCTCCCAAGGGCAGAAAGTTCATCTTTTCCAGAAGCTAGAGATAGATGAAGCTTCAAAATTACTAGACACCTAATAACCAGAAGATATGAAAGATGGAGCCCCCAAATAGGGACAGGACAGCGCCCTGGAAGAAATTCCAACATTCTCCAATCACACCAACTCGAAGTCATGAGGGGCCTGGGTTTTTAACAGAGTACAACCCCTGGCTAGTTGGATTACTCCTCTGATTACATGTCTGGCAAATTTTTCAAAACCTGGTTATACACACAACATAAAGGGAAATGAAAGATACATATGAAAGCCAGAATGCCCTCACCAAGTTGTACCTTAGACTAAACCACTAATGCTCTTTCAAAAAGAACAGCGTAAGAACTTTAGATGTCAAAAGGGATCAGAACTCAGTTTCATTCATCACACTGTATCTTAGCTTAATCATAGAATCATAGGATTGGTACAGACCTCAAGAAATCATCTAATCCAGTCCCCTGCACTGAGGGTAGGACTAAGTATTATCTAGATCATCCTTGACAGGTGTTTGTCTAACCTGCTCTTAAAAATCTCCAATGATGGAGATTTCACAACCTCCCTAGGCAATTTATTCCAGTGCTTAACCACCCTGACAGGAAGATTTTCCTAATGTCCAACCTAAACTGCCCTTGCTGCAATTTACGCCCATTGCTTTTTGTCCTTTCCTCAGAGGTTAAGGAGAGCAATTTTTCTCCCTCCTCCTTGTAATAACCTTTTTATGTACTTGAAAACTGGTATGCCCCCCCTCAATCTTCTCCAGACAAAATAAACCCAATTTTTTCCAATCTTCCCTCATAGGTCATATTTTCTAGACCTTTAATCATTTTTGTTAGTTAATCTTCATTGGACTTTCTCCAATTTGTCCACATCTTTCCTAAAACATGGTGCCCACAACTGGACACAATACTCCAGTTGAGGCCTAATCAGCGTGGAGTAGAGAGGAAGAATTACTTCTTGTGTCTTGCTTACAACACTCCTGCTAATACATCACAGAATGATGTTTGCTGTTTTTTGCAACAGTGTTACACTGTTGACTCATATTTAGCTTGTGATCCACTACGACCCCCAGATCCCTTTCCGCAGTACTCCTTCCTAGGCAGTCATTTCCCATTTTGTGTGTGTGCGCAACTGATTGGTCCTTCCTAAGTGGAGTACTTTGCATGTGTCTCTATTGAATTTCATCCTATTTACTTCAGACCATTTCTCCAGTTTGTTCAGATCATTTTGAATTTTAATTCTATCCTCCAAAGCACTTGCAACCCCTCCCAGCTTGGTATCATCTGCAAACTTTATAAGTGTACTCTCTATCCCATTACTAAAACACTGATGAAGATATTGAACAGAACCAGACTGTACCTGAACCAGAACAGAACTGAACCCTGCGGGACCCCACTTGATATACCCTTCCAGCTTGACTGTGAACCACTGATAACCAGTCTCTGGAAACAGTTTTCCAACCAGTTATTCACCCACCTTTTAGTAGCTCCATCTTGGTTGTATTTCCCTAGCTTGTTTATGAGGTCATGCGAGAGACAAGGACGACTTGAGTCAAGGAGGCACCTTAGAGACTAACCAATTTATTTGAGCATAAGCTTTTGGGAGCTACAGCTCATTTCATCGGATGCTGTAGCTCACGAAAGCTTATGCTCAAATAAATTTGTTAGTCTCTAAGGTGCCACAAGTCCTCCTTTTCTTTTTGCGGATACAGACTAACACGGCTGCTACTCTGAAACCTGTCATCATGTGAGAGACAGTATCAAAAGCCTTACTAGAGTCGAGATGAGGCACTGATTCAACAACAAGGGGGGGAAAAAAAAAAAAGAGTGCCACATACTGAATTATCGTGAATTGAAATATTTGAGGCATTAGGACAATAAAAATATAGAACTCTGTACAGAGTATTGTGTTTAATGACTCCAGAGGTCTTTTCCAGCTCCATCATCTGATTCCATAAAAGTGTTTCACTGTAGTACATTGTTACTCTACAACCATATTTGCTTAAGAGTAGAAATAATTGCCAACTTTCATTGCAAGAAACACGTTTGTTATTCAGTATTACCTACCGTATAATTATATGCTAAGTTTAAGGGACACCATCAGCATTAAAACCACCTCTGTCTCAAGATTCTGTACCTACTATTCTTATAAGTAACATCTAAGATTACAATTGTTGAAAGATACTCAAGAAAAAATTGTTTATTGCCTTGAACATTTTACGCACTGTGTACATAGTTTCACAGTTTGGTTTTTTTGATGGTCAGTTAAGCTTCCTGTCTCACACATTAGCAGGAGGACACTGCCCATGCACTTTTGAGGGAAGCTCACATGCACGCTCATCCTCAGTCCTGCGAGAAGATGTATACCACTAGTAGTTACAGCAAAACAAACTAAGGCCTGGTCTACACTACGAGTTTATGTTGGATTTAGCAGTGTTAAATCAAATTAACCCTGCACGCGACCACACAACGAAGCCATTTTTTCCCCAACATAAAGGGCTCTTAAAACCGATTTCTGTACTCCTCCCCAACGAGGAGATTAGTGCTGAAATCAACATTGCTGTAATAGAGCTATCTTTAAATATACATTGTAATTTAAGCACAGCTTTACATTATAACATGCAGTACAGCCTTATCAAAACTTTAACGCACAGTTATAGTTTTTTTGTCTTCTTAATTGCAAAAAGCTTAACTGTTGCTACTTTTAAACTTTCATGATTCTTTTCCATTTTTAAAAGAAAAATAGGATATTTTTTAATTGCAATATTTTAAATACCTTTCCTGGGGATTTTGACATCACGTATACCTTGAAAATATCAGTTTGTATTTAAATTCTTTAAATGGGTCTTGAAAAATCCACTTTTCTCTAACAAGAGGATGTTTGTTCTGCCAGATGAGAAGATGTATATATCAATTTCTGAAGAATTTAAGCCTTCTTTGGAAAACAAATTTCTGCCTCTTGGATCCAAAGACAACCTTCCAAACATGAAGAAATGCAGTGCTGGTTCCCAAGTCTGCATTCAGCTTCCGTGCCATTGCTGTTGCTCAGTTTCCTCAAGCCTCAGCAGTATGAAGTTAAGACAAGTCAGTTTCCACTCATTGGTGGGCCAACCCATTCATCTTTTGTGTTTAATACTCTGGGCAAGCACCAAAATATGCCTGGCACATTTTTCAAGCCCTGCTTTTAACACACGTACTGTTTGTACTATCTCCCATATAATTACATATGATGATCTTATGACCATTAATATAAATTAGCTAGCTGTTTTGACAGTATAAAAGTTATTACAGATTGATTATTTAGACCACATATCTTGATATTTTTGGAAGACTTTCCTCTTCCATAGGTACAATAAAATATTGCAAAATATACCAATATTTTCATAAAGCATTGTCCCCCACACTGTAGAAGGTCATGACTTTTTTCCTTTTTTTAAACAAACAAAACTTACAAACCCCTTTCTGGATCCTGGCACTGCAACAGTGACATTTTATGTTCAATATTAATATCACAAGAGAAAATCTTGCTACCTCTTGTCTACGCATTTGTGTAACATGATAGCATTTACATGACTCTTACAGTCTGCTTTAGACCTGAAAAGGCAATACTGCAATTAAAAGCTTCTAACGTGTTTCCCCTTCCTTCAGCTAAACGCTGCTGCTATAGGACAGTTTTGCTAAACTTTGCTATGTGCTTTCCTGTAATTAGCTACTGGACATTCAATTAAGATGAAGCATTTTAACTCAAAGATAATCCACTGTGACAAAGTTCCTCCTCTAACTTGGTGGGTCTTGCACTTATTGGCGGATTGGCTCACCTCGGAGATTCACGGCAGCCCTCAGTTTGGTTGTTTTCGTGAACCCACAGTCCAGGTCAACTCCTCCTGTTTCTGATCAGGAGTTGGGAGGTTTGGGGTGGGGGGGGGGGGGCCAGGCCCGCCCTCTACTCCGGGTTCCAGCCCAGAGCCCTGTGGAATGCAGCTGTTTAGAGTGCCTCCTGGAATAGCTCCACGACAGCTACAACTCCCTGGGCTACTTCCCCATGGCCTCCTCCCAACACCCTCTTTATCCTCACCATAGGACCTTCCTCCTGGTATCTGATAATGTTTGTACTCCTCAGTTCTCCATCAGTATGCGTTCTCAGCTCCTAGTCCCTCTTGCTCCCAGCTCAATCACATGCACACCACAAACTGAAGTGAGCTCCTTTTTTAAACCCAGGTGTCCTGATTAGCCTGCTTTAATTGATTCTAGCAGCTTCTTGATTGGCTGCAGGTGTTCTAATCAGCCTGTCTGCCTTAATTGTTTCCAGGAAGTTCCTGATTGTTCTGGAACCTTCCCTGTTACCTTACCCAGGGAAAAGGGACCTACTTAACCTGGGGCAAATATATCTGCCTTCTATCACTCTCCTGTAGCCATCTGGCCCAACCCTGTCACACCACCTAATTAAAAGAAAGTTGACCTGTTGAGTGGAGAGTGTGACGGAACAAGTTCCTACCATGTGGCAACAAACTTGTTCATTCTACTCTGTTCCTAGGTTAAATCAGATCTTCAGTTATGTAGCAAAGGTATTCTCTACATCTTAGAGCCCAGGTTTGTAGATGTATGTTTATGTGAAAACTACTACACAACACCCTCTGGCCCTGCTTGCTGGCCACCTGAGGCAGCTTGCCTTACCACTATCACTTATACTAAAGACCACCTGAACCTGATACCAGGTGAAGTCTATGTTATGATTTCATGACAAAAATCTTCTCAAGTTCCTGGCATTTCTCCTAGGATATGAAATGGACCACACTGGAAGCCTTTTCCCACAACTCTACCTGAACATAGCCATGAGGTTTGATAGTTCCATAACTCACAGGGTATCAGATACAGGAGGATATAAAGTTCACCAAATTCTATTCTAATAGCATGGCTTTGGATTCTGGGGGACAGTACCATGAGTGCAGTCAGTCTTCTCTTGGGCCATGGCAGCCTTAACCACCAGACTCACATGGTAAGGGCGGGAGATGTAGCTGGTGGCATCCTCAAGAACCTTGTGTTTCTTTTCTATTTTCTTAAGGACAGCTATTTAAGAAATCTTCCATGTTTTTTCATCATTCTGTCCAAAATAGGGTGCCAAGACCTTACTGGACATTTGCTCTATAGTGGCCCTCGCAGATTCCTGGACCTGCTGAAATTCAAAACTAGTTGTACTGGACATCTTTGCAAGAAAATGGGAAATGGCAGGATCATCTGCTGAGAAGGCGTTGCCCTAATGCTCTTCTACAGCTGATAAGTATTTGGTACTGGGAGAGCGTCAGCTCAAATAGCAGCTCTCATCACCCCATTCTCTTCCTGGCCCCATTCAAATGGATGGAAAAATTCAGATGATTTTGTGAAGGAGTGTGGGAATATTGGAAAAATGTCATTACGCATCAGCTCTGGCATCGGATATTTGTGTCATCATGTATCAGCTGGGTTCTGCCAAAGAAATCCTTTTTAATAGGTGACTACAGGAAGGGTTTCTAAATGGGAATTGAACGATTAATTATATGCATAGGCTCCAAAGAAATTAAAACTCCTGGAGAAGTCAGAAACAAGCCTGAACATGACCTTGAGCCATGCTCTCAAGAGACTCATTAGGTATAGCTATGTCTAGAACCAGTGAATAACCTTACTGATCATTGCCACACTCTTCTCAGACAAAGACTTTGTTGTTCTGAAATGGACGCAGAGGTAATTAAGCCACAGAGGGTTAACACTCTAAGGGGGAATAAGTGGCAACTGTCTTAGAAGAAGCCAAAACTTCTCAATTGCTTCACTATGAAATATGACCGTCAATGAATAGGGTTTTAGAGAGACAAGGTGGGTGAGGTAATATCTTTTATTGGACCAATTTCCGTTGGTGAGAGCAAAGCTTTCGAGCTTACACAGAGCTCTTCTGTGTAAGCTCGAAAGCTTGTCTCTCTCACCAACAGAAGTTAATCCAATAAAAGATATTACCTCACCCACCTTGTCTCTCAAATATCCTGGATCACAATAGCTACAACACTGTATACAATGAACAGGGTTACAGCTTGAAACAATTTCATCACTTTTTTCAGACGGAAACTCTCATTAATCCAAGACATTTTTCTGGTTAAGAGGTGGAAGGGACTCAGAGCATCAGTGATACCAATTGCTTCTCTCCCCTCCTCCAGGCCGTAGTAGTGGCCCAATGAACTGACTAAAAGCAGCACAAAACCGATCATTAAAAATGCCTGGTGCAAGAAAAATGGGCAAAAGACTGTGCTTTTGAATTGTCTGATGAAACAAACCTTAATTTTATGGCAGAATAAATTCTGGGAACCAAAAGCACTAGTTCTATTTACACAAAAAAGTTACTAAAAAGAAAGTAAAGTACATTTAGGACCTTGCTTCAGCCACAAAATCCAGAGTCATCCTTAGTCAAGACAGTCATCTATAGATCTTCAGCTCACAAGGGTGATACAAAATGATTCTCTATTCTGAAGCCCTGTGATACCTGTCTGTATCAGATGTTACATCTAGCCACCCAATGAATTTAAGGCAGTTTCACTCCAATTCTGAGTTTCATGGATTTTGGAGGTTTTCGAACACTTCATTCTTATGTGCAAGAATTACATTTCTTACTAAAAAGCTTATACTTTTTTTAAAAAGTCTAAATCACTTCCCCACTGGTGTAGTAGTTTAACTGAAATATTTACAGCATATGCAAAACTAATTAAAAATTCTCTAAGAACTGATATTTTCGTCCAGATAACACTTATGCGTCACTTGGAGCTGCTGCTGTATAAATACTTAAGTGCTCTAACACCTGGTTATTTCTAAATGCAGAGCATAAAAGTCCATCCAATAAAAAATACTCTAAGATTTAAATGGGAAAATATTAGTGCATACATAGTAAACAGAAGCACAAATGCACAAATTCACAAAGTGCAATTTAAAATGAATTCCTTTTGAGGTTACAGCAGCAGAAAAATGCATCCAAATTCAGTAGCTTCCCTTTCCTGGATAGTCCTTTCACAAAAGTGATTAAAGCAATTGTCTTTGAAATTTCATTTTAAATATGCTTCCGAGTTAAGGCTTTGTCAATTGATCTGTTCTAATCCACGCTACCCTTAATACATACTATTTTCAGAAGATATAAGATCTCTTTACTATAGCTGCATGAACAGTGCTCCTTTAATTAACAATACATGTGAACACAAAGGAAAAAAAATATTCCAGACAAAATTAAACAGCAAGCATTGTACTCCTTGTAAATCACATTTACTATATAGTTAGAGATTAGAATGAGTTGCCATTAGCAACAGAGCTAAAAAATCAATTCTGTTCCTGTGTATCTAGAATTCTCTTAACGCCAAAAGTAGTAAATCCTTGCTGCAATTCCAGTTTCAGTCACACAGACGTCAGTGTCCAGAACACGATTAGAGGGACATCATACCCAGACACAATACAACCCTAAAACAACAGGCCAACAGCATTTCCTATTCAGAGAGGGGGAAAAAAGCTAACAAAGCTGCTGGGGGAAACAAAAGCGATTCACATCAGTCCCCCTCTTTGCTCTATACAACTGCTACAGTATTAGACTTTACCAAAAACACCAAGACTTGGTTTTCCTGATTAGGGCCATTTTAAGTAAGCTGAATCAGGTTTGTCTGTTAATACACAAATCATTAACTAAGAAATAAGAAAATGATCCAACTTCAACAAATTCAAATATAATTTTTAGATCTTACACAAAACTGATCCTCCTCATTGTCAAGGTTTGGGAGATAGAAGACTGGTAACCATAATAATCTTATTTATGAAAATGCTGACGCAGAAATTCAAAGGATTTTGTCTCAGAACAGTATCACTTTACTTAATTGCTCCCTGCAGAACTCAAACCAAAGTTCTTCATTAACAGAGTTTACTTATACCCTGGATCTGTATAGTATTTAGTGGCAGGTAGCAATATTAGAATTCTTACCTGGTTAATTTGTCACATGTTTTAGGAATACTGGAAGTGCCACCCGGACTTTATCATGTAGATAATGGGTTTTATTTTCTTCCATTGCCCACTTTTGGTGCAGCATCCACAGATTCATTACAATGGGTACATCAGCCTGCAGTTTGGGAGCAGAACTAGACCTGTCCATCACTGGCAGCAGACGAGTGCTCCGCCACCTGACCTTCCCTCAAGCTGAGAATTTCCACAGCCACGACAGTTCAAATCTAATTCCTAAATTATATTATGTTTAATATTCTTTGAGGAAAAATACAACTTCTCCTACTGCAGAGCATGGGAAATTCCACCTAATATCAAACCCAAACACTTGGGAATCAAATTCCAGCTCTATTCTAGATGATCCATTTGTCTCTAAGATGGGCCAGGTTTATGGCCCTACTACTCGAAGAAAGGAAATTTTCAGATAAGCAGAGATACATTTTCCTATTCTTTGTGCTAAGGTCCATAGTTCCATTACAATGGGACTTTCATACAAGCACGCCTCCAGAACAGGAAGATGATCATCCTTTAAAATGGGCCTCCAAAATGAAGTAGATTATCTTGTTCATCTTCCTCTGGACACTAAGGCATAGAGAAGAGTTCTGCTCATAATAGGAAATGGGATTGGCTAAGACTGGATAACCTATATGCAGAATTTGGTGAACCTAGGTATTCACAGATTCTAAGGCCAGAAGGGATGACTGGTCATCTAATCTCACCTCCTACATAACATGGGCATAGAACTTCTACAAAGTAACTCCTGTTTGAACTAGAACATCTTTTAGAAAAAGATCTAAACTTGATTTTAAAATAGCCAGTGATGGAGAATCCACCACAACCTTTGGTACAAAGGTATGCCTTAGTTCTAGTCTGAATTTGTCTAGCTTCAACTTCCAGCCATTGTATCTTGTTATACCTTTCTCTGCTAGATTAGCCCATCATGATCAAATATTTGTTCCCCATGTAGGTACTTACAGACTGATCAAGTCATAATCTTCTCTTTAAGCTAAACAGATTGAGCTCCTTGAGTCTAACGCTATAAGGCATGTCTTCTGATCTTTTCATAATTCTTGCAGTTCTTCTCTGAACCCTCGCCGATATATCAACATCCTTCTTGAATTGTGGACACCAGTTCCAAACACAGAGACCTGTGCCAATGGAGGCTGAGATTCCTAGGGGATACCCAGAATTACTACACTGGTACACATTCACAACAGGCTTAATAACAACTGGACTTTTGGGAGTGGTCATGGTGCTGTGCAAAAGCTGGGGGTTGGCTCTCTGCTGCTCATCAGTACCAGCTGTGCCAAGTCCGGAATCTCCAGGAACCATGGGACAGGGAGACCAAGCAGGTCTCTAGCAGCCACAAATGCCTCTGGGGCTGATAGTACCATGAACTGACTGGTACGCTTGTCTGCTCTGCTGCAAGATGACATTTCCCATGCTGGAGTTAGCAGAGCCTGCAAGGGTACCGAAGCTGCTGTGGGTGGCTGCTGAGGCACCGGAAAGGGAGAGTGGCCTGACACAGGTCTCGCTCTATCCAGATCCCCTTGCCCGCTTCCTTTCAGCGCTGGGAATGACTCTTCTTTCTTCTGGTGCTTACGGTGCTGCTTCTTAGGCACTATGGAGAAGGACTGGTGCCAGGACTCTCTTGGTGCCGAGTCCAAGCATGGCTCTGACACTGGTCTTAGGGCTGCCTCCATGAGAAGGATCTTCAATCTCACCTTCCAGCCTTTCTTGGTGCGGGGTCTGAAATCCTTGAAGATCTGGCAACCGTCTTTCCAATGAGCTTCCCCTAAGCCCTTGAGACAGCTCAAGTGTGGGTTGCTCAAGGGTATCAACTTGCCACAGGAAGTGCAGGGCTTGAAGCCTGGTGACCAAGGCATACCCTGGCACTGGGGAGCAGACAAGCCTCTCCAACCAAGTGCGGAGGCTTTCAAAACTCACTAACTACTAAAACTACTATTAACAAACTAAGTAAACTACAATAACTATATACACGAGAAAAAGAAAAAACACTGGGAGAAATTACCTTAGCAATGAAGGAAGTTCCATCAACTGTCATGAGTGGTAAGAAGGAACTGAAGGGGTGTGGGGTTAGCAGGGCCTTTATACCGACACTATGAGCACGCAGCACCAGAGGGCGTTGGAGCCAACCCGACGGATAACACTAAGGGAAAAAATCCAGCAACTGTGCTCCAGGTGCACACAGACCTACTTTGGAATGGACATGTGCAAGCACTCAAAGAATATAAATGTATACATCTAGGAAAAATGAACGTAAGCCATATTTACAGGCTGGGGAACTCTATCATGGGAAGCAGTGACTGAAAAAGATTTGCGGGTTGTGGTGAATAATCATCGGAACATGAGCTGTCAGTGTGACACTGTGGCCAAAAGAGCTAATGAAATCCTGGGATGCATAAACAGGGGAATCTTGAGTAGGAGTAGAGAGGTTATTTTACCTCTGTATTTGGCACTAGTGTGACTGCTGCTAGAATAGTGTGTCCAGTTCTTGTACCCACATTTCAAAAACAATGTTGATAAATGGGAGAGGGTTCAGAGAAGAGTCAGGAGAATGATTAAAGGACTAGAAAACATGCTTTATAGCTAGGGCCCTACCAATTCATGGCCATGGAAAACACGTGTCAGACAGTGAAATCTCGTTGTCCCCCGTGAAAACTGGTCTTTTGTGTGCCTTTACTCTATACTATACAGTTTTTGCCCCAGATCCCAAATGGCCCCCTCAAAGATTGAACCCACAACCCTGGGTTTAGCAGGCCAATGCTCAAACCACTGAGCTATCCATCCCCCCCACTTGCCAGTGAGTGCAGGCCCGGCCCTGCTGCACTCCTCAGGGGCTGGGGTGGGGAAGGGGCAGGGCAGGGGCAGGAAGGGGGCAGGGCAGGGTCTTTGGGGAAGGGGTGGAGTGGGGGCAGGGCTGGGGCGGAGTAGGGGCAGAAAGAGGCGGGGGTGGGGCAGGGCAGGAAGCGCGGGGAAGAGGCGGGGGCTGGAGCAGCACATAGCTGCGCAGGTTTCCTGGTGCTCTATGCAGCTGCATACTTTGCGTATGGGTAAGGACGGCCCTGACTGCCATCCTTACTTCTGTGCTGCTGGTGGTGGCAGCTCTGCCTTGAGAGCTGGGCTCCGGGCCAGCAGCAGCCACTCTCCAGCTGCCCAACTCTAAAGGCAGCTCTGCCTGCAGCAGCACAGAAGGGTAACAGTACTGCAACCCCCCCCCCACAATAACCTTGCAACCACCCACCCCCCCACAACAACTTTCTGTGTCAGGAACCCTACAATTACAATACCGTGAAATTTCAGATTTAAATAGCTGAAATCATGAAATTTACAATTTTTTAAATCCTATGACCGTGAAATTGACTAAAATGGACCCTGAATTTGGTAGGGCCCTACTTATAGCGATAGGCTCATGGAGCTCAATCAATTTAACAATTAGCTTAACAAAGAGAAGATTAAGGGGTGATTTGAATACAGTCTATAAATACATACATGGGGAACAAATATTTAATAATGGGTTCGTCAATCTAGCAGAGAAAGGTATAACATGATCCAATGTCTGAAACTTTAAGATAGGCAAATTCAGACTGGAAAGAAAGTGTACACTTTTTACAGTCAGAATAATTAACCACTGGAACAATTTACCAAGGGTCGTGGTGGATTCTCCGTCACTGACAATTTTTAAATCAAGATTGGATGATGTTCTAAAAGATCTGCTCTAGGAATTACTTGGGGGTAAACTCTGTGGCCTGTGCTATACAGGAGGTCAGATTATATGTTCAAGTGGTCTCTTCTGGCCTTAGAATTTACCAGTCTGTGATTCTGAAAGCTGATTCAGTAGGTCACTGCATGGCTATAGTCGCTTGTAGAATCAGAGTCTTAATTAGATCTGCTGGGTATGCACATTTATGAGTTTTTATCCAAAGACTTACATTTTCTACTTGTCAATTTTCAAATGATGACCACTTTGTTAAATAAATTTTTATTTTGTTCATACCAAGAAAAGACACTAAACCTTAGCGAGGACCATTGCCATACTGAGTTTCAGTATCAGCTATTTTTGTTCCAACAATCCATAGAAACGTTTCCCCTGCCACAATTTACAAAAACTAAAAGGTGCCTAGGTGAAGCTCAGGACACCCTGACATAACTGAATTTCATTAAAACATTTTATTTTTATCTGTTTTACACACCCCACCACTGTGAACATCTAGTCTGACCTCGTGTATAGCACAGGCCATAGAACTCACCCCAAAATAATTCCTAAAGCAGCTCTTTTAGAACAACATCCCATTCCCGTTGAACTCAGTTGCAGTTGTACCATTCAGCATTTCTGTAATGCAGAACCAAGGGTAACAAGAAGTTTTCCATCAACGTGCAAAGGAGTGCAGACACTGACCCTACCATGTGCCACCCACAAGGCCACCCCAGAGATTCAGGGATTCATAGGATTGAGTCAAATCTGGAAACTTCACTACATGATGCCTGGTGCAACACCACCACCTGTGGTCACTCTGGCCAGTGCAATGGTCCTTAGTAGACTATGTAACATAGACTGTAAACCCATTGGAGCAGGGACCATCTTTTTGTTCTGTGTTCAAAGGGTCCTGGTCCATGATTAAGGATTCTAGGCACTAAGGTAATACACATAACACCACCAAATCCCCTAAGGAAAGAGCAATTGCAGGGAAAGTCCTGCTAAGCCCTTACTGCCCTGGGATGGAGCATGCTCAGTCACACTGTGGAAACAGTGTATGTGCAGTCTGGTCACCACATAAGAGCTGTGGGGAGGGAGCATGCTCAATGCAAACATAATCTTCCAAGAACTTAGCTAAAACTCTAACAAATCTCCACTGAGCATTTGAGAAGTGAGATTTTTCAGAGGCTTATAGTTTGGGCAGATTTCCACACAGACGGCAAAAGGCATATCCCAGACTCATAAGCAACACCCCTGCCTCTGCCAAATTTTAAGTCCCTCCTCCACAGAACAGACGCACAAATGCTTCTCAAGAAAACAGTTGTAAAAAAATTACACACACACATTTTTAAACAAGGGCTAAACAACGTATTTTACCCTGACCTCGCTCTTGGAAATGGCTGAACCATTTTCGTTGAAACTTGCCCAAAAAATTCAGCCCCAGGCAGAAACCCAACATGGAGATTTTCAGCCTTAACAGCTTAAATCTGGCGGGTATAAACAACTGAAAACAAGATCTTATAATACAGAAGTGTTGGTCAACCTTAACCATTGGCACTGAAGTGCTTCTACTGTACCCTTTGGCTAAGCAGCCCGAAAACAAGAAGTGCAAACTAAAGAATTAATCATTAAGCAAAAAGGATGATGTATACGAATTAGTATCTTGTACTGTACAAGTCTATTACACGTAGAGTATGAGATTTGAAACACCTGAAACCTGTTTTCCGCTCTTGAAGGTCATGATATCTTTAGGCTCCTCACTCCCGCTCCAAATACGTACATGAGTTTTGCTAGCAAACACAAGTTAGTTTTTATTCAGAGTGCTATAAGAGATTGTAGAAATTAAAATATTTTCCCCATCTTTTATCCACTGCTGTGATGGTAAAGTGAGATAAGATAATTAACACTGAAACTGAAGAAAGGAATTTTTTCACAAGTGACTAGATGAAGAAACTTTAGTGCACATACACACAGAAGCATAAGAATTTTTTCGACACCAACCTGATGTCTATCAATGAAAGTTAACCAACAAGTGGCCAAGAAAGGAATGTTTTTCTTAATATAAAGAAATATGTAATTTCTCTGTGGAGAAAAGAATGGAGAAACAAGCTGCAGAAAAAGTGCTGCAGGTATCCTACTCCTGGATGCAGTGATTCAAAGTGTACAGAAGCCGGCAGATTTCACCAATTAGTGTGAGAAACAGAAGGCTTAAAAAGTGTCATTCTGGTTTTATAGAAAGGAAAAAAGTACATACAACTGTATTTTGATTTTTAAAAGCTGTGAAACTGGGCATTAATTGATACAATGTACTACATATATGTTTAACTGTGCAAATTAACTGCTTAAGTGGGTAATCTTAAGTGTGAAGTAGTGCTGCAATGTGTCATATGATTATGTTTACCATGCTCTTCTGAGGCTAATTCCAAGGTCATAGAAATCACCTTTTTCTAACATGAAATATATACCGGCCATTGTCTGGGAAGAACTAATAGTACTGATAACTATTTTAGTAACTAGTACTAAAAATTCCAACAAGATTAATCACACACCAATAAAAAAATAGTATTTCTTTAAAACTGAGTTCCTTCTGGGCCAAGATTATTATAAATGTAGGTAGCAAAACGTTTGCTGCATTCCCTCCCTAACCTCTGTTCACTGCCTATTATTGTGATAGAAATTATTGCAGAGATGGCGAGAAACTTGTGAAACAACCTATGAAACTGATAAAAATACTTGTTTATGGGAATGCATGTGGGGAAAAAAGAAGATATAAACTGACTTACACTAAGAATTTGTATTACTTAATACATTAATTATAAGGATTGCACATGAGGGGAAAAAAATCAGGACTATAACCTTCATTAGTTTGACTACATACTAAGAACTACAGTACAGTACAGTTGTACAGTACAGATGAATTGAAAATTTTTGTCAACAAGCAAAACAGAACCATTGACATATTCTTCAGTAGAGACACACTAAGTTTGGCATTAGTGAAGAACTATTGGTTTCTGCTTGAAATACTTACATTTGCTATTTGTATGTTCACAGCTATGGTTGAAAACTATAGACTGGGTCAAAACCTGAACTCTAATTTAGTAACTTCATAATTTCTACATAACTAAGACAATATGTTGCTCAATTCTCTGATTTACTTTAGTGGATCTATCCCATGCAAGGGGAGAAACAGCTTTAAAATTGCTAAATAATAAGTAACCAATCTTCACTGTCTTGATTCAGAAGTTAACCTCTGAACAATACAGTCGATATTCAATAAGCTATGTTAATAATCAATTTTTAAAAGATACAGGCTATTTTTATTCAAAAAGGGATTGCTTAAAGGTTTTAGTTAATGTTTGGTCTAGCTTAGGAGAAAACCAGATTTAAAATAAAAGACTCCTGCAGTGTTAAAAAAGTTTAATAACTTTTTTGTGGAAGCCTGCAAAAAATTGTGTTTTTGTTTCCTCTGCTGACTAAAAGGCAGCTATTAATATTTTTTTCCCTAGAACTCTGAAGATATCGGACAATACTCATCATATACCCACTAGTATGTTCCAGGCTTTCTTCTTTAGTAGGTATTGCTTTAAAAGGATTCTCACAAGCTAGAGAGATGAAGTGAGCTGTAGCTCACGAAAGCTCATGCTCAAATAAATTGGTTAGTCTCTAAGGTGCCACAAGTACTCCATTTCTTTTTGCGAATACAGACTAACATGGCTGTTACTCTGAAACCTGCTATTTAAGTGTATGCTTAAAACATACACAACAACTAGATAGGTAAGTGCTATCTAAGTGTATGCTTTTAACACATTAATTATATTAAGAAAAACATTTTCTTCATGTATATCAAAACAAACAACAGTTACACCCGTTTCTATTTTGGACAGACGCAGTAAACCCAAGAAACATCTTTACATAATTCTGACTTTATCTAGTTGCTTGCATTTCAGTTTTATTTCATCTCTGCAAGCATCGACTTTTCAAATTTCTTATAAAATGACATGGTTTGTTGGACTCCAGCGTAGCCCACAGCATGTCACTGTGACTAAGCAATTTGTTACACCTTCTCAAAGCTTCAGAGGAATCTCAGATAAGATTGGAAAAATAATTACATTTTCAGAGAAGTACTAAATATTTTGCTACAGTTTGCTTACCTAGATAGACTACTGAAATCTATTCTGCTTGCATATATGCATATTTTTCTGTTATCCCCACCACATCCACATTTGAAAAAGGAAACAATTTTGTTAGCTGAATTATTTTGTATTTGCCTCTCTGGATTTCCACAGGTTACTTTGCAAAGGCAAAGTGTAGAAAGCTCACCTCTAGTATGCTGATCAAGCTGTTGTTGTAAGGGGAGAAAGAGGATGAGACATGATCTAGATACAAACCCTCTTCAACCTAGGGCTCTAGTAATCTCAAAGAAATTCTCTGCAACCAAGTACTGAAAAAATTCCGTTTACCCATTGCTACACACGCACACAGACACACACACCCCTGCATCCTCCAAAGAGCAGGTCCTCCCTGCTCAGTTGCACTTTGCATGAATATTCTGCTTGAATACTGAACATCCAGAAACGTAGTCTATATTTCTGTCATCAGCAGTGCACCAAGAGATAATAATGAAAGGAAAGAGAAATGATTTTTTGTAGTCTCCTGCCTCAAAGTACTTAAATTGGCTTGGTATTGTCATTAATGCTATGTAAATGAGTTTGAAAATTCACAATAAGACTCCAAGTGGAAGTGGAGATCGAGAGTGGCAGGTCCAGAAATCAACTAAAATCAGCCTTATTAATGAATGATTTGGAAGTTTTATTTTTTCCAATACCACAAAGATAGAGACTAACAAAAGAAAAAAAAAAAACTAAGCCAGTTCAATAAGCTTTGGTAGTAGAACTGTGAGAGTCACTATGGTTCACATCAATCATCACAAATCTCACACTCTGGGATGTCACTGAGCCAGTGCTCTCAGACTAATTTGGAGGGGTGCAGACTACACTGCTCTGCATGAAATACACCTTAGTGGTTAGCTGTAAAATAGCATTGTAGCCCAGATCATAATCTACCTCCCTCAACTTCATGCAGCAAAGGTAATTGCTAGGGTTGCCGATTAATCACAGTTAACTCATGCAATTAACTCAAAAAAATTAATCACAATTAATCACAGTTTTAATCATACTGTTAAACAACAGAATACCAATTGAAATTAAATATTTTGAAAGTTTTTCTACATTCTCAGATATATTGATTTCAGTTACAACACAGAATATAAAATGTACAGTACTCACTTTATAGTATTTGTATTACAAATATTTGCACTGTAAAAACTATAAACAAAAGAAATAGTATTTTTCAATTCATCTCATACAAGAATCATAGTGCAATCTCTATCACGAAAGTGCAACTTACAAATGTACTTTTTTTTCCCTTTTTTTAAACATAACAGCCCTCAAAAACAAAACAATATAAAACTTTAGGGCCTACAAGTCCACTCAGTTCTACTTCTTGTTCAGCCAATCGCTAAGAGAAACAAGTCAGTTTACACTTACGGGAGATAATGCTGCCCACTACTATGTCACCTGAAAATGAGAACAGATGTTCACATGGCACTTTTGTAGCTCGCATTGCAAGATATTTACGTGCCAGATACGCTAAACATTCGTATGTCCCTTCATGCTTCAGCCACCATTCCAGAGAACATGCTTCCATGCTGAGGACGCTAGTTAAAAAAATAATGCATTAATTAAATTTGTGACTGAACTCCTTGTGGGAGAATTGTATGTCTTCTGCTTTGTGTTCTACCCGCATTCGGCCATATATTTCATTTTATAGCAGTCTCAGATGATGATGACCCAGCATGTCGTTTTAAGAACACTTTCACTGCACATTTGACAAAACTCTAAGACGGTACCAGTGCGAGATTTCTAAAGATAGCTACAGCACTCGACTCAAGATTTAAGAATCTGAAGCGCCTTCCAAAATCTGATCAGGATGAGATGTGGAGCATGCTTTCAGAAGTCTTAAAAAAGCAACACTCCGATGCGGAAACTTCAGAATCCAAATTACCAAAAAAGAAAATCAACCTTCTGCTGGTGGAATCTGACTCAGATGATGAAAATGAACGTGTCAGTCCGCACTGCTTTGGATCGTTATCGAGCAGAACCCGTCATCAACATGGACGCATGTCCTCTGGAATGGTGGCTGAAGCATGAAAGTACATATGAATCTTTAGCACATCTGACACTTAGATATCTTGTGATGCCAGTTACAACAGTGCCATGCAAATGTCTGTTCTCACTTTCAGGTGACATTGTAAACAAGAAGCGGGCAGCATTATCTCCTGCAAATTGTAACCAAACTTGTTTGCCTGAGCAATTGTCTGAACAAGAAGTAGGACTGAGTGGACCTGTAGGCTCTAAAGTTTTACATAGTTTTATTTTTGAATGCAGTTATTTTTTGTACATAATTCTGCATTTGTAAGTTCAACTTTCATGATAAAGAGATTGCACTACTGTACTTGTATTAGGTAAATTGAAGAATACTCTTATTTTTACACTGCAAATATTTATAATAAATAAATATAAAGTGAGCACTGTATACTTTGTATTCTGTCTTGTAATTGAATCAATATATTTGAAAATGTGGAAAACATCCAAAAATATTTAAATAAATGTATTCTATTTAATGGTATAAAAATTAAATGGTACTGTTTAACAGCGTGATTAATCACATGATTAATCGCGATTAATTTTTTTAATCGCTTGACAGCCCTAGTAATTGCTATATATTGCTGTCTTTCAGGAAAAGAAGTTGACATTAAGGGAATAATTATGGCACAGAAGATAGTGCGTCAGAATTTGAAATTCCTACAGGTTAGGTGACCCAGGGAAGGTACTACTGAAGCATATTTAATGCCTATTCTAGCTACTAGTATAGTAGATTGAGTAATCTTGCCATTTGTAAACTGGATTATATTTCAATGCAACAATAGCACTGACGTATTTCAAGTAGTTATGATTAATCACTTAAAAACCAAAAGGGTCCAGAACTTCTGACTTGTGCTTACTAAGTTCTTATTACTTATATTGAATGTGTCTTTTTTGACTATACCTTTCCCGATTATATTTACTTCTTTATTTAAATAAATGATTGAAAGTCACATTTGAAAATTGTGTAACCACTTAACAATTAACTGAAAGTAACATGACTGCTTCCCTCTCCTTTACGTATACACACACGCTGTTACACAGTTCATGCAGAAAACTTAGAAAGTTTACCCTACAAACCATTGGACACAGTGAAATGAAGTGCCACAAGAGTGCTACATAACAAATAGAGGAGGAAAGGCCAGGAAAAGCAAAGGAAACCACTGTTATAAGATCGCTGCATACAACTGTTGTCAACTAGGTTATTTGTTTTAGATAACCTTTTCTAGTCACATACAAACTCATCCATACAAAAGGCAATCTGTTAAGTAGTAAACAAATTAAAACTATATAATGGCTGTAAACCAGTCTTCTAAAACCTTGTTTCACTAATGAAAACACACCTAAAAAAAGCAAAAGCAATTTAGAGGTCAGCAATCCGGAAATGGTCTGGGTATACAGCAATAGGGCCAGAAAAACTGCAGATTGAGCAAGCGATCCAATACCAATATATTTCAAAAACGTAACTGTTCTGAGTTCATAGTTCAGTTTGGGGAAAAGAAAGGAAAATCTAAAAGATTACCCAGCACGAAGGAGGTGTTTTGCAGGGTGGCAAGGAGGGGAAGCTAAGCGTGAAGTGAAGTTCAGGAAACTGTTCCTGCTTCTTGCAGAATTATTAAACAATTAGATAAAACAAAAGTATAAATTATGAGATGAAGTATAATTAGATAAAAGGAAAGTATACAGCAAAACACCTTAACTCACACAGCAACAGCTCCCAGTTCAGCTATAAAACCAGTCACCCGCTCATTCACAACCACTTTGCTTGTATCATAAGCCAATTTACACCTTGGCATTTAGTGTAGGTAGGCAACAATTGAATTTAGTTACCACAATCCCTGTGCCAACAGTTTTGCATCTTTCCCCGAGTAGCCGCTACAATCCAGAAATCTTGTGTCGTCCCCCCCCATTCTCTTTTAGGAAAAAATGGAAGAAGATAGAGAGAACCTTACATCAGCACTAATACACGTAAATCAAAAACACAATAAAAACCTCAACTCTACAACCTACATCTCAATTACTTCACCATAAGGAAAGACACACTATTTTAATTATTTTAGCACGGTATCAGAAACTTTAATATTCTAGTGTCATTTTTAGTCTGTTTAGTCAAACTGAACCCCTCACCTCAATTTCTAGCAGATCCTCAACTCAAGCCCAATGAACACCTCGTTTACACTTGTTTTTCATACATTTGTTTTTAAGCAATTTAATAAATGCCCAAATTTGCCAAACATTGCTAGGAAGCTCTCACACAGCATTCATTAATTCACAAATTCTTACACTCAAAGACCAGTAAAAACATACTTTTCAACTGAGATCACCATGAGGTATTTGCTCTCAAAGGAAATTCTTTATTTTGATATGCACAGAGAGTATACCAGACCCAATAAACAACAAATTTATGTTTGGTATTATATGTATTTAAACATGCTCCCAAGTGCGAAAACATTTTATTCACTATCCTTGAATGACTTGCATCTGGCATTTGAGCTAGAAATGAGCTATATATAATGGCTCTACCACCATAAATCTTCCTCAGTCTTCTGCATGGCCAAGCTATTCTCATAAAATTAGACACTGATGCCTTTTTTCTCCCACATTAAAAGGATTCTTGCTGCACAGAGTGAAGGAGGATAGAGACTTTGTGTGAACAACACGCTGTAGAATGTGGAGACTGGACCTAGATACATTCTCAGAGGCACAGAGAGAAGGAATACTCAGGATAAAAGATTTTAAAAGATCCTTACGTGGTTACTAGCAACCCCTTAAGAGTATTAAAAGCGGAAAAACTTTAAAATCTAACTTTTAAGCTACTATGTCTAATTTTCACAGTTCAGTCAGCATGTACAAGAAGAGACTGGACTCTTTAGTGAGTTTCACTTTCTAGTTACTTATGCACTAATAAAGGTGTAAAATTTGGTTTACAAATATTGCAAGTGAACATTCCTTTTTCATTTTTTTTAAATTAATAAAAACTTTTCTAACATTCAGTTTGGTAATTTTGTACTAAACTTTTAAAACCTACATTGATTGTTTAAACTTCTTGGCAGTTGTCCTTTTAAGAGCTACCACAATCAGACATGCATTGCCAAGTATATTTGCAATACATGCAGCTACCTAGCTAGGATAATTTTGCAAGTCATTCAAGTCATTGCTGAGAGCTGATCAGGTTTTGCTGTTTTGTTTTACAGTTCATTTTTCATACATTTCAGAATAAAAATGTGAAATGCAAAGTCCCTTTCACGTTACCAAGAATGACAAGAAGAGGACAAGCCATGGAAAACTGGACATACTTATGTACTTAACACAAGTTAAAAAAACTATATTTTATATGAAGGGCTGTCAATTAATCACAGTTAACTCAATTAATCGTGATTTAAAAAATTAATCACGATTAATCACAGTTTTACTTGGACTGTTAAACAATAGAATACAGTACCAATTTAAATTTACTAAATATTTTGGATGTTTTTCTGAAAAACTTTAGAGCCTACAAATCCACTCAGCCCTACTTCTTGTTTAGCCAATTGCTAAGACAAACATGTCTGTTTACATTTACAGGAGATGCTGCTGCCCACTTCTTATTTACAATGTTACCAGAAAGTGAGAACAGGCGTTCATATGAGGCTTTTGTAGCCAGCATTGAAGCTATTTATTTAGGTGCTAGATATGCTAAACCTATGCCCCTTCTTGCTTCGGCCACCATTCCAGAGGAAATGCTTCAAAGCTGCATTTAAAAAAAAATGTGTTAATTAAATTTGTGACTGAACTCCTTGGGAGAGAATTGTATGTCTCCAGCTCTGTTTTACCTGCATTCTGCCATATATTTCATGTTACAGCAGTCTCAGATAATGTCCCAGCACGTTGTTCACTTTAAGAACACTTTTGCTGCAGATTTGACAGAATGCAAAGAAGGTACCAATGTGAGATTTCTAAAGATAGCTACAGCACTCAACCCAAGGTTTAGGAATCTGAAGTGCCTTCCAAAATCTGATCGGGATGAGATGTGGAGCATGCTTTCAGAAGTCTTAAAAGAGCAACACTCCGATGCGGAAACTACAGAACCCGAACCACCAAAAAAGAAATCAACTTTCTGCTGGTGGCATCTGACTTGGATGATGAGAATGAATATGCGTCGGTCCGCACTGCTTTGGATTCAGAGTAACAGCCGTGTTAGTCTGTATTCGCAAAAAGAAAAGGAGTACTTGTGGCACCTTAGAGACTAATCAATTTATTTGAGCATAAGCTTTCATGAGCTACAGCTCACTTCATTGGATGCATCACATGAAAAGCTTATGCTCACGAAAGCTTATGCTCAAATAAATTGGTTAGTCTCTAAGGTGCCACAAGTACTCCTTTTCTTCTTACTGCTTTGGATTGTTATTGAGCAGAACCCACCATCAGCGTGGACACATGCCCACTGGAATGGTGGATGAAGCATGAAGGGACATACGAATCTTTAGCACATCTGGCATCTAAATATCTTGCGACGCTGGCTGCAACAATGTCATGCAAACACTTGTTCTCACTTTCAGGTGACATTGTGAACAAGAAGCAGATAGCGTATCTCCTGAAAATGTAAACAAATTTGTTTGTCTGAATGTTTGGCTGAACAAGAAATAGGACTGAGTGGACCTGTAGGCTCTAAAGTTTTACATTGTTTTATTTTTGAATGCAGTTATTTTTGTACATAATTCTACATTTGCAAATTCAACTTTCATGATAAAGAACCTGCACTACAGTACTTGTATGAGGTGAACTGAAAAATACTATTTTGTTTTACAGTGCAAATATTTGTAATCAAAAATAAATATAAAGTGAGCACTGTGCACTTTGTATTGTGTTGTAATTGAAATCAAAATATTTGAAAATATGGAAAACTTCCAAAAATATTTAAATAAATGGTATCCTATTATTTTTTAATTGAGAGCCCTAATATCTATGTATGTATCAGACACCTACCAGACAGAAAACTAAACCCACCAGCCATAAAAGAGGATTTGAGTGGAGGGTTCCTTAGGAATAGCAAAAGCAACACTGACCAGAATTAATATAATTCAGTGGCAAAGTGGGAAAAGCAGGAGCAGTAGATGCAGCAAACTAGGTTCGTCTGCTGGCTCAAGAAAACAGCCCAACATTAGTAGAACCTTCTGAATATAAACCAAAGACAGACAGAATTTTTCCTCCCATGAAGAAGCCATACATTCTGCAGAATTTGATGTAGGTCCCCTTATTCACCAGGACGAGCTTCCCATTCATCAGCATTGACAAGGCATGTAGATTTTTCAAGCCCTGACTAGAGACAAGGACAAACGCATTTTCTCTTTTGACTCCAAAGCTGGACTTGAACCCAGGCCAGGAATCCAAATTTTAAAAGAAAGACTGGCATAGCAACACACTGCACCATCAAGTGCCTGCATTAACCTACGTCAACCTAAAATCCACCCACATTTCTTGAAACTCTACTGAATACATACTGGTCCTGTCTACATTGATCATTTAACTATTTTCATCATCACTTCAGATACTCCAGCTACTGTCACACATTTTACAGATAAATTTCCTGGTGCAGAGAAGTCTTTCTTCTCTAACCCTGTAGCATAATCTACACTATGGAATTTGTACAAAAAAATTCCCACCGTTTCTAATGTTGGCAGCTCTCAAACTCCAGCAGCCGTTTTCAGCACCATGTCAATTAGACTTGCTCTGACCAGGGTAGACACATTGTTTAAAAACAGTTACATTAAGTCTCCTAAGCAACAGCGGGAATTGTTTAGAAAATTTCCTTAATGTAGACAAAGTGCAAAGAGCTGAGAGCACTGCCAGCTTAGGATACAAAAACTGGAAAACAAACAGAATCTCTACCAAAACAGGAAATCAAACCAGCCTTCATTCATTCCCTTAATAAACGTGTGTGCAATTCCAGATTAAGCCCATAATAAGGATAGTGAAAAGGAAGGGTGGTGAACACCTTCAACTCCCAATGAAACAAGTGGGAGCTGAGGATATTCAGTACTTCTAAAGACTGCTTGCATCTTACAGGATCAAGTCCTTTAATGGGTGGTGGGAAAAGGAAGTACATTTCTCTGCATTGTATCATTATTTGTACTATGTATCCTAATTCATGTAACTGGCACCCAAACCATATTAAATGCTTGAAAGCAGCTTTTACAAAACAAAAATAAATAAATATGCTCACTTGAGGGCACTTCACATTATTATTGTGGATACTGTAACAGTGAAGGCTCTGCACAACTTCACTGGATGAAGAACGAACAAGTCAAGGAGTACTTGTGGCACCTTAGAGACTAACAAATTTATTTGAGCATAAACTTTCGTGAGCTACAGCTCACTTCATCGGATACAGACTAACCGGGCCGCTACTCTGAAAACTAAGTCAGAGCTCCAGAAAGCTAGTAAAATAATATCTTAGGAAAAAAGGAGAATTTGTCTTACTCCTTTACTCCTATAAAGGTTAAGCCGCAAAGAGAATCAATGACTTAAGGAATGGAGAATAATTTTTATAAGAGAAGTAATTTCTAGTCAAGACTGTAAATGTAACCAATAGCAAAACATTATCAGTCTTTAGTAGTCTGAGTCATTTTCAGTCATTGCTCAACACAACAGCAGACGAAAAGTGTCTTGCTCACTCGCTACTAATGGAAAAATATTGAGCTTTCCTGCAAGCTGTTAGGAAAATAAATGTCATTAACCTAACCCCATTTACACTGTGTAGTAGATTTAAATAAAGCTTTCTTATAAAAAACAAAGTTCAAGTCCAAATGGAAGAATAAATACATTTTATTTTTTTCCTCCTATAAACATAACTGTATTTTACTATTGTTTCCACTTCAGATCACAAAAAAAAAAAAAATGCACTCCAGAATTAACTAGAACTTTGTCAGTTAGTCAAAGTTATGATGATACCTACCGGTATTAAAGCAGGCAATCCATTACTGCTTCATACCAGGTTAGAACACGAATTTTAAAAGAACTGTCGCTCATATCACTGTGCCAAGATTGGCTTGAATGACTACACTGTTGCTATGTTTATATTGAAATTTTTTTTTTTTCCAGGCTGCAAACCTAAATTTCCATGCCTGGTAGGCAAAATTATTTCAGTGTATTCCAGTCCTTCAAACAGTTCCAGTGCAAACATCACCAGGTTTTAATTCCTTCAAGAATGTATGTTATTAAATGACTGCCTAATTATAGATAACATACCTAGACCACAAATTCTGCAGCACTTTAGGCAGAAGAATATT
This sequence comes from Eretmochelys imbricata, assembly GCF_965152235.1. Taxonomy (NCBI): domain Eukaryota; kingdom Metazoa; phylum Chordata; order Testudines; family Cheloniidae; genus Eretmochelys; species Eretmochelys imbricata. The sequence goes on along the minus strand of NC_135572.1, from coordinate 14,463,970 downwards.
CAGAAGCAATAACACTGCCTTCTAAGAAAGTGTTTTCATGTTAGAACACCAAATGAACGATGCTGCACTTACTGAACGATTTTAAGTAGGCACAGCTTGAAAAATATCAACACATACTCATCACTAGCGAAAAGGAATCTCTCTGGTGAGGAAAGAAATGCCATCAACAGCTAAAGACTCTAAACTTCCAGATTAAATCTTCTCGCCTCATGGTGAGCTACAAGCAAAATGAAGCAACACACTCTTCCCGAGTCTGCAGTTAGCGAGCTCCAGCTGTTGCTCACTTCCCCAAGCAGCAAGATAGTAAAAACTGATACTATTTGGAACCTCTGGGAACAGTGAAATGAACATGAATCTTGTAATTTTCACTCTGCTGATGCTTAGAAACATCTATGAGAAGCAGAGGCAAGCAACAAAGCTATTCACTGGAGATGACAACCCTGGAGATGGAATAAAGTAGTCCAGATACAGCCTCCCTGCTGCAGCACTCAGGAATTTTGAGGAGCAGTAGAGTAGCAAAGACAACTACACCTCCTTGCCAGGAGCCTCTGGACAGCGGAGTGTCTGTGTCTGTGTAAAGAACTGCTTCTCCTTTCCAGGAGTCATTCCAGGAATCAAGTATCAGGGGGTAGCCGTGGTACTCTGTATCCACAAAAACAAGGAGTCTGGTGGCACCTTAAAGGCTAACAGATTTATTTGGGCATGAGCTTTTGTGGGTAAAAAACCCAGTTCTTCAGATGCATTGAGTGAAAATTACAGATGCAGGCATTATTATACTGACACATGAAGAGAAGGGAGTTACCTCACAGGTGGAGAACCAGTGTTGACAGGGCCAATTCAATCAGGGTGGATGTAGTCCGCTCCCAGTAATTGTGAGGAGGTGTCAATTCCAGGAGAGGGAAAGTTGCTTTTGTAGTGAGCCAGCCACTCCCAGTCCCTATTCAAGCCCAAATTTATGATATTAAATTTGTAAATGAATTTTAGTTCTGCGGTTTCTCTTTGAAGTCTGTTTCAGAAGTTTTTTTGTTCAAGTATGACTACTTTTAAATCTGTTATAGAATGTCCAGGAAGATTGAAGTGTTCTCCTTTAGGAGTTGATGATACATTCCTTAAGAATGTATCAATTCCTAAAAGCCAGAGACTAAAGCAAAAGATGGAGCCTCAAACAGGATTCGGGAACGAGATCCTAGTGGGAATCCCAGCATCATCCATCTTCTCAACAACTAGGGACTGGTAGATATTGGACTTCTCACCACAGAATCATAGAATATCAGGGTTATAAGGGACCTCAGGAGGTATCTAGCCCAACCCCCTGCTCAGAGCAAGACCAATCCCCAACTAAATCATCCCAGCCAGGGCTTTGTCAAGCCTGACCTTAAAAACCTCTAAGGGTGGAGATTCCACCACCTCCCTAGGTAACCCATTCCATTCCAGTGCTTCACCATCCTCCTAGTGAAAAAGTTCTTCCTAATATCCAACCTAAACCTCCCCCACTGCAACTTGAGACCATTACTCCTTGCTCTGTCATCTAGTACCACGAAGAACAGTCTAGATCTATCCTCTTTGGAACCCCCTTTCAGGTAGTTGAAAGCAGCTATCAAATCCCCCCTCATTCTTCTCTTCTGCAGATTAAATAATCCCAGTTCCCTGAGCCTCTCCTCGTAACTCATGTGCTCCAGCCCCCTAATCATTGGTGTTGCCCTCCGTTGGACATTTTCCAATTTTTCCACATCCTTCTTGTAATGTGGGGCCCAAAACTGGACACCACACTCTAGATGAGGCCTCACCAATGCCAAATAGAGGGGAACGAACACGTCCCTCAATCTGCTGGCAATGCTCCTACTTATACAGCTCAAAATGCCGTTAGCCTTCTTGGCAACAAGGGCACACTGTTAACTCATATCCAGTTTCTTGTCCACTGTAACCCCTAGGTCCTTTTCTGCAGAACTGCTGTTTAGCCACTCGGTCCCTAGTCTGTAGCAGTGCATGGGATTCTTCCGTCCTAAGTACAGGACTCTGCACTTGTCCTTGTTGAACCTCATCAGATTTCTTTTGGCCCAATCCTCTCATCACTATGTTGCCTCTGGATAGTGGGCCGCACAGCACTTCCCTCTGTTTAGAAGGTTTAGCCCTCTTGCAGCTTTTTCAAGGCCTGTTTTTCTCAGCTTCTGTTTTGCAACACAGTATGTTATAGAATGATTGGATTTTCCTAACATCAGAATATTTTAGATGATCTGAGTTGTAACTGCTGTATTAGATACTCTATGTTTAAAATATACATGAAGCTGCAATTAGTACTTTGTTTCTACTTCAGTAGGTTTAACTCTCAGCCCCAGTTGCGAAAAACCTTATCACACAGCTACCAACAATCCGAGAGATTACAGAAGTGTAGCTGAGTTCCCTGGAGAGTGTAAAGTGAAATCACAGTAAAAGGTTATATGCAACTTCATTAAGCAGAACACAATTCAATACATAAAATGTCATGTTAATATCAGTGGTAACCAGACATCTACAGATATAACTATGCATTCATAAATGCAAATTTATCTTCTTGAGATCTGTAATGTTCAGTCATACTTAGTCCTGTCACTACAAGGGAGCATCACCACCGTATGACTGCAGCTACTCCCTTTCCTTGTACCCAGCCCCCAAACCAGAAAACCCGCAATCAATTTCTTCTCTAGAACTAGCATGACATATGCGGTCATCACGTTGTTCATTCTGCTATTTGCTATATCCCTTCCCCCCCAGCCTGCATCTGTTTTATCTATTTAGATTGTAAGCTCTTTGGCGGAGGGAGTGTCTGCTCCAATTGTACAGTGTCTGGCAAAATGGAACCCCATTTCGAGTTGGTCTTTAGGCACTAGCATAATAAACATGATTAATAATAATATCCACTTCTCTTTCCGGCCCCCAGAATCTCCTCTCCCACACCCTGTGCTACCCTCCTCTACCTCTCTGCCCCAAAGTACCCTTCCCTTTCCCCTTCAAGAATTCCTCTCTTCCCCTCCATGAGGAAGACTACCAGCTTTTACTTCAGCTGTTCCCCAGTTGCGCATCTCAGTGGAGCACAAGTGGAAGAAAGTCCATTGAGGAGCTGAAAGAGCAACATGTAGTAGTAAATGCAGTAGTAAATGCAGCATCCTACATGGGATAACAGAGCTCAAGAGGGCAGGGAATGCTCAAAAGAGGAGCCTCTTGGCCAGGAAGGGTTGAGCAAGCAGACACAAAGACCTTGTCTACATAGGAAGGTGGTTGCTAACACTGTTAAAATGCTAATGTAGCCTGCAGCCTTAACACATATTAGCTGGTTGAGGTAAACCTTTGGAGGGGAGTAGACAACAAGAACAGTGAACTCGAGTGTGCGATACCAGAACTGGATTGATGGCAGAAAAATGCAAGGTCAAGATTTGATGAACTGGGGGAAAAGGACACAAATGAAACACAGATAGAACTGTGTCATGCAGAAATCATAAGTGGAGAATGGATTTTCAGTATGGAGGGCAAGTGTGACGAACTACAGAATGGATTTTGGAGAAAGGGAGGAACCCAGAACATACTGTATGAGGGGGAAAAGGTGAAAGAACGTGGAAAGAAAGAACACCACGGGAGTGATGAATAGAAATGGACTAAAGAGTGGTGGACTAAACTAAGTAAGCAAGGGAAGACTAAAGAAGAGAAGTTAGGGTGGAAAGACTTCAAGAACAGAGGAAGGAAGACAAAAGAGATGGAGGAAGAGGCGAACGTTTTCATATATTATACTTGAGTACATTTCTGGGAAATTCTCATACGCAAACTAGGGAAATGTGGTCTAGTTGAAATTATTATAAGGTAGATGCAAAACTGATTGAAAGACCATACTCAAAGAGTAGTTATCTATGATTCGCTGTCAAAGTGGGGATACATAAGTAGCGGGGTCCTTCAGGCATCTGTCCTTGGTCCAGTACTATCAACTAAATGGAGAGTATGCTTATAAACATTGCAGACGACACCAAGTTGGGATGGATTGCAAACACGTTGGAGGACAGGATCAGAATTCAAAACGACCTTGACAAATTGGAGAATTGGTCTGAAATCAACAAGATTAAATTCAACAAAGACAAGTGCAAAGTATGATACATATGAAGGAATAATCAAATGCACAACCACAACATGGGCAATAACTTGATTACGCAGCAATTACTGCTGAAAAGGATCTGTGGGTTATAATGGATCACAAATTGAATATGAGTCAACAATGTTATGTAGTTGCATAAAAGGTTACTATTATGAGGTTTATTAACAGGAGTGTGATATGTAAGACATGGAAGGTAACTGTCCCACTCTATTCAGCACTGGTAAGGCCTCAGGTGGGGTACTGTGTCCAGTTCTGAGCACTACACTTGAGGAACCATGTTGATAAACCAGAGGGAGCCCAGGAGAGCAACAAAAATGGTAAAAGGTTTAGAAAACCTAATTTATGAGGAAATGTTTAAAAAACTGGGCATGTTTAGTCATAGAAAAGAAGACTGATGAGGAACCTAATAACAGTCTTCAAATATGTTAAGGGCTGTTATAAAGAAGACAGAGATCAATTGTTCTCTATATCCACAGAAGGTAGGACAAGAAGTAATATGGTTAATCTGCAGCAAGGGAGATTTAGGATACATATTAGGAAAAACTAATTTTAAGAATAGTTAACTACTGGAATAGGCTTCCAAAGAGATTGTGGAATTCCTGTCATTGGAGGTTTATAAGAACGGGTTAGACTAATACCTGTCAGAGATGGTCTAGGTATATTTGGTCCTGCATCAGTGTGAGGAGCTGGACTAGGTGACCTCTCAAGGTCCCTTCCACTCTGACATTTCTATGATTCTATGTAATACACAAGTGCATTTAGGGCCCTGTGGTTTTGGTGAATCCTATATGCTGGTAATTAACAGAACATAATATCTTATTCCCAGTGGCAACTGGCAAGTTATTCTAGGAAAAATTGATAATATAGCCTTACTATTTATTTAGAACAGATTCTAGTGGCAAGGGGCTACAACTGCTTTCTCCATGTACAGCCAGGCTGGAGGGCGTGAGTGTTGGGGGTGCTAGCCATTGTATCACTTGGCTCAAGACTGAGGAAATACAGTCAAGCCCAAAGTCACCTGACTTCATAGGCAGTTGCATTTTTAAAAGGATAACCTGGGATTGTTGCCCATACCCCACAAGAAAGTTTTAAAAATGTTAATTCTGGGGCAGGGGAAAACAGAAGCCAGGAAATATAAACTTGCAAGGAATTAAGAACAAATAGAATTCTCTGGAGGACATTTATCTCTAATATATTAACTCTGCCCCGAAGGGATAGAGGAAGGGCCTGCCATCTATGTAAATCCAAAGCCATCTGTGTGATAAAAAGACTAATTTTTACTTTTTTATATATTTCTAGGAAAGAAGACTCCCAACTACCCGATTTACACTTGCTGCCAGCAAAAGGTAATTCTAAGAAGGAGACATTATGCACCCTTCAAGAGATACTGAGAGCCTCTGACCTTTGCAAATTAATTTTGTATGCTGAGATTTTCCCAAAGAATTTAATAGTTTGTAATACATTGGAGATTGCCTGAAGGGGGTTGATGATGTATAGAATTATGAAAACATATTTTAAATTTCTTAGGATACTGTTTTTAGACCCTGGATTCATGGTATACTCTAATTCAGTGGTCCTCAAAGCCAGTCAGCCCCTTGTTCAGGGAAAGCCCCTGCCGGGCCAGACCGGTTTGTTTACCTGCCGTGTCTGCAGGTTCGGCCGATCGCAGCTCCCACTGGCCGCGGTTCACCGCTCCAGGCCAATGGGGGCTGCGGGAAGGGTGGCCAGCATGTCTCTTGGCCCGTGCTGCTTCCCGCAACTGCGAACAGCGGCCAGTGGGAGCCGTGATCAGCCAAACCTACGGATGCGGCAGGTAAACAAACCACCCCGGCCCGGAAGAGGCTTTCCCTGAACAAGTGGCGAACCGGCTTTGAGAACCACTGCTTTAATTTGTACTGCCGATAGCAATAAGGAAAAAAATCAAACAGATGGTGTGGACAGGGGAAAGCCCTGTCTCATACCATGGTAAAGACTGAAAGAGGGGAGATGTAGTTATTGGGTACAACATGGGAGCTAGGATTGGAGTACAAAAGTCTAATCCAAGACACAAAAAATGGACAAAATCTGATTTTTTTGTAGAATGAGGAACAAATTACTTCCAATTAACTCTGATGCAGGTTTTTTCCTGCATTCAGTGACAAAATAGTCAATAGTTTCAAGGGGTTTTGGTAGTAGGATGACATACTGATAAACCAATGAGTATTGTCTGACCCATGTCTCTTTTGTATAAAACCCACCTGGTCCAGATGTATTGTGCTCATTTTTTCTAATCACCCAGCTGGGATTTTAGACAATACTTCAATATCAAAGTTGATTAAGGATATTGGTTGATAGCTAGCACGTTCTGGGCATCTGTCAGGCTTAAGAATGACTGAGATCGGGGTTTCATTCACTAAAGAGCACAGAGTGCCTCCATCAAAAGCCTCAGCCATTCTGGGAGTCAGGCAGGGTGTCTTTGAACCAGACGTAAAATTCAGCGGCAAAACCATATTGCAGCTGTCCTGGGTCTGACCCAATTTCATGTCACCTAGGGCAGCCATAATTTTCACAGGTATGTAACAGGGAAGCAATTCCTTTTATGTTCCCAGAAACACATGTAAGGAAATTAGCCACAGGTACTCACGGGGGGGAAGTAACCCAAAATGCATCTTATGTCATGCCACCGAGACCCTGGGGGTATAACTAGGGTGAGGAGTTCAGGATGAAGGGTATTCTTGGAAATTCAAAAGGAGTTTAGGTGGAGAGGAGGGAGAAGAGAAAACAGAGTGGCAAGAGGGTAAGTGCCAAATGCACAAGGAGTTGAGAAAAAAGAAAAGGAGTACTTGTGGCACCTTAGAGACTAACCAATTTATTTGAGCATAAGCTTTCGTGAGCTACAGCTCACTTCATGCATGTAATGAAGGGGGTTGTAGCTCACGAAAGCTTATGCTCAAATAAATTGGTTAGTCTCTAAGGTGCCACAAGTACTCCTTTTCTTTTTGCGAATACAGACTAACACGGCTGTTACTCTGAAAGGAGTTGAGAGGAGATACGACAGGTCGGCTGTAAAAAAAGGAAGATGTGAGACAGCCACGCTCTCAAGTCAGAGTGGGAGAAAAAATATCAGGTCGGGGGGGCAGCTCAAATGAACGTATCCTCTTTGTATCCATGTCGAATGCAAAATAAATGATTATTCCCCAACCCCTCTCCATTACAAAAGCAGAGATGGGGGGTTGGGGGAAGGGAGAAAGAAGGGTGAACATCTTGAGCACATTTTAAAAAGGGTTTGGGGCTAAAATACACATATCTTTGCATCAAAGGTTAGGATCATACAAGACAGATACTACTGAAGAATCTGCTGGAAAAAAATCAGAGGGATTTGAGTCTGAGCATCAGATGGTTCCTCCTTACTTTACATACAGGGAAGATGGCACATATAGGGATGCAGAGCTGAGGTGGGTGTTTCTCCTTTACTGCTGGTGACAACAGCCTGGCAACAACTGCTGAATAGCAAAGGTAAATCCCAAGGCAACATATGGTTAATGTGTTTTATTATATGGAGGCAATGCACTTTGCTGCTTCTCAGTTTGGAGAAGCTAATGAGCTGGCCACCCTGCCCGACCTTAAAAATAACCGGAAAGGCTATAAAATTAGGTCACGCCTCGCCTTTCTCCTTCGCCAGCTTCCTTGCCATAGTAAACAGGGCTTTTTTTTTTTTTTTAAACTACATCCCAGCTGCAGTGGGGAAAAAAATCTTTATTTTGTGCCCATTCCAGCTCACTTTCCTTTTTCTCAGGCTCTTTTAAAGATGGATTCTTTCACACTGTATTTTAGGAATTTTAATATAAATGCCCTGCGTTTGGTGGCTAGGAAGCAGTGGGCACTCTCTCTGTCCTACTCTCTGTTGGGATGTAAGGAAAGATCCCAAGTAAGGTTTTAGACAAAAATTCTACTAGACTTCCCTCTTCTTCCCCATCTTCAGGGAACCCAGCCACTCTCAAATTATTTCTTCTGGACCAGCTCTCCAAATCATTCACTCTATCTTGTAGATTTTGGATCAGACTTTGTTGCTCATCTATTAGAGACACGAGGTGGGCTTTTAGTGGACCAACTTCCATTGGTGAAAGAGAAGCTTTTGAGCTACACAGAGCTATTCTACAGGTCTGGGAAAGGTCGTCAAAGTGTCACCTGAATACAAAGTGTAACAGATTGTTTAGCATAAGTAGTTAACGCATATTGCAAGACCTCATTCAAGGTGCTGATCTACAATGATCCTAACAGAGCCCTCCCTGATCCTGGAGGATAGCTCCTGCAAACTGACCTGTTGTGCTGCAGCTGTGGCTTTAATTTCAGAAATATCCTCTGATATTTTTTGAAGCATAATCTGTTCTTCTGATACCTGCTTTAGCATTTTATAGATCTGATACAGGCCTATCAGGGTCTCCACTGTGAGTGGTGCCATGCTGCACTGTACAAGGCTGTCAGAGAGCCTCTGCTTCTCTGCAATTTGTGGGGAGTCCCAGGAGGAAGGGGGGTTCAAAATGAGATCCATCTGCTACTAAGATGTTAAAAGCAGGATGAACCACCCAGAGGCAAAAACTTTGCCTTACTTTAGCAGATGTTAGCAGATTTTAGTGGAGCTGAGCAGCAGTTCCAGGTTTAGGCAGCCATCTTCCCCTGCTGCATCCGCCCAGTCCACACACATTTGTTTTGAGATGTTTTAAAGTCTTTTAGACAGGAACTTTTATTTAGCATTTTAAACTGTTGTGGAGAAAGTCCCCTTGACCTCACATCCTTTTCCCACCAGTTCACATTGCCTTTGCCTCCCCATTTCTATTTGGCTAACTACAGGACTGTTTGTATACCTTTAATATACTTGGAAGGATTAGGTTTTATTGGTGTCAATTTCACCATACACACACATAAACCAAGGAAAAAATATTTCCATCCATAACAGAAAAGTACAGATAGGCAAAGAAAGAAAAAAATGCTGCTTTAGAACTTGGAGTTTAAAGATACTTTTGTATGTTTTGACATGAGATGTTGACAATTTGTGTTTTAACCATTATAAAGCTTTAACTTTTTGAATCTTAATGTCTACTGTCATTACATAGTCTGACTTTGCCCCATAATTTCCTTCAATTGTGAAAATGCAAATCAAATCATTTTAAATGGTTTAAAACAAACACTGGTGATATCTGTCCAAATTATTTAAAAAATGAATTCTCCAAGCCTAGCCATAACAAAAGAATTGCATAGTTTGCACTTGCTATTGAAGTTCTGTAGTTTCAATTACTATTTTTAATGACATCCATCTCCAAATGAGAAATTACATATACATGGCATGAGCTGCAGAAAAGGCATAGTCCCTATAAAATCACACTCAACTAACTGCCTTATATTTGAAAAGTGACACAAACACAAGAATTACTTCTACTCTTGGAAAGCTGGTCATTTTAATGCTCAAGAAACACAAAACCAGAAGAGAGGATGATGCTACAAATGAATGTTCTGAGGAAGAGGTCAAAAATAAGGGAAAAGGTTAAAAGTTGCTAGATTTAAGGAGTGGCTGAAGCACAAAATAAGAGTCAGCAACAAATTTTACACCTTGACTTGCCAGAGCTCAAGGGCCAACTCCAAACCCTGACATTTGATAGAAGGACAGTGACAAATTCATGAAGGAGATACACGGATAACCTTCACAAAAGCTAGGCATCAGTCACTGTGCATTATTCACCATGCTTAAATTCATCTCAAACATACACCATCCCTGCTATTCTAATACCAGCTCTTCTTCTGCAAAGACTGCAAAAGCTGTGTGGTGGTAATGTTAGTCAGTCAAATGCCATTAAAAGACTATGCTGAATCAAATGCACAAAGTTTTTTACCATCAAATCTAATCAAAAATTGAACCCAGACCCCAATAAGTGAAAGGACCGAGTACTAACTTGCTGTTTAAAAACCTGCTGTGTTTGTTTTCACACATGCATTCCAATAAGGCACTGTACTGTCAACTGAAACTCCAGTTTAGAAGACAACACAGAATCCACATATTCATACTATAGGAAAGACACCTATTTAAGTCTTACATAGACAGAAAATTAGTCAAGTCACAGAATGGCAGGTGTACCCCCTTTAGGAGCTTCATTTCCATTCTTGCATGCAAACCGTAAGAGTAAAGAACGGAAAAAATTGTTTTAAAATGTTTTTCTTTTTAATACTATTGTACCTAAGTGGTAAAGAGCGTTCTTTTGAAAAAACAGATTTTTACAGATAAAATGTGTAATACATAGCATATGATGGAAAGGCTCTACTATGTCTACTCAGTGACCAGACTCTTAATACAGATTCTTAATTTGTAACACTAACGTTTTAAAAATTATATTAATTCAAGAAAACATTTTTGCTCTCCTGTAACTTTTCTGTGACCAGAGACAATAAGATTTTATGCCATGTTTCAGCAGAAAACAAGTATAAATGCTTAAACTACAAACCTCTGAAAATAAGTGTCTAGAAAGGAAATGCTGACAGAACCTGAACTAAAGCAGCGTTACCAGGTGCAGATATAATAAAATTAAGTTTCTATCTAAGGAAAAAAATCCTCACATACCAATCTGCTACTCATTAACCAGTATTTACTTTCCAAATAATGTATAGCTACTACTTGTAAAATAACAGATGTGGTGATCCTTCCCGTACAGAAGCTTGTTTCACTACCCATGAAAGAGAGCAGGGTTCAGACAAAGATGGAAAGTGCATACATTTCTGAATCTGACAAGTTTTATTGACATGGGATGTAAGGAGACAGACTGAAACTGTAAGAACTTCACTGTATTCTAATCTCTTGTGAAGTTAAAACTTTGAGCTGGCACTTCACTTGCTCTCTACTGATAAGTAATCTTACTGGATTTTCAGTTACTGAGTGAAGCACAAGGAGCCAAAAAGAAGGAAAGCAATAGGTGTATTGATGACATTTGACTATTTCACAGCATGCCCATTGTAGAAACTGACAGTTTCTAAACAGGGTTAGTGATTCATTCGCCACATAATTCCAGGTGCCCATTAGTCCTGCTTTGATCATAACATACATAAATGATAAAGACAAACATTCACATTATTTAAGGATAAATAATGAAACTACCGTATGAAACACGCAGAACTTTTCTGTTGATTTCAATGTGCAAGGTTATGTAACAAAAGTGCTTTATAAGTACTAGTGCAAATATTTTTACTCATATTTTCTGCACAAAAAAATAAATTCATGTAGTGAATGCTCTTTAAAACTTCCTATGGCTAACTATAAATCATCACTACCTTTATGAAAGTATTTATAAAAAATGTATTTAACACTAGAGACATCACTTGAACTGTGAGTCTATCCCAAAGAAAAATAGTGCTGAACAGACCAATACTTTCTGGATTTCTTCATGACACATTTGTACACTTGCCCCATTGAAGAGAAGAAAAAACTATTTGCGCTGTGTTAGTCCCCGTTATAATTCCCAGCTGTGTCAAAACTTTAACAGCCTAAAAGCAGGAAATCCAAGAGGAAATTCCATCGTCAGTTCCTGGAGTTTTGTAACCCAATGTTCTTCCAAAAGGAGATCTTACAGGAATTTGGTAGCATTTGCTGTAACCTTACCTCATATCTTCAAGTAGATCACATTCTCCCTGATGCTTGGCCTGAAGTTTTGTCATCTGCTCAATTTGAACGTTTTTTAGCTCTTGTGTAACTTTTACCTACAAAAAAGACAGATCATATATTTTATGTAGGGTCCAGCTGTCATTTCAGTGGGGAAAAATATTTGATTTCCTTCATCTAACTTTATAATCTAACTGTCCATCAGAATGTGCAAATTAAACATTTTCAGTATGTGTAAACCTGTTTTGCTTGGTTAACATAACCCTATGCATCTACTTAACCAAAGACTGATTTTACTATATATTGTTTGGATCTAACCCTGCAGTGTCTGCATTTCATACATCAAGCACCTCAGAGCTGTGTCTTGCTTGTTGACAACAAATATGCATGTTTTCTTCTTCCAAACCTCTGAGGATAAACCTGTCTACAACAAAAGAGGTTCAGCTTGAAACAAATAAAGGAGTTGGGGGAAAGAAATAACCTGCTGCAGATTTAACACTTAATAAAAACAATTTACACATTCATGAAATGTGCATTGATTAAACACTCCTACAATGGTTTCATGAACATGCCTTTAAACGCAGTCATGTGGTTGCCAGTATATCAGATCAAAAGTCTCCCTCCTTAACAGTATGACTTCAGAAAGGTTGTGCCTTTTTTTATCACTATAATATACCTGCTTTATGTTTTGAATCTTATGGCATTAAGATTTCAACAGCCTGGGTACCAGAGTGATAGCTGATAGCATGGCAGTGGGTGGGGGAGGGATTGTTGTGATAAACATTAACCCCAGAAAAGGACTGACTTGGCCACAGAAACATGGGGTTTTTAAAACAAGAGATCTCGATCAATCAACGTGTTAAATGCCAAGATGCATCTATGTACCAGCCTAAAAAAGAAACAGCATCCACGCATCTAAAAATCTGATGCATGCATGAAGGGGGAAATAAATAACAGTTTCTGCTATGGGGGAGGGGAAGAGAGAAAGACAGGGACGAGGTGAAGGAAAGGATCTGCCACAAACCTCCCCTTTCTCTCAAAGCAAAACAACCCTCCAGATCTCATCTGCTAGCAACAGCTTCCCCCTCAACACCAAAAATAATCCCCCAGCAACAAGAACCCCCAATCCTAGCACTACAGCAAGATAAGTTTCACACCTCAGCTCCTTTCAAGATACAGCAAAACATACAAACCCTATGCTCTGATTAAGCAGAAAAGGGGTTTAGGTTTTTTTAAAACAATACAAATGTTGAAACCTACATAGTGAAAATAAAATTGCATGTAAAAAATACAAGAGGCAAAGCATAAAGCACACATGCAATATAAATGAAATGCCAAATGCAAACTAAAATCCCATGAAACATAAATAAGAATCCTTCAAAGGAAGCAGAGTCTATCCTCACAACAACAGAGGCAGAGTCATTAGGAGTCCCCTGCAGCTGGATGCCCAGAGCAGCCAGGGAGCCCAGAGAATGACAGGAGATGGACAAACAGCAGCCTTCTGTTTACACAACACAGACACCCCCACCCAATAACCCTCACCCACGCAACTCCCTCCACACAGGCACCCACAAACCATTTCCTACATACACAATTAACTCTATCCCACTCCATATGCTAACCCCCATAATCTCTTCTACTCACAGAATAACCCTCTCAACCCCAATCTATATAACTCCAACCCTCCACACCAACATAATCATCATATCAGTCCCACTGTAAACTATTCCAACCCCAATCTCCCACATCAATCCAATGAACCTCCTCTCCATACAACCATCAAAACACAACTCCCCCACTTCAACAACCCTCATCTACACAATCCAGCCATACTCTATCACCTCAGGTTTCAGAGTAACAGCCGTGTTAGTCTGTATTCGCAAAAAGAAAAGGAGTACTTGTGGCACCTTACAGACTAACAAATTTATTTGAGCATAAGCTTTCGTGAGCTACAGCTCACTTCAGTACCTCAGCAGAGACCATTCCCTAACCCTAGCCCCTTTTTCACCCCAATACAGACAATTCCAAATCCCCCATACTCCAACATGCATCCACACAACCAGCAAGGTGAATTAAGCTCTCAATCCTATTTGATATACCTCCAGCCCGATACAAGCCAAGCCCTACCCAAACCCCCCAATACAGATAAAAACATACCCTCACATACCCCAACCTCTACACACAAACAACCCCCAACTCCTCACTCCCAATACACCCGAGCCCCCAGCGCCCCACCCCAATACAGCCTGTGGCACCCGGCACCTCCACACCAACCCCCCACATCCCAATACACCAACCTGTGTACAGCTAATGCCCCTACCCCAATACACCCAGCACCCCACATGCTCACAGTGTAGCCCCCCAAACCTAATACAGCCAATGCCACCAGTACTGCCAGTGCCACCCCACACCCAGATGATCCCCAATACACCCAGCCCCAACCCCCCAGTGGCACCCCACACCCACTATACCCCGATCCCCAATCCACCCAGCCCCAACCCCCCAGTACAGCCAGTACCCGGTCCCTGAACCCCAGTGCCAGCCCCACCCCCACTATACCCCAATCCACCCAGCCCCAACCCCCCAGTATAGCCAGTACCCGGTCCCTGAACCCCAGTGCCAGCCCCACCCCCACTATACCCAATCCACCCAGCCCCAACCCTCCAGTACAGCCAGTACCTGGTCCCTGAACCCCAGTGCCAGCCCCACCCCCACTATACCCCAATCCACCCAGGCCCCAACCCCCCAGTACAGCCAGTACCCCAATCCCTGAACCCCAGTGCCAGCCCCACCCCCACTATACCCCAATCCACCCAGCCCCCCGTACAGCCAGTACCCCGGTCCCTGAACCCCAGTGCCACCCCCACTATGCCCCGATCCCCAATCCACCCAGCCCCAACCCCCCCCCCCCGTACAGCCAGTACCCGGTCCCTGAACCCCAGTGCCAGCCCCACCGCCACTGTACCCCGATCCCCAATCCACCCAGCCCCAACCCCCCAGTACAGCCAGTACCCCAGTCCCTGAACCCCAGTGCCAACTCCACCCCACCCCGATCCCCAATCCATCCAGCCCCAAGCCCCCCAGTACAGCCAGTACCCCGGTCCCTGAACCCCAGTGCCACCCCCACTATGCCCCGATCCCCAATCCACCCAGCCCCAACCCCCCCGCACAGCCAGTAACCGGTCCCTGAACCCCAGTGCCACCCCCACCCCACCCCGATCCCCAATCCACCCAGCCCCAACCCCCCCGCACAGCCAGTCCCCCGGTCCCTGAACCCCAGTGCCACCCCCACTATGCCCCGATCCCCAATCCACCCAGCCCCAACCCCCCCAGTACAGTCAGTACCCCGGTCCCTGAACCCCAGTGCCACCCCCACCGCCACTGTACCCCGATCCCCAATCCACCCGGCCCCAATCCCCCCCGTACAGCCAGTACCCCGGTCCCTGAACCCCAGTGCCACCCCCACCCCACCCCGATCCCCAATCCACCCAGCCCCAACCCCCCCGCACAGCCAGTACCCCGGTCCCTGAACCCCAGTGCCACCCCCACCCCACCCCGATCCCCAATCCCCAATCCACCCAGCCCCAACCCCCCCACTACAGCCAGTACCCCGGTCCCTGAACCCCAGTGCCACCCCCACTACACCCCAATCCACCCAGCCCCAACCCCCCCGCACAGCCAGTACCCCGGTCCCTGAACCCCGGTGCCACCCCCCCCACATGCAGCCCGCCCCAGCGGCTCCCCGCGGCTCCCACCTTCCTCGGCGGGGGCTGCATGGCGCTGCCGTCGCTCTCCGCATCAATCCCCGCTCAGCAGCGGGACGCGGCCCCCGCAGCGCGGGGAGGAGCCGGCGCCGGGATGGGATGCGCGGGGGCGGGGGCGAGCGCGGCGCGCGGCGCCCGGCGGGGATGGGCGGGGGCGGCTCCCTCACGCGGACTCCATGGCCCGGCGGCGGCGAGGCACCGAGCGGCTCTGGGAGGAGGCGGCGGCGGCGAGTCCCGGCCCGGGGGAGGGGGAGCGGGGAAGGCGGGGACGGCCGGCCCCCAGCCAGCCCCCGGCCGCGGGGAGGGTGGGAAGGCGGCTCCGCAGCGCCCCGCCGCGGCCGCCGGCGCGGGGGGGGAAGCGCTCCCTGGAGGCCAGTGGGGAAATGGCGCCGCGGCGCGGCCGAGACCCCGCCGGACGGCCCCAGCCCCGCCTCCGGCAGCCACAGGCAACGGTCCGCCCAGCCGGGTAGACGTGGGGGCAAAACCATAGAGAGCGGGGCGGGACGGACGCCTCCCCGCCAGGCGGGGGCGGGGCTCGGCTCAGCGGCTAGCGCGCGAGAGGCCGCGGCCGGCTGGGGGCGCGTGTGCGCGCGCGCGGGCCGCGCGGCCCTCGCTCGCGCCCCTCCTGGTGCCTCTGTGCCGCGAGCGCCCTGGGCTGGGGCTGCACGTGCGGCTGGCGCGCGGGGCGGGAGGGGGGAGCTGCAGACGCAGCTAGCGGTAGCCGGGGCCGTGGCCGGGGCCCGGGCCCCACCTGAGCGGAGGAGCTGCCGGCGTAGCAGCGCTCCTGGGAGCGGGGCAGGCGAGCTGTAGCTACCGGGGTGTCCGAGGAAGCGGCCGCCCTAGTGATGGGATAGCTGTTTACTCACCCGGTGCGAAGGGTCAGGGCGGGGGATAGGCCGCAGGCACGGAGAGAGCAGCGCTGGTTGCTCTCTCCCAGGTCAGCAAGTTGCGCTGCCGTTTGTCCGCTGGCGGTGAGCAGGGTTGCCCCGAGGGCAGTGCGCTCAGCTACGCGAACGGAAAGATCATCCCTGGTCCAGTGAGCTTTCGGGCTAAAGCGAGGCGCCCAGAATGTGGGACGCAGTGGGAAACCAAACCTTAATTGGGAAAGGTGTTTGTTTTTTTGTTTTGTTCTGTTTTAATGTTGTGGCTTGTTGTAAACTCACTCGTAGGCCAGGGCCTTAGGGACAAAGTGTGTTTCTGGCGGGAGGCCTGGTGGCTTGTCCGGTGGGGATGGGAAGGGCATTCTGCGCAAAAAGAAAAGGAGTACTTGTGGCACCTTAGAGACCAACCAATTTATTTAGTCTCTAAGGTGCCGCGAGTACTCCTTTTCTTTTTGCGAATACTAACACGGCTGTTCCTCTGAATTCTGCGCAAAGACAGCAGTGTGGGAAAAGGCTGTGCAGAGATGAGAGCAGCAGGCGAGTGAGGTATTGGCACTGGTTTCCATGGGAGGGCTGGATGGGGGCGATCCAAGGTCTAAGATATAAGCAGGAGTAGAGCTGTGAAAGGCTTTTAAGGCAAAGATGTGTTTACACTTATGGTGCCCTAAAGGGGATTCAACAGTGGGATCTGAAGAGGGGAGTCCTGATTAGATAGTTGTGTAAATGAGAAGTAGTCACTAATTCTATAAGGGGCTTGGAAGTAGGGAGGCTTTCTTACTAAATCCCTCTCAGATCTTCACCTGTCTCTGTTGTGTGTTTTCGCTAGCAGGTGTCCCTGACTTTGGCGGCCCTTAGGTGGAAACAGCACATTGCTGCGATCACTTACTGGTCTTTCAGGGTGACTGGGAGAATTACCTCCTGAACAGCAGCAGGACTAATGAATTACAGTGTTCTGCGCTCAATCCTTCCTAGCGCTCCTGGCAACAGCTTCATTCAGACTGATTGGAAGGCTCCCAATTTATTTCACTCACAGCCTCCAGCTGCCATGGAACCTTTGCCAAGGTTCCTCTGTGTCCCAGTTTGCCTCTGGTACTTGCATTGAGGTACCTGAGCTGTACCCGTTCTGTGCATGAACCAAGGTTTTCACTCTCCAAGGCTATTAATCCTGACCTTTTTGTCAATATGCAAATTATGGCACAGTTAATTTAAAAGTGCTGTGTGATTCTTTACAATGAAAGTTTCTGTATAAACAGGGCTTCAAAACATTGGCAGAGTTAGGTATAAACATGAGGTAAGGAGGCTCCCATCAGGAAGGTAGATGGTGCTGATCCTGCCCTCTGCTTGAGGGCTCCATCTTCTGCTGCAATGGATAAGGAGCTCTGTACTTCCCAGGTCAGCCTTAAAACATCTGGATTGTTGGGGCTATCTTTGCTATTCTTCCACCCTCTTGAGTATTGTGGTCTCTGCTACTTTAGTGTTTTTGGATTATCTTTCCCACAGAAAAGCCCCTCAGGCACTGTTCAGACCTTTCCCAAGCATCAACAGTGTGAAATTGTCATGAGCTGTGTCGGTTCTCCCGCTGTAGTTCTGAACAGCAGATGTGAACATGAGTTTTATTCATTTTACTCTCCTGCTGCCTTTCACAGGCACCATTCTGCAAGGTGCTGAGTGCCTTCAACTCCCAGGTTAATCAGAACCAGGGCCAAAGGGTGGCGTATTTCTCTGCTCCTTCCAACATGGGCTCTGACTTGTTGACAGTGTTAGCTCTTCTTGCTCCCTAGGTGCCATGGAGACAGCACCTGAGGGGAAATGACAACCAGGTTGGTTAGTTTGTGGTTGTGTAAAAGTTTACTTTGGACATCAGTTTTGTCATTTAAATAGATATTTTCCCTCTGATTTAGTTAAGATCACCCATACAACCTTAACTTGGCCATTTTCTGATTTTTGAGTGCTTTTCTTTGCAACTTTGATGGTTTCGTACATTTTGGAGTATGGCGTTGCAGCTTAATAGCTGGTACTTAAATTTGAATCAACTACTTTACAAAATATTGAATGATGGGCACTTTTCAATGAAATACTCGTGCCATCGATTATTACATAAGTTTCAAAGTGGGAGGATCTGATAATACTGACATAAGTTGGCAGTAAACATACCATGAATGCACTTGGATTGCTGGGCCTGACTTAATTTATCATATTAGATCCGATGACCTGAAGAGCCCAGTGGGATGTAGGAAATATCCATGTGCATTTCATGAAAAACTTGCCTTGAATCATGTTCACTAATGCTTAACTTCACCAGTGCTCTTATCAGTCTACGGAATTCTTTGCCTCACTGTTCCCACACTGTTGAAGTTTTATTTCTATTTCAGGTTTGTTGATTGTTTATGAAGTGGGCTATTCCTACTCAAAGTTGACATCTTTATAACTTCTAATAAACAAATACCCTAGCAGATCCTGATACTTAAATAGAAGTAATGTGTCCTTATTTCCACCTGAATTATTAGTGATTATATTTATTTAGTATTGTCGTTAGGTAAGGGAATTAGCTTTCCCTAGGAGACCTTTAGTAAAGGATTTCTAAACTACAGTGCACCAGTTTGTAGTGTTAATGTTGTGGTTGAACACTGCATCTCACTGTAGTTAAACTGTCTGCAGTGTGTAATCCTACTGACCTCTAATGGCTATATAAACAGTTTTGTATCAGGATAACTAGCATTTCCTTCTTCAAAGATTTAGATAGGTCAGATTATAATCTCCTGCTCTATTGGGGAGTTTCTCATTAGGGGCCATAGCATCACCTATAGTAGAGAAGAGGCAGGGAGGGCTCTTTTGTAATGACTATAAAAGATACTATTTTTTGCGACTGCTGGACATAGTATGTGTGGTTCTTGCCCTCTAGCTCCTAAATCGAAATGCAGTTTATGTTGCCTAAAATCATCTCTCAGCCCTGGCCTTCATGATCACCCACAGAAGGGGTTGCAAACTACTATATAGACAAATGTGGTTCTGTTTCATGGGGTGGTAGAGGCACTAGTTCAAGGAAGCACTGCCTTCCATTTGCTTTAGAGCTAAGATCATAGAATATCAGGGTTGGAAGGGACCTCAGGAGGTCATCTAGTCCAACTCCTTCTCAAAGCAGGACCAATCCCCAATTTTTGCCCCAGATCCCTAAATGGCCCCCTCAAGGATTAAACTCTCAATCCTGGGTTTAGCAGGCCAATGCTCAAACCACTGAGCTATCCCTCCCCCCTGCAGTGGTTCCAGCTGTTGTAGCAATCAGAGAAGCTTGGGGGCAGGTAGAGCTGTGACTTTACAGATCTATTGGCCAAAATTTCTTCTTCCTTACACAGGGAGGGGTTACTGCAGTATTATCCACAGTCTCAACGGATTCCTGTCCCCTCTACTCTTGCAGAACTCACCGGAGCATAGTCATAATTATACCATGCACACTTCACAGGATTTGCTCCATGAACTATAGCCTATGCCACACAAAAATGACTTAGCAAGACTCTCAATCAGAATACTCCAGCCCTCTTTGTTTGTGAATTTGGCTCTTCTCTCTCTGATACCAAGCTTGTTTTCAGGAATGATGGCAAAGTATTTGGTTATTCACTACACAGCCAAATGCTGCTCCTAGAGACACTTGCAGCCAGCAGTCATGTGCTGTGATCATCAGATCTCAGACTAAGCAGGAATGGGCAAAATCAGCACTAGGTTGGGAGATCTCCAAGGAAAACTCTGGTGCTGCAAGAAGTGGGGTAGTCTCTCAGTGTTTGGACTGTTGAATCAGTGCCCCCATCAGGATGTTAGGAGACACTGATTGCTGTTGTGTGATTGAGATGTGACATCAAGGTTCCAGCCATCTGTGGTCATTAGTGATTCTGTGGCACTTTTCATGAGGAGTGGTGTTAATCTTGGTGTCTTGCATAATTCTGATTTAGGGGATTATATCCTGCCTCCATAAAACAAATTTCCTCCTATTTTTTTGTACTAGGTCTGACGTTCTTGACTTGTCCTAAACAGCTGAATACCAATGCTGTGCTCTGATATGTCTTTACCTTGTTCAGTCCTGGAAATGGAAGCAATTTAGGGATGGTTGAAGCATTTTCTGGATGTATGCTAGGCAGTGTATAGGTTGTAAAGTGCTTTGGTGTGACAAGTGTCAAGTTTAATCACTATTTAATAAATGGCTGTTGCACCACTTACATATAGTGCTCCTGGAGGAATTCTGCGCCACTGCGTACACACACATTTCATGAGACGTACATATTTTTAATATTTTTTTTTTTTTTTTTTTTGCAAAAAATAGCTTCTGCTGAAACATTGCTGAGGTTCTGCCTTTTGCCCACCAGAGGGCACTGTGGCAGTAGAACAGAGCAGCCGTTCCTGCCCAGCCCCAGCTACAATAGGGAAGAGAAAAAGCCTGCAGTGCCTTCTTCGCAGCGCCTCTCGGGCCAGGCTGTTTATAAGAAGCACACTGGATCTTTTTCAGGGAAAAAGGCAATATGCCGCATTTATTGAAAATACAGCAGTTAGCATATGCATTCAATTACACAACACATACACACACAAGTCCTGCAAATGGTCTTTATAGTTACCAGTCTGTTGTAGCTCGAGTGAATCTAATGGCCAGTTCGACTGAGCCCTAGTGAGGAGCTGGGGGGCTCTGTCAGTTGCGATCCGATGCTCCAAGGCTTTGCAGGACTGAACCCAAAGAGTTTCATGGCAAAACACCCTGTCTTTATAGTTGTAAATTCCCTTTTAGTCCATGCATTTTGCAATGTCATCCTGTAATCATTAGCCCTTAAGTGGTGTTAATTTTGAGGTTTTCTGCTGTTATCATTTGCTGGTTATTGTCGGGCTTCCCATCATTATCTCTTATTTCTTGTCTCACCTTTAATGGTGCCTGCCTCACCTCTGAGGTCATCAGTGCTGGTAACATGTTTAGCATCAGATACAATGGATGTTTTCCGATTGTCTCCTGGTGTTTCCAAGTTTCTCACTTTTTCTTGACCATCTGGACAGTTGTGATGGCTTTCACACTCATCCTTAACCATGCACACATCCTTTACTCACACTAAACAATTTTACAGAGACTTTCACAGAAAATAACATTTTGGAAATGATTATATGGTTCCTAAAGGGATTACAAAAGAACCTTACACAACTTAGTTTGCAATGCATAAAAGAAGAAAGACCTTTTAGCAAATACTGTAATGAAATCTTATCCTAAAACAAAAGGTGACCCATAATCAGCCATAAGGACTATTCTGGTCTATTCCTGCCTTGAAATCAAAAAGGGTGGCTGGCAGGATGAAATCAAATCATACGTTAATACATACTACATTATTATAACCGTCAATCATTATAACCTCTAATACAAATGTAAAATCCTTCTCCTACAAGGTCAGGAGACAGGGCTATGGGGAGACAGATAGCATGGGGCTGCTGGGGGGTCAGATAGGCTCATAAGGGCTAGTGTGGGAGGACAGACTGAGGCAGGGACTGAATGGGAGTGGAGGCTCAGGGCCATGGAGGGAAGGGAGGTGCTGGGCGACATGGGCAGAAGGGGAGGGGGTGCAGAGTTATGTGTGGGGAAAAGGGTATGGCTGAATGGGGGCACAGACACATGGGAACAGGGAGTGCAGGGACACATGGAGATGAGGGGAGGGGGCTGGCTGAGGAGGTGCAGGGACACATGGGGACAGGGATGGCTGAGTGGGGAAACAGACACATGGGGACAGGGGAAGGGGGTGCATGGCCACATTGGGATGCGGGGAGTGGGTGTCAGTGGGGGTGGAGGGACACATAAGGGTGCAGGGATACATGGGGTTAGGAGCACATGTACCTGACTGAATGGGAGAGGCTAGGGGTCAGCCAGGGTCTGCATGGGGGATGCTCCCTAATAATTCCTCTCCACCCCCCCAAAAAAACCCTGTTCCATACTTTTCCCATCCATACCCAACAACCCTTCAAGTTCATACTTAGGGTCCTTCCCAGCAATTACTTCCCTCTCCCTCAGTGCCTTCATTATCCCTGACCACCCCAAGCCTTTGCATTGCTTCTGAGGGGTGTGGGAAATACGGTTCTGTACTGTAGTTTAAATTAGAGTTCTGTATTAATATGTCTAGTAAGGAATCTCTTTGTCAAAAAAACATTTCCTAAATCTTTTTTATTGTCTGTATTGTAACAGACATACTTGCAGAGAGGTATTTTTAAATAAATTAACAAAATAATTGAATCTGGTGCGATTATATTGTGTTATTTTGACAAATAAAATATGCAGAATTTTAAAATATTGTGTGTAGGATTTTTAATTATTTGCAGAATTTTTAATTTTTTGGCACAGAATTCCCCCAGGAGTAATGTAATATGGGAATTAAAATCAGGAAGAGAAAACTACAAGAACCATTTAGAGAAGGCAAAATTATTATTCAGTTTGGATTTTAAAACAGCAACTGGCCTGGCCAACTGGGCCCTTGTCTGCATTAGAAAAGTTAGTACCTACATTACAGCAACTACTAGAATCAGTGCAGCTGTACTACTGTAACATTGCAAGGACTAGTGTAGAGAGGGTCCAGGACACTTACCCCATTCTCAAGAGCAGTTTTTCATGTCACAAGTATAAAACCATCTGCACCCTATCTATGCTAGTATTTTAGCACTGATACATCTACTACAACTTTGGGGTGATAGAGGTACTTACTTTTCAAGTATAGATGTAGACTTTAAGAGAATCCCATCAAAGGAGCAGGAGAGATGTTAGAGAGCTATCTGGTGAAACTGTAAAGGAAATAATGGGTAACGTTAGCAGGACATCTCCTGGCCCCTGATGCAAAAGGTCACCGAGCCAAGTACAGTTGCAGGATTTTTAGAAGGGCGATGTGTGACATTCTGTACCTCATGGGAACACTCTACACCCCCATATTCATTCTTATAATGATTTGTTGTGGTACCTAATGCAAAGTTTGTCATGTCGGGTGTCATTGGAAGGCTCATGATGTACTGAGCATTGTTGTTATGGTGATGTTATAGTAATTGTTGTTACAGTAATGTTATAGTAATGTTATAGGTTGTAATTTCATGTATATAGTTATGAGGCTGAAAATGTGTCGTCTTGACTTAAAATAAGCCCAGGCAAAAACTGTAAGAGCAGAGGGGCAGTTCACACCTCATCAAGGCATGTATGTGACAAACCCAGCCCAGCCTCAAAGGAACAAAGGACACTGGCTTAGGCAACAACAAAGGATCTGTTGGATTCTCAAGTGAGTCACCCCCCCTTCCTTTGGTCAATTTGGGACTGCGATGAGGTAATGCTCACCTGACTCTGAAGGGTGGGGGGGGCAAAGCCAAGAGGGAAGAAAGAACATGATAAAAGGAGAGACATTTGCAATGCTCTTCCTCTCTCTTCCACCTCCATCTAGAGACATTACCACCAAGTGACAAAAGTGCTGATCAAAGGGGAGAGCCTGGCAGAAGGGCAACCAGCCAGCCTGTGGTGGAAACATCTAAGTTTGTAAGGGCATTGAAAGTATTAAGATCAGCTTGGAATGCATTTTGCTTTTATTTCATTTGACCAAATCTGACTTGTTATGCTTTGATTTATAATCACTTAAAAATCTATCTTTATAGTTAATAAATTTGTTTGTTCTACCTGAAGCAGGGCATTTGGTTTGAAGCGTGTCAGAGACTCCCCTTGGGATAACAAGCCTGATAGATATCAATTTCTTTGTTAAATTGACGAACTCATATAAACTTGCAGCGTCCAGTGGGCATAACTGGACACTGCAGGATGGAGGTTCCTAGGGTTGTGTCTGGAACTGGAGATACTGGCTAGTGTCATTCGGTTGCACAATCCAAAGAGCACATTACATGCCAGAGGCTGTGCATGAACAGCCCAGGAGTAGGCGTTCTCACAGCAGAGCAGGGTAAGGCTGGCTCCCAGAGTCAAGGATTGGAGTGACCTAGCAGATCACCGGTCCGCATAACACCAAAGGGGAACGTCACACCATGTAATATGTGACTAATACTAACCTTTGTAGTTATGCCAGCTAAGGTAAGGGGTTATCAACATGATCAGCTGTTGGGACATGAAGAAATCTACCTTCCCTACATACATGCACACCCCATTACTGTATTCCTCAATGGCTACGTTCATGAAGGTATTTTCCATCTTTTTCTGAAACATTGGTGAGTGTCAGTGCCCCAATCCTGATCTGATGGCCCATAATCCAATCAAGTATGTTAAATCCTATTACTGATGACTTCCAACGTGTGGGAGAGGTGAGAAATATCTTACATAGGGATTACCCCAAAAAACAAAACCCACATTCTTGTACATGACTGCTTCATCCAGGGGACATAGCCTCTGATTAAAATGGAATCAGCCCTACTATCACCTTTTTGTGCCAGGGCCTCTCTCAGACAGCCACCTTATTTCTTTAGTGCGTGAAATCATCCAATAGAGGAACTAGTTTGGGGGTTTTGAAGGATTCACATGTAAGAAATCCAAGTAGAGAAAATGAACATCCTTGTTGCTGCTTGTCCTGGAGTTCTTTCCACCTTGTATTTTACGATGATTCTCCTAATGTGTAGTGCAACTTATGTACCGTATCTATTGGCCTATGGTCTGGTCTCAAGGTTCCCAAGCTGTAACCCCAGGACTGCTCTTGGGCCATTGAACACTTCCTGATGGCCTATGGAGAGCGGACTGGTCACATGTTGACTCTTCTTGTTTCTAGCTCTGGGGAACAAGACAGGTGCAACGGGAACATGAAGAACCAAAATATGATCCTGCTTTTTCCCTCACAAGGAGAGCAAAGTAATTATTGCAATAAAGATAGCTACAGACAACAAATACTTCCCTACTATCTTTCCATGTAAGTAGTTGCTTTAATTGCCCTCAGTACGTTATGTGATCCCAAAGGAGAGGGGAGCTGTCCATGAGCCAAATTTTCTATTTAGATAAGATTCATCCCATGAAAGAGTTGCGGAACTCTTGATCTAATCTATTTCCCATATTCAGAGAAGGCTAGGTCTCTACATAAGAGATCTGGAGTGAAAACAGTGATGATCAGTACCTCAACCTCTACATGTCAGTAATGGAGCCCATTACCCAACAGGGACTGATCTTTATGACCAAACAAGCTTGGATCTCATGTATTTTTTTCCAGCTAGTAGGAAGCAGTTCATGCTGAAATATCTCAAAGTGTTTATATACACATTGTATATGTATATCTTTACAGGAATTGCTTTAACCATCAATAAGCCACAGCCACTTCTGGAACGGAAAGTGGCAACTGTTAAATAATTCACAGCAATGCAAAACCTGTAGGTCAGGAAGTGTACAGAAGATGTAGCCAAAATATTATTGGTACAGCTGTAGACTTTCTGCCAGTCTTTAAAATATTTTGTGCTGCAACAATTAAAGATAATACAGTAGGACCAACTGAATGCTCAGTAACCGTTTGCTACGTTGAATGCAGCAAGTACATCAGCTTCAAGATACAGCACTGATTTCTTGTTTTCACACAGCTTATTGCTACATGAGACTCATGGTTTAAAAGCTGATTGCAAAGCACTGTGCAAGAGACAAGAATGCTCTGTTTCCCCTGCTCAAGTTATTTCTCATTCTGAACTGCTTTAAATAGCAATCCTCAAGATGGGAGCAAGTTCTGTTGGCTACATTATTTTTATGATTAGGGTGGCAGTTTACCAAAATGGCTTGCACTACCACAATCCAATAGGTTTCAATAAGGATAAGTGCAGGGTCCTGCACTTAGGACGGAAGAACCCACTGCACCACTACAGACTAGGGACCAAATGGCTCGGCAGCAGTTCTGTGGAAAAGGACCTAGGGGTGACAGTGGACGAGAAGCTGGATATGAGTCAGCAGTGTGCCCTTGTTGCCAAGAAGGCCAATGGCATTTTGGGATGTATAAGTAGGGGCATAGCGAGCAGATCGAGGGACGTGATCGTCCCCCTCTATTCGACATTGGTGAGGCCTCATCTGGAGTACTGTGTCCAGTTTTGGGCCCCACACTACAAGAAGGATGTGGATAAATTGGAGAGAGTCCAGCGAAGGGCAACAAAAATGATTAGGGGTCTGGAACACATGACTTATGAGGAGAGGCTGAGGGAACTGGGATTGTTTAGTCTGCAGAAGAGAAGAATGAGGGGGGATTTGATAGCTGCTTTCAACTACCTGAAAGGGGGTTCCAAAGAGGATGGCTCTAGACTGTTCTCAATGGTAGCAGATGACAGAACGAGGAGTAATGGTCTCAAGTTGCAGTGGGGGAGGTTTAGATTGGATATTAGGAAAAACTTTTTCCCTAGGAGAGTGGTGAAACACTGGAATGCGTTACCTAGGGAGGTGGTAGAATCTCCTTTCTTAGAGGTTTTTAAGCTCAGGCTTGACAAAGCCCTGGCTGGGATGATTTAACTGGGAATTGGTCCTGCTTCGAGCAGGGGGTTGGACTGGATGACCTTCAGGGGTCCCTTCCAACCCTGATATTCTATGATTCTATGAATCCACCTGCCCCCCAAAATCTAGACACTAGTGAAGAACATTTGTACATATCAGTGCAGCTAAGGTATTTTTTTATCTGCCATCTATGACATTAGGTGACCTTTAAAGATTCTCCCCCTCATTTTCAAATTTCCATTGACTTCCATGGAGCTATGCTGGTTTGCTCCAACTGAGGGTCTGGCCATGACTCCTCCCTGCTTCAGTTCCCTGTCTGTAAAATAGGGCTCATATTTCCTTTCTCCCACCCTTTTCTGACTAGTCTAAGTAGACTGTAGACTCCTTGAGGCTGGAGCTGGCTCCCACAATGTGTATGTGTACCCCTCAGCACCATGAGGCCTAATCGCAGTTGAGGCCTTACAAACAATAATCAAGAAATAAGAAAAGAATGTTCTGGTGTAGGATAAGAAAAGGTGTTCTGGTAAACCATTCATCGCCTTAGGAGGAGTCGGCAGGATGGTGCCCAGGCTGTAGAATCATAGACTTTAAGGTCAGAAGGGACCATTATGATTGTCTAGTCTGACCTCCTGCACAATGCAGGCCACAGAATCTCACCCTCCCACTCCTTACCAGCACGAGAGTGGGGTGGGGGGAGGTATTTTTTCATGCTTTGTGTGTATAAAAAGATCTTCTACACTTTCCACAGTATGCATTCGATGAAGTGAGCTGTAGCTCATGAAAGCTTATGCTCAAATAAATTGGTTAGTCTCTAAGGTACCACAAGTACTCCTTTTCTTTTTGTGAATACAGACTAACACGGCTGTTACTCTGAAACATTCCTGTAACAAACCTCTAACCTATGTCTGAGCTATTGAAGTTCTCAAATAGTGGTTTAAAGACTTTAAGGTGCAGAGAATCCTCCAGCAAGTGACCTGTGCCCCACGCTGTAGAGCAAGGCAAAAAACCCCCAGAACCTCTGCCAATCTGCCTTAGAGGAAAATTCCTTCCTGACCCCAAATACGGCAATCAGCTAAACCTTGAGCATGTGGGCAAGACTCATCAGCCAGACACCCAGGAAAGAATTCTCTGGAGTAACTCAGATCCCACCCCATCTAACAGCCCATCACAGGCCATTGGGCATATTTAACGCTAATAGTTGAAGATCAATTAATTGCCAAAATTAGGCTATCCCATCATATCATCCCTTTCATAAACTTATCAAGCTTAGTCTTGAAGCCAGATATGTCTTTTGCCCCCATTGCTTCCCTTGGAAGGCTGTTCCAGAACTTCACTCCTCTGATGGTTAGAAACCTTCGTCTAATTTCAAGTCTAAACTTCCTGATGGCCAGTTTATATCCATTTGTTCTTGTATCCACATTGGTACTGAGCTTAAATAATTCTTCTCCCTCTGTGGTATTTATCCTTGTGATATATTTATAGAGAGCAATCATATCTCCCCTCAGCCTTCTTTTGGTTAGGCTAAACAAGCCAAGCTCTTTCGAATCTCCTTTCATAAGACAGGTTTTCCATTCCTCGGATCATCCTAGTAGCCCTTCTCTGTATCTGTTCCAGTTTGAATTCATCTTTCTTAAACATGGGAGACCAGAACTGCACACAGAATTCCAGATGAGGTCTCACCAGTGCCTTGTATAACGGTACTAACACCTCCTTATCTCTACTGGAAATAGCTCGCCTGATGCATCCCAAGACCACATTAGCTTTTGTCACGGCCATATCACATTGGTGGCTCATAGTCATCCTGTGCTCAACCAATACTCTGAGGTCCTTCTCCTCCTCTGTTACTTCCAAGTGATGCGTCCCCAGTTTATAACAAAAATTCTCGTTATTAACCGTAAATGCATGACCTTGCACTTTTCACTATTAAATTTCATCCTATTACTGGTTTCAGAGTAGCAGCCGTGTTAGTCTGTATTCGCAAAAAGAAAAGGAGTACTCGTGGCACCTTAGAGACTAACAAATTTATCTGAGCATAAGCTTTCGTGAGCTACAGCTCACTTCATCAGACGCATTCCAATTCCGATGAAGTGAGCTGTAGCTCACGAAAGCTTATGCTCAAGTAAATTTGTTAGTCTCTAAGGTGCCACAAGTACTCCTTTTCTTTTTGCATCCTATTACTATTACTCCAGTTTATGAGGTCATCTAGATCTTCCTGTATGATATCCCAGTCCTTCTCTGTATTGGCAATACCTCCCAGCTTTGGGTCATCTGCAAACTTTATTAGCACATTCCCGCTTTTTGTGCCAAGGTCAGTAATAAAAAGATTAAATATGATTGGTCCCAAAACCGATCCCTGAGGAACTCCACTAGTAACCTCCTTCCAGCCTGACAGTTCACCTTTCAGTGTGACCCATTGTAGTCCCCCTTTAACCAGTTCCTTATCCACCTTTCAATTTTCATATTGATCCCCATCTTTTCCAATTTAGCTAATAACTCCCCATGTGGAACTGTATCAAATGCCTAGTCAGTAAGGGTGGTGAAACACTGGCCTAGGCTGAGGAGATCCTTGAGAGGTGGAAAGAGCACTTTGAGGAACTCCTTGACCCAATGGACATGGAAACCTCCAGTGAGATTGGATCTATTTCTGATGCTGAGGCCAATACGGTGGTAAAGTGCCTTCGTAGTGGTAAGGCAGCAGCGGTGGATGAGATTCGCCCAGAGATGTTGAAAGCACTGGAAAATGTTGTGGTGTTGTGATTAATGTGCCTCTTCAATGTTGCATGGAGGGTGGGTGCAGTACCTCTGGACTGGCAAACTGGGGGTGCTGGTACCAATCTTTAAGAAAGGAGACCAGAGGGTCGGTTCCAATTAAAGGGGGATTGCATTCCTCAGCCTCCCCTGCAAAGCCTCTTCCAGGGTGCTGGAGAGGAGGTTACGCCTGTTAGTGGAAGCTCAGATTCAGGATTCTGTCCTGGCTGTGTAACAACGGATCAGCTCTTTGCTCTCTCACAGATACTCGAAGGGTCATGGGAGTTTGCTACTCCGGTCTACCTTTGTTTTGTAAACCTAGAGAAGGCATATGACCGTGTTCCCCAAGATGTCTTGTGGGAAATGCTGCGGGAGTATGTGGTGCTGGTGCCACTTTCCAGTCCCTCTATTCTCAGAGTGAGAGTTGCATTCGTATTCTTGGCATTAAGTCAAGTTTGTTCAAGGTGGGCATTAGACTCCACCAAGGGAGTGTCTTGCCCCAACTCCTGTTCGTGATTCTCATGGAAAGAATATCAAGGTGCAGCCGAGCTGTGGAGTGCATCCAGTATGGGGACTTGGAGGTGGCATTTCTGCTGTTTGCAGATGATGTTGTCCTTCTTGCTTCTTCAGACTGTGATCTCCGACACGCACTCAAACGACCACTGCTGAGTGTGAAGCAGCTGGGCTGAGAATCAGCACCTCCGAATCAGAGGTCATGGTCCTCTCCCGGAAGAAAGTAAACTACTCTTTGCAGGTGAGGAGGGAGCAGCTGCCCTTGGTGGACAAGTTCAAGTATCGAGGGGTCTTGTTCACGAGCAGTGGTAAGCAGGAGCAAGAGATCAACTGACGGATTGTCGCGGTGGTGGCAATGATGCAGGCGCTGTACTGATCTGTGGTGGTGTGGCAGGAGTTGAGTTCTTGGATGAAGCTCTCGGTTTACAGATCACTCTATGTCCCCATCCTCACCTATGGTCATGAACTTTGGGTAATGACTGAAAGGATGAGACAGCAGATACAAGCAGCAGAAATGAGGTTTCTCCACAAGGTGGTTGGTCTTACTCTCCCAGAAAGAGTGAGGAGTTCAGCCATATGGGAGGGCCTCAGAGTAGAGCCGCTACTCCTCCAGATTGAGAGGAGGTATTTGAGGTCGTTCGGGCACCTGATAAGGTTGCCCCCTGGGAGGCTTCCGTTGGAACTATACCAGGCACATCCCACTGGGCATAGGCCCCAAAGCCGACCCAGGACACGCTGGAGGGATTCTATCTCCCGGCTGGCCTGGGAATGCTGGGGAATCCCCCAGGAGGAGCTGGAACCTGTTGCGGAGGAAAAGGACGTTTGGTCCTCCCTCCTCTCCATGCTGCTTCCGCAACTCACCAGTGGCATAAAGGAAAAAGAAGAAGAAGAAAAGAATTGAAACAAAGGAACTGGGTCAAGCCCTTTATCTGAGATTAGAAAGTGAAAACTGGGTGGTTTAATGTGTTAAAACTCTGTTTTTTATTAAAAATAAATATTCAATTTACAGCATAATTTATATATAAATTACATATTTTGATTCCCTTTCCCCAGATTCTGTCTTTAGATTGTGAACACCTGTAAGCAAGGATGGTCCTTAAATGTTTGGAAAACAGCTAGCACAGAGTGAATGCTACTACAAATATAAAAAATCAGAGCCCCAAAAGCATCTAAAGTATCTTTAAAAAAATTAGAGATAGACCTGAATTAAAACCCCAGATCCAGACTCATCTGAATTTAGGAAAAGCTGGATCTGAATTTTACAATTAAGCGAATGTTTGTTTTGCTTCAAATGGGTTTTGTCACATTCTGACGGTCACTGTCAAACAAAAGGAACCGGTACCACAATCATTAATCTTCTCTGCCCAATGTCCCACTGAACTATCAATTGTAAGTATCCCTTCCTCCCCAGTAACAAATACACAGCTGTAACAGATGTTCCTCAGCACACAGTAGCCTTACTCACACTAGAAACATAACCCCGACGGTTACAGCGG
The DNA here is from genome assembly GCF_965152235.1 of Eretmochelys imbricata. Lineage (NCBI taxonomy): Eukaryota > Metazoa > Chordata > Testudines > Cheloniidae > Eretmochelys > Eretmochelys imbricata. The sequence continues at coordinate 14,432,404 of NC_135572.1, read as the reverse complement.
ACCCAGTGTGGGACACAGTTTAACTGCAAGTCAAATGGTGTTTAGTGAAATTTCGGAAGCAATGGTTTAAAAAGTTGCTTGCTTAGCTCCCAGTAATGCTGATGAGGGTTCAGCTTCCTCTGTGCCTCACAGGTAGAACAGATCCCTTTGTGGCCACGTTGAGGCTAATTGCAGAGCTGTGACTCCATTGTACCCATATGTCATGCTTAAGGCCTGGTCTTGTGTGACCAAATGCACCCCTGTATTCACACCCTACATATTATTGTAATAATCTTTGTACATGATATGCCCTGTGAGGTACCATTTGAAAACTAATAACACAGTGGTCAATAATATCATAAGAACAGCCACACTGGGTCAGACCAAAGGTCCATCTAGCCTAGTATCCTGTCTTCCGACAGTGGACAATGCCAGATGCCCCAGAGGGAATGAACAGAACAGGTAATCCATCTAGTGATCCATTCCCTGTCGCCCATTCCCAGCTTCTGGCAAACAGAGGCTAGGGATACCATCCCTGCCCATCCTTGCTAATAGCCATTGATGGACCTATCCTCCGTGAATTTATCTAGTTCTTTTTTGAACCCTGTTATAGTCTTGGCCTTCACAACATCCTCTGGCAAAGAGTTCCACAGGTTGACTGTGCGTTGTGTGAAGAAATACTTCCTTTTGTTTGTTTTAAACCTGCTGCCTATTAATTTCATTTGGTGATCCCTAGTTCTTGTGTTATGAGAAGGAGTAAATAACACTTCCTTATTTACTTTCTCCACACCAGTCATGATTTTATAGACCTCAATCATATCCCTCCTTAGTTGCCTCTTTTTCAAGCTGAACTGTCCCAGTCTTTTTAATCTCTCCTCATACAGAAGCCGTTCCATACCCCTAATCATTTCTGTTGCCCTTTTCTGAACCTCTTCCAATTCCAATATATCTTTTTTGAGATAAGGCGACCACATCTGCACTCAGTATTCAAGTTGTGTGCATACCATGGATTTATATAGAGGCGATATGATAGTTTCTGTCTTATTATCTATCCCTTTCTTAATGATGCCCAACATTCTGTTCACTTTTTTGACGGCCTCTGCACATTGAGTGGATGTTTTCAAAGAACTATCCACAATGACTCCAATATCTCTTTCTTGAGTGGTAACACCCCATCATTTTATAGGTATAATTGGGATTATGTTTTCCAATGTACATTACTTTGCATTTATCAACATTGAATTTCACCTGCCATTTTGTTGCCCACTGACCTAGTTTTGAGAGATCCTTTTGTAGCTCTTCGCAGGCTGCCTGGGACTTAACTATCTTGAGTAGTTTTGTATCATCTTCAAATTTTGCTACCTCACTGTTTACCCCTTTTTCCAGATCATTTATGAATATGTTGAATAGGACTGGTCCTAGTACAGGCCCCTGGGGGACACCACTATTTACCTCTCTCCATTCTGAAAACTGACCATTTATTCCTATCCTTCGTTTCCCTTTTTTTTAACCAGTTACCAATCCATGAGATGACCTTCCCTCTTATCCCATGACAGCTTACTTTGCTTAAGAGCCTTTGGTGAGGGACTTTGTCAAAGGCTTTCTGAAAATCTAAGTACAGTATATCCACTGGATCCCCCTTGTCCACATGCTTGTTGACCCCCCCCAAAGAATTCTAGTAGATTGGTGAGACATGATTTCCCTTTACAAAAACTATGTTGACTCTTCCCCAACAAATTCTGTTCATCTATGTGTCTGACAATTTTGTTCTTTACTATGGTTTCAACCATTTTGCCTGGTAGTAAAGTCAGATTTACTCTAATTGCCGGGATCACCTCTGGAACCCTTTTTAAAAATTGGCATCGCATTAGCTATCCTCCAGTCATTTGGTACAGAACTGGTTACAGACTACACTTAAAAAGAAAAGGAGGACTTGTGGCACCTTACAGACTAACAAATTTATTTGAGCATAAGCTTTCGTGAGCTACAGCTCACTTCATCGGATAAACAAATAAATAACAAATAAATTTGTTAGTCTCTAAGGTGCCACAAGTACTCCTTTTCATTTTGCGGATACAGACTAACACGGCTGCTACTCTGAAGACTACACTTAGTAGTTCTGCAATTTCACATTTGAGTTCCTTCAGAACTCTCGGGTGAATACCATCTGGTCCTGATGTCTTATTACTGTTTAATTTATAAATTTGTTCCAAAACTTCCTCTAATGACACCTCAATCTGGGACAATTCCTGAGATTTGTCACCTAAAAAGAATGGCTCAGGTTAGGGAATCTCCCTCAAATCCTCAGCCATGAAGACCAATGCAAAGAATTCATTTAGTTTCTCTGCAATGGCCTTATCATCCTTGAGTGCTTCTTTAGCATCTCAGTCGTCCAGTGGCCCCTGGTTGTTTAGCAGGCTTCCTGCTTCTGATGTACTTTAAAAAAATTTGCTATTACTTTTTTAGTCTTTGTCTAGCTGTTCTTCAAATTCTTTTTTGGCCTTCCTAATTATATTTTTACACTTCATTTGCCAGAGTTTATGCTCCTTTCTATTTTCCTCACTAGGCTTTAACTTCCACTTTTTAAAGGATGCCTTTTTGCCTCTCACTGCTTCTTTTACTTTGTTGTTTAGCCACGGTGGCTCTTTTTTGGTTCTCTTAGTATGTTTTTTAATTTGGGTTATACATTTAAGTTGAGTCTCTATTATGGTGTCTTTAAAAAGTTTCCATGCAGCTTGTAGGGATCTTACTTTTGGTGCTCTACCTTTTAATTTCTGTTTCATTAACTTCTTCATTTTTGTGTAGTTCCTTTTTCTGAAATTAAATGCTACAGTGTTGGGCTGCTGTTTTGTTTTCCCTGCCACAGGGATGGAAAATGTAATTATGTTATGGTTACTATTACCAAGCAGTCCAGCTATATTCACCTCTTGGACCAGATCCTGTGCTCCATTTAGGACTAAATCAAGAATTGCCTCTCCTCTTGTGGGTTCCAGGACTAGCTGCTCCAAGAAACAGTCATTTAAGGTGTCAAGAAACTTTATATCTGCATCCCTTCCTGAGATGACATGTACCCAGCCAACATGGGGATAGTTGAAATCCCCTATTATTATTGAAAGAAAAGGAGTACTAGTGGCACCTTAGAGACTAACAAATTTATTTGAGCATAAGCTCACGAAAGCTTATGCTCAAATAAATTTGTTAGTCTCTAAGGTGCCACAAGTACTCCTTTTCTTTTTGCGAATACAGACTAACACGGCTGCTACTCTGAAACCTATTATTATTGAGTTTTTTATTTTAATAGTCTCTCTAATCTCCCTGAGCATTTCACAGTCACGATCACCATCCTGGTCAGGTGGTCGGTAATATATCCCTGCTGCTATATTCTTATTATTAGAGCATGAAATTACTGTCCATAGAGATTCTATGGTACAGTTTGGTTCATTTAAGATTTTTACTTCGTTTGATTCTACGCTTTCTTTCCCATATAGTGCCACTCCCCCACCAGCATGACCTGTTCTGTCCTTCCAATATATTTTATACCCTGGTATTACTGTGTCCCATTGATTATCCTCATTCCACCAAGGTTCTCTGATGCCTATTATATCAATATCCTCATTTAATACAAGGCACTCTAGTTCACCCATCTTATTATTTAGACTTCTAGCATTGGTAAATGAGCACTTTCAAATCTTATCACTTTTTAGCTGTCTGCCATTACATGATGTAACTGAATGAGACTTTTTTTCATTTGACTGTTTCTCATCAGATCCTACCTGTATTTTGTCATCTTCCATCCTCTCCTTCTTACTAGGACATAGAAAATCTCCATTAATAGATCCTCCCCTAAGGGATGTCTCTGTCTGAACCACGTGCTCCTTCACACCTGTCGTTTTCCTCCCAGCCCTTAGTTTAAAAACTGCTTAACGACCTTTTTAATTTTAAGTGCCAACAATCTGGTTCCATTTTGGTTTAGGTGGAGCCCATCCTTCCTGTATAGGCTCCCCATTTCCAAAAGTTTCCCCAGGTCCTAATAAAGTCTCATCTATGTACCTCTCTGTCTCCCTTAGCTCCTTCAGCTCAGCCACTGTGGTCTCCAAGCCCGTACATGGGCTCTGAAGGCCAGGAGCTCCTTGCACCGAATGCACACATACACTACCTGCCCATAGGGCAGGTAATCATACATGCTGCATTGGGTGCAATAAACTGGATGTCTGCACTTTGTTGCTGGACTTCTGCCTGCATTATCTTTTTATTCCTAAAGCTCATTCCTTTGTTGATGTTTTGTATTTGTCAGGGGAGTGATTTTGACTTTAAGTTTAAGGAACGTTACGTTTACCTAGCCCCCATACATACACACACACACACACACTCCCCCTGTAAAGTCCTTTGCAAAACTCCCCTGTTACCTGCTCCTGGTCACTAGCTCCTCTGGTCGTTTAGGAGCAGGCTTTTGAAAATCATGGACCTCCTGAGTAGCTCCGCCCCCTGGTTAAGGGTTGATAGGTCCTAAAGGGCTTAGGGATCAAAGCCTCGTTAAGAAGCTCTCAGACTTGCCTAGCAGGCCGTTAGGCTCAGCACACACATGGTCAGCACATGGTCCCCCAAACTAACAAATCATGGCAGTAAAGGGGGCTGGGAACACATCGATCTGCATTTTAGCAAGCAAAATCATGGAAACTCTTTCACCAGGAGACTCCATGTCTCTGTCCTCAGAGCTGGAAGGAACTTTATCTGTGGTAACCCTCAGGAAAAAAAATTTCAAAAAGGGTGACTGGACTATAAAAGTGAGGGGCAAGAATACCCCAAGCTATCTCTCCCTGTCTTTCTCTCTCTTTCACCTAAGAAGATCAAGGAACCAGCCTTTTGAATTTGGAAGGGATCCAGACATGAAAATGTGGTTAACAATGTTGCTGGGAACATGTGGTAAGGATTTCACCTTGAACCAAGTCTAGGTTAGTTTTAGCTACTAGAAAGTGTTTTCATCTTTATTTATCTTGTAACCATTTGACTTTTATTCTTATAGGGGAATATTCTTATACTTTTATTCACTTAAAAATTTAGTTAAAATAAACTTGTTTTATTTTTTAATCTAACCTAATCCACTGTTGTGTTTGAATTGAGCTGTTTGGTAACTCCCTATAAAGTAGCGGACAGTTACATATTGACCCCTTACGGGTGCAACAGACCTATAATATCTGTCCAGGAGAGGGCTGGAAAGTGCAGAACAGATGTTTTTGGGAAAATTCAGGACTGGGATGTTTTGGAGTCACCATGCAGGTAGTAACTAGGGCTGTCAATTAATCAAAACAATGAACTCAAAAAAAAATTAATCGCGACTAAAAACATTAATCACAATTAATCACAGTTTTAATCGCACTGTTAAACAATAGAATACCAGTTGAAATGTATTAAATATTTTGGATGTTTTTCTACATTTTTATATATATTGATTTCAATTACAACACAGAATACAAAGTGTATATTATCTTTTATTACAAAAATTTTCACTGCAAAAATGATAAAAGAAATAGTATTTTTCAATTCACCTCATACAAGTACTGTAGAGCAATCTCTTCATCGTGAAAGTGCAACTTACAAATGTAAATTTTTTTTGTTACATGACTACACTCAAAAACAAAATGTAAAACTTTAGAGCCTGCAAGTCTACTCAGTCCTACTTCTTGTTCAGCCAGTTGCTAAGACAAACAAGTTTTTTTACATTTACAGGAGGTAATGCTGCCCGCTTCTTATGTACAATGTCACCAGAAAGTGAGAACAAGCATTTGCAAGGCACTTTTGTTGCCAGCATTGCAAGGTATTTATGTGCCAGATATGCTAAACACTCATATGCCCCTTCATGCTTCAGCCACCATTCCAGAGGACTTGCTTCCATGCTGATGACACTCGTTAAAAAAATAATGCGTTAATTAAATTTGTGACTGAACTCCTGGGGGAGGGGGTTGTCCCCTGCTCTGTTTTACCAACATTCTGCCATATATTCCATGTTTTAGCATTCTTGGATGATGACCCAGCCCTTTCTCCACAGATTTGACAAAATGCAAAGAGGGTACCAGCATGAGATTTCTAAAGATAGCTACAGCACTCGACCCAAAGTTTAAGAATCTGAAGTGCCTTCCAAATCTCAGAGGGACAAGGTGTGGAGCATGCTTTCAGAAGTCTTAAAAGAGCAGTACTCTGATGTAGAAACTACAGAACCTGAACCACCAAAAAAAGAAAATCAACCTTCTGCTGGTGGCATCTGACTCAGATGATGAAAGTGAACATGTGTCGGTCCGCACTCCTTTGGATTGTTATTGAGCAGAACACCCCTTATCAGCATGGACACGTGTACTCTGGAATGGTGGTCGAAGCATGAAGGGACATATGAATCTTCAGCACATCTGGCATGTAAATATCTTGCAACACCAGCTACAACAGTGCCATGAGAACACCTGTTCTCACTTTCAGGTGACCTTGTAAACAAGAAGTGGGAAGCATTATCTCCTGCAAATATAAACAAAGTTGTTTGACTGAGCAATTGGCTGAACAAGAAGTAGGATTGAGTGGATTTTCAGGCTCTAAAATTTTACATTGTTTCATTTTTGAATACAGGAGGGTTTTGTACATAATTCTACATTTGTACTTTCAACTTTCAAAATGAAGAGATTGCACTACAGTACTTGTATTAGGTGAATTGAAAAAACTATTTCTTTTGTTTTTGACTGTGCAAATACTTATAATCCAAAATAAATATAAAGTGAGCACTGTACACTCTGTTTTCTGCGTTGTAATTGAAATCAGTATATTTGACAATGTAGAAAACACCCAAAAATATTTAAATAAATGGTATTCTATTATTGTTTAACTGTGCAATTAATCATGATTAATTTTTTTAATCACTTGACAGCCCTAGTAGTAACCACAGCTGCTGGAAGCTAGCAGTGTGGCTGGGGTGTTGTTGACAAGCTGCTGGGATCAGAGTTGCTGGACCAGGGCTGTAGCTATACACAGACACTCAGGGCATGACCTGCATGCTGTTTGTGAGCAGCCCAGGTTGGGAGCTACAGCAGCACAGCATTGTGAGGTACCCATGGTTGCAGAGTAGGTGGTGACAGCCCCTCACTGGCCTGGATTGTACCCCAGAATGTGACAGCTACAGACAGGTTTTGCTCCAATTTAACTATCTTGGTTAGAGGTGTGACTTTATAGTTAAATTGGTACAACCCCTAGCATGAACTCAGTTATACCAGTATAAAGGTGCTCATATTTCTCTGCCACTAATGCACCTGAAAGCTGCATGGCATCAGAAGAGTTAGTGAGAACCACCTTGATGTTAGAGAAAGAAGAATAAAGGAGACTGGATGTCTCAGAGGATTGGTAGTAGGATGTGTTGCCTTTCCCCTGTTGTCTACCCATGGACATTGACTGGCATAGCTATTTTGGAATAACTATTCTGCAATAGTATTCCAGAATAACTTCCCGTGTGAACAGTAATCCAAAATAAAACTGCCTTTATTCTTGAACAATTACTCTGCTTTGAAAGCCAAGTAATTCTGGAATAAAATCACTTTTACTCTGGAGTGGAATCTACATTGACTGGAATATCTATTCTGCTATTTTCCTTGTGTAGAGAGGGCCTGAATCATCTGTTCAAGTATTACCAAAGACTTGATAGTAGTGAATGAAAGTTCTTGCCAATGCCACCAGACAGTCATCAGATCATAGAATATCAGGGTTGGAAGGAACCTGAGGAGGTTATCTAGTCCAACCCCCTGCTCAAAGCAGGACCAATCCCCAATTTTTGCCCCAGATCCCCAAATGGCCCCCTCAAGGATTGAACTCACAACCATGGGTTTAGCAGGCCAATGCTCAAACCACTGAGCTATCCCTCCCCAGTTGGTAGTCTGAGTCCAGTTCCCAGCTGGAAACCAAAGATTGCCCCAACTGACACTTATCTGTTATGCTGAAAGGTGCTAATGGCTGTTGTCAGGTGACTCTTTGGTCCAAAGACAATCACAGACCATGTTAAAGTGAATGGGCGTGCTACGTATTCTTTCAGAGGCAAGGAAAGGAGCAAGCCCCTTTATATAGTACAGACATATACAAACAATGGAGGATTGTTCACGGTACATGGCAGGTCAGAGTTGAGCAATGTGAGAATTCCCCTATTGCAAATGCAGAGGGTAGGATAGTGGTTTTGCAGCTTGTCTAGCATGTTGGAAGCAGAAAGCCTGGAGAAGCAGTTGTGAGTGTGAGAGGAAGCAGAGACACAGCACATTGGGCACAGAGCTCCCTGGCGATTTCTGAGCAAGGAAACTGCCTGCTGTTATTTGTTTACAAAAATGTACACAAAGTCCTGTTTCCCTGAACACAGTGGAAACACGATTACACCAAAGAAATACCTGACTAGTCCAATTGCTTTTTCCCACTAATGAAAACAACTCTGCAAGGTCCTGAATATTGACTCTCCTGAGAGCCAGCAAGGTGCACCCTTCCTTACTCCTCTAGTACCAACCAGGAACTGAGGTGCTCAGCCGCTGCAGTTCCTTTTAAATGAGCCTGCTGGACTCTGATTGGCTGTTTCCCTTCAATCTTTCTAGGCAGGCCTGGAGGACCCACCTCCACTGCTCCTTTTCTGGGGCAGGGTGTGGTAGGATCCAGTGACCTCCAGCAGGGGCCTCAAAGGACCCAGTACACCCATCACAGTCCCTTACTACAGAAAGAGTTTTTTTATTAATGTCAAGGATCTATTAGGATGAACTGTAGAGCTAATTAAAAAGGAGATGCTGCCAAAGGACTTTTACTATTTTTTAAATAATTGTCTCACTTTTTATGATAATTACATCAAACCTGCATGTGGCATTGCACCAGGCATCACAGAGAGAAATTCCCAGGCCTGGCTCAGTCCTGTGAATCCATGGAGTTCTGGGGGAGCCCCGCTGGTGATGCCAGGTGGGTTCAAAGTGTGCACCCCTGCGCATGTCAATGGAGGGTTTGAGAGCACAGTATGCTGGGGCGTTGTTATCCATCCTGGCAACATACAACACCACTTTTGGATGTAATAAGCAATTGGAGGAAAGTCAGATCTCTGTGAGATGGCATTTCGCACAAAGTCAAACCACTTTATGCTCAGGATTTTGCACTAACAGTGCATATGGAATGCCTCTAGCTTTTCCAAGTCTGTCTGTGAGAGGGTCCAGGTTTAGACGTGTATAGCAATACAGGCAACACACAGGTTTGATAGAGCCTGTCTCAGTGCTGCAATATTTTTGCGTCCATAAGTGAGACATGGACTTCATGCAGGAGCCGTCAGGACCAATTTGTGGGAAGACATCCGGTTTGCTATGACTGTTTGAACTCTGCTTGAACCACACAAGATATTTGTAATGGAAGTTGATATTTCAGTGAAACTAGGCTGAACTTCAAGCAAACCTGGGCAGAATTCCAGGTGCCAGGGAGAGTTTTTTGCCTCCAGCAAAATGCAGTATTCTAGTTGCAAACCGGAAGCTAGAAAAATTCAGCCATTTCAGCAGAATTTCGCTTTGAGATTTGGAGTTTGTTTGAACTCAGAATTACAAAGTTAATACTGTAACAGATCTGTAGCCACCTAGGACTGCATGGTTATTGCTGTGCTGCATAACGTAGCCTCTTGGAACTTCCTGGCACTGGACACTAAAGGTATGTCTAGACAGCAAAGAAAAACCCACACCTGTCCTGTGCCAGCTGACTCAGGCTCCTGGGGCTCGGGCTGAAGGGCTGTTACACTGCTGTGTAGGCTTCTGGGCTCAGGCCTAAGCCAGATGTCTATACAGCACTAAAACAGCCCCACAGCCCAAGCTATGCAAGCCTGAGTTGGCTGGCAAAGGCCAGCTGCGGGTGTCTAGTTGCTGTGTAGACATATCCTAAGACTCAGCTGTCCCAGCTCCAAAAGCATAGGTCCAAAAGCATAGCATAGTAAAGGAGCATTTAGATTCATGGTATAAGGTCTCCGACACACAATTCTTACAGTGTCCTATTGAGCAATTCCTGTTCTATCCTGATGGCATTGGTAATATATCTATGGCAGTGGTTCTCAAACTTATTTGATCGCATCCCTCTTTTTTGTGTCTGTAGTAGTTTACGCCCCATCCCCTCTGGGTGACCAGACAGAAGCCGCCACTCTCTGGCCACCCAGCTTTGAAAGCAGCACCGCCACCAGCAGCAGTACAGAAGTAAGGTAGCATGGTATGGCATTACCACCCTTACTTCTCTGCTGTTCCTGATGGTGATGCTGCCTTTAGAGCTGGGCATCTGGCCAGCAGCTGCTGCTCCCTGGCTGCCAAGCTCTGAATGTGCGTGTGGCACTCTGTACCTGAAAGCAGCACCCTGGAACCCTCATATTCACCTCGTTATACAATTATGATATATTTAACACAAAGCATGCCATGTAAGACATGTTAGACAAAGCATGCCATGTAAGAAAAGTCATGATTTGCTGAAACACATTATTCTGTCCAAATATGTATATTGGTAGTGTGTATGAAGTTTTTGCTGTATGGTTGTTATTGAAATACGTTGTAAGTCTGAGAGTCTCTACTGCTAGCTCCCCAGTAACAACAAGGGTGGTGATCCACTCCCAGGAGGGTGTAAAGCAACCATTAATCAGCAGGGAAGTTCTAAACAAGGTATTTACAATGCTGTAAAAAGGCTACACAAACTTCCCACAATGGGGGATTGCTCAACTCTGTGACTCAGCAAAGCCCACCAGGACATGTCTGGGCTAGTATTTTCAGGCACATGGACTGAGGATACAAAATAGGGGACAGTGGCATCATGCTTTTGGCCTTTTCTCCTCCCCCACCTATGCTGGAAGCAACAAGAACACTGGGAAGACAAAGACTTGAACTCAGGAGACTGGTCCCAGGCTTAAAGGAGAAGCCTGTGTATTAAGAACTGTAACCTACCTGCAACATCCAGTGGAGTGAAGAAAAACTGCTTGATCTAAATACTGCCTACTCTAATAAGGTTTAAGATTTAGATTGTGCACTTACCTTTTATTTCCTTTGGTAACTCTCTCTGACCTTTTGTGCATACCACTTATAATCACTTAAAATCTATCTTTCTGTATTTAATAAATCTGTTTTATATTTTACCTAAAACAGTATGTTTTATTTGAAATGCTTGGGAAATGTCAGCTCAGTTTACAAAGTCTAGTGTGGGTCCTCTCCATATCAAGAGAGGGGCGGACTAGGTAATGAACTTACACTGGTCAGGCTTCCGACCAGGGCAAGATGGTACAGTTCTGGGCAGCAAGGCTGGGGGCTTGGGATATTTGCTAGTGCCTTTCTTTTGGTGATTTGTGAGGGGCTCATGGAGCAGTCACGCAATCTAGCTTGGTGTGAGGCTCCACGTGCTGTTGTGTTGCGAGATAACAGCACTTGGAGGGGTTTGTTGTTTGTCACTAGCAAAGCATTGTGAGAGACAGCCCAGGCTGGAGTGTTAAGAGGGCACAGCGGTGCCCCAGTTCCAGGTTGTATGCCGGAGATCCCGTCACCGTGCACAGTAAGGTTTTTTCCCTAAAGCTTCTCACACCCCCAGAATACATTCCATGCCCCCTAGTTTGAGAACCTCTGATCTATGGTACTGTTTTGGCCCCCATCCCCATAGTAGCTGAGCACCTCAGAATTGTTCATGTATTTATCCTCAGAACCCCCTGCTAGTTAGAGAAGTCTCATTAGCACCATGTTACAGATTGGGAACGGAGGTATAGGGAGAGTAAGCGACTTGCCCAAGTTCAAACAGTCTGTAGCAGAGCAGGGAATTGAACCAGGATTTCTCCAATCCCAGTGCATAACCATTGGGCCATTCTTCCTCTCACTAGACAGCTTACCTCAATAATAGCACTTCTATAGCTCCTTCCAACAAAAGACCTCCAAGCACTTTGGAGACTGAGAAGTTAAGTGGTTTGCCCAAGATCACAGACAAAGTCAGTGTTTGGATTAGAACTCAGAAGATGGAGTTCCTGGTTCCCTGTCCTATACACTAAGTATTAGACCACAATTCTCTTGTCTGTCACCTCCTATCTTCATGTCAGCTACTGACAAAGGTGGGCTGTGAACCATAGCCTCCCAAAACTAAAGATCCATGTGTGTCCCTATGAACTGAAGGTCAAAATTTTTGTATAGCTTTAAAAATAACCCATCTGGAAACTTGACATTTAAATCTTTTCCCTTCTCATTAGGGTTGGTTTCCTGGTTGTTTTGGGGGAAGATTTTTATCTCAGTGATGCCAATTACAATGGAGTCACTCTGGATTTGCAGGGTGTAACCAGGAGCAGAATTTGGCCCTTGAAAATATCTATGTAACATTGAAGCTTTTGGTTTGCAAAATATATTAATAAAGGATGACACAGACACTGCAAACACAACAGAAGAAAATAAATTTAGGCTGAGATTTTCAAAGCCATCTAGAGGGTTTTGATGCCCAAGTGTCCAATCCTCTTAGGCAACTTTGAAATTCCTAACCATAACGTAAGTCATATTGCTAGCTTCCTGGCCTCACTGTTGTCCCTTTAATGTCTCCTAGGTGGCAGAATGACATGCTGAAAATATAGCAATGACCTTTGGATGAGGAGGTCTGTGTTCTACTTCAGGCTCTGCCCCTGTATTCCCTATGTAGCTTTTTCAAAAATTATACATAAAGGTTGGCATCAGTTTCCCAGCTATGACACCCAGTGGATGTATTTAGATGGAAGAACAGACTGAAGATTGGCACTAAAAGAAAACATTACAGGTTATGAACTGGTTAAAAACTTTGTTGAATGGTTTTAAGTAGAAATGCTAGGAACATTTTTCAAAGTACTAGTGCACCTCTAATTTACAACCCCAGCAAAGGGCATGAATTCATGTTTTAGGGCTAGATCCAATACCTACTGAAGTCAGTAGAAAGACACTCATTGAATTCAATGATCTTTGGCTCAGGTCTTTAGTGCTTGTTATTGCTGCTCAATATGTTAAATATTCTGTTGACATTTAAAGAAAGAAAAACAGTAGAAACACCTGACTCCTTAATTACAAATAGTCAAGTGAAAATGCCAATGAGCTTTGCTTCCAAACCTTTGTTGACCTGGCAGCTTAGTCTAATTATTAGGCTTGTACTTTTTCTCTCACCATTTGATTCTCAGGGCTAGATTCTGATTTAAGTTAAATCAATGTAATTCTGGAGCAACTTCAATGTAATTCCAGATTTATGCTGATATAGAATCTGGTGCGTTGAATTGTAAGCCTGAATGAGCTCTCCCCACCATCTATTGATGAACTGGGGGAAAAGACCTCAGGAGAAGACTGTATTTGCATAGATACACCTAATTTGCCTAAGTGTTCATCAGCCAGACTTGCTTTGCCAAAGTGATCAGTTTGGTGTGTTTTGGTTTAAAAGTCACTTTAATCTTGAATGCAGGGTTAATGAAATGTTGCTATTCTTATTGTATGGCTAAAGGGCTGCAGAACTATACTTAATATGCCCTAATTGGGGGTCATCCTAACTTAAGCCTCACTCGCTAATCATGAGGTAGTAATGCCAATCAAAAGTGAAAATCAGAGGGGATGGATGTTTTTATGTGGTGGCTTTTTAAGGAGTCTTAGATACTATTTGACCCTCCTCATCAGTTTTTGAAGATAGAGATGATCAGACTCAGTTTAGAGTCATTATTTCTGCTTAGTAATTGTTAAAGGTAAAATCACTGATGAGTAGGCCTAGGGGGGCTAAGCCTTAGAGCTGGCATGGGGGTAGTGTTCGAGTGAAAGACAACACACAGGATACAGCAGTAGTGAGGTTCCCCATTTGCTGCCCAGTGAAATCACTAAGAACTGGGCTAAGTGGTAGCAGGGCATTGTAGTTAAAGGCAGAAGTGGCAGATGCAACAACTCTGGGGTGAACAGCTGCAAAGGGATTGTTTGACCCCTCCCCTTTTAGAGGTGGGAGGTGAACCCACATGAATACAATCCTGACTTCTGGGCCTTTGCTGACCTCAAACAGCCAACTGTGAGTGGGGGGCAGTGGAGGGAAAGGGGAGTGGTTTGTTGAAGGGACATTTGTTCATTGGACTTTCACACCGCAAGCTGGGAAGTGAGGCAAAGCTCACTGTCCCAGGTACTGTGGGCCGGCTGCCTAGGTATGGTTTTGCATACTTTTGAATCATCATTGTACTGTTTTCCCAGATTAATGCTGGGTTCCCTTTCCCTTTGAATAGAAGTTTTCTTTTGTTATATACACTCAGCGCTTGCAAGTAGGGAAATATCGCCTTTTAGAGGCATCCCCAGGCAATGGTTAGTTTTTTCAGATTTCTGTGTGTGGACTCAGTTCTGTTTTGCAATGGTCAGCCTTGTTGCTGCTGATGCCATCTGGCAAAAGGGTTAGAGAATCAAACTAACTCTGTGTAGTTTAGCTGTTTGTACTTCACTGAGCCCATGTGTTTTGTTTTTGTTTTCAATAAGCTATAGAAAAAACTTATGTGCAAATAAATTGGTTAGTCTCTAATGTGCCACAAGTCCTCCTTTTCTTTTTGTGAATACAGACTAACACGGCTGCTACTCTGAACCCTGTTAAATTATAGAATGCATTGGGGTCTTGTCTTTAGGATTAATCCTGTTCCGGCTCAACAGAAAGAGCAAACAAACCCTCGGATGTAGTAAAACAAACTGCAGACAAAGGTGGTGATAGCCAAATGCTGTAGGCCACCTGCAGCTCAGAGCTAAGCCATGTGAACTAAGCGGTTTACAGGGTACAAATGCAGGGGTTAGGATACCAGTTACAGTAGGTAGAAAGCCAGCAGGTAGAAAACCAGGGCAAGGTTGAGAGCATGAATCTAAAAGGAAGCCAAAAGACACGACTTCTCGGTCACAGAGCTCCCTGGAGTGGCAGACATGAGGATTTCTGAGCAAGGAAACCACCTACTTTTGTTTGTTTCCATTGTGTTCAGGGAAACGAGACTTTGTGCATGTTTTTGGTAAATAAACAAGATTACACCAAGAATGGACCTGACTCGTATCACCTGATTTCTCCTCTTAATGGAAAGAACCCTGCAAGGCCTTGATTTTTAGCTAACCACTCAAGCCAAAGGGGCAATGCTCCAGACAGGGATGCTAGATCCATATTGTCCTTGGCCTATTGGACAATTCAGATCAAGACTCTAGTCCAAAGGCTGTGGTTGAGGCCCTTTCCTAACCCTGAGTGAGGTCACTAGCAGGCCTGCAGACAGAGTGGCCACCAGAACATATAACAGAAACTGAACTTTGGCTCCCTGGCTGACAGCAAGTTTCTTTTGCTGTACGGAACACTTCATGGCCTATACATCCCTGCATCTATTGGCTTTGTAGCCAGGAGCTCTCCCTATATTGCTGATTGCACCTTTTATGTGTTTTGTAATTAATATTATGTTCTTCATGGATAAAATACTGCAGACCTTACTCAATAAACTCCCAATGAAGTTCCTAAATCACTGGCTTATTCCGTCTCCAGAAAAGTTTTTTCTTCTTTTTTTTTTTAATGCTGACAACTCTGTATGTTGCAAGGACAGCTGGGCTCAGTTTCTATGTGCAGGGGGTTGCATACAGAAAAAGAGGCAGTGGAGTATGGGGGCATCCCAAAGACACATCTCGCTGTCCTCCTCATGACCAGCTGTGTGCTTATGTAACGCTGACAGACCCCCAGTCATTGGCAGGCGGAATCGAACCTGGGACCTCTGGAGATTAGTGCATGAGCCAAAAGGCTCTTAGTTAAGGCTGTAGAGCAGACTCATTTAACTCTCTCTCTAAGTGGTCTCAGTGCCACTAAATGGGACAGAACACCACACTTAGGAAGTGTATGGGTTACATACTTCCCCTAGCTGAGGAAGCATGTCCCAAGCTTCAGAGACTTCCTAGTTGAAATCCTGGATGAGCCCCCACTTGTAACAGTAACAGACCCCTGTCATCTGCGGGTGGGATTGAACCTGGGACCTCTGCAGCTTAGTGCACGAGCCTCTACCGCATGAGCTAAAAGCCACCTAGCTCTTAACTACCGTTGTAGAGCAGACTCATTTTCTTTCTCTCTCTAAGTGGTTGTGTTGCCACTAGATAGGACAGAACACCACACCTAGAAGGTTTGTGGGTTACATTTAGATCATGGTAGACAGAAGTCAATATGTTTGATTGCCAGGGCAGGATTGTTGCCTTTGTGCTAGCTCCTTGGGGCAGGAACCATCTTTTTGTTCTGTGTTTGTGCAGCGCCTAGCACAATGAGGTCCTGGTCCATGACTGAGACTCCTGCGTGCTACTGCAATACAAATAATAATAAATTTCCCTGTGCTTTTGTCCATTAAATTTTTAATGAACTGAAAGATGGGGCTTCAACCACTTTCCCTTGGAGTTCATACCCCAGTCTAATAGACCAAACTCTTAGGAAATGCTCCCTCATACTCAGCTCAGGTTTAGTCTTCCTTGGTTTCATCTTGTCGTAGCTGTGTCACCTCTGTTTAACCTTATCCTTGTTGAAACCCTCTCATCCAGCAAGGGGGATACATAAGAGACTCTAAGTGTGTTCTGATTTTCGTATGTTATACACTGAAATAAATAAATAAAATCCAGCCGCTGTGATACTTGGAGCACCCAGGAAAATAATTTGTCAACCTGGTGATCTTAATATAGTGCAATAATTTAATATGTTGCTTTGTCATTTTGCCTGTTTGCAGGGAAGATTAATTATATCCCATTAGTTTTCAGGGATGGTAATCAGAACTCACTGACATTATATAGAGACTGATTTGCCTCTCCTTTACACCAGGATAAATCAGGGGTTGCTTCATTAGAGCCAATGATGTAAACAAGAGACTGGTCAGGCATTGTGCGGTAGTAGCAGGACTCAGTTAGCTTATGAATGAAGTAATTAAACACCATGTCATTTCAGTAACACACAACAGAAGTGTTGTTCTATATATATATACATACAGTAAAACCTCAGATACGAACACCAGAGTTATGGACTTACCAGTGAACCAGACACCATGTGGAACCGGAAATAAGCGGAGACAACCCATCCCGCCAAAAAGCAGCAAATACAGTACTGGCTCAGGGCTTCAGCCGCAGGGGGTTGGGGCTGCAGCTGCAGAGTGGGGAGGGTCAGGGTTCCGGGGCGACTCAGGGCTTCTGCCTCGTGGGAGCACCGGGGCTCAGGGCTTTAGACCCAGGGGGAGCGCGGGGGCTCAGCTTCAGCCCTATGGCTCCATTCCTGGCTTCAGCTCTGCGGGAGATGCCGGGGCTCAGGGCGTCAGGCCCATGGGGGGTGCTGGAACTCGGGGCTTTAGCTATGTGGGGGGCTGCCAGTTTCAGCCCCAGCACTTCCCCTGTAGCTAAAACCCTGAGCCCCAGAGCCCCACCCGCAGCTGACACTAGGAGCAGAGCCCCAAGTCCCAGCGAGCCCTGCAGGACAGAACCGGGAGAGGTCATGGAAGCTCCTTCACTGGAGGTTTTCAAAAGGAGACTGGAAAGCCACCTGTCATGGATGATCCTGCATCTTGGCAGAGGGTTAGACTAGATGACTTTTGCGATCTCATCTAACCCTATGGTTCTATGATATCACAAGCCACAGCTACCTGCCTGAATTCATTGTGATAATTAAACAGTTTCCCTTACGTTGGGGAGGATGTAATGATACAACCTGATTGTCTGATTTTAGGGTTGTTTTTGCTATTAGAAGCGACTGCTGGACCTACGAGGTAGACACTTCCTACTTGAGGTCCTCAAAGAGAAACCTCTTGCATTACCCCATCAGTGGTTACTACCTTTTGTTTCCTGGCAGCACTGAGGAGCAGCTGTCTTTCCCAATTTCCTGTCCAAGCCCATGGCTCACTTTCCTTTAATTCTGCTTTTCAGTTCCTTTACCCATGGCAGTTCTTACACCTACCAAAACAAAACAGCAAAATGGCTCAGAACCTAAGCAATTACAAATCACTTTCTTAAAGTTCTTGGATCTCACCACATGGGGGTGCTATATGTACATGAACCTAAGTCCATGCTGCGGCTGATAGCACCGCACACCTCTGGCCTCAGCTAGTTTCAGCCCTACCGAACGTGGCTGTTTGAAGTAATAGGATGTGTGGTTTCTTTTCTTTTCTTTGCTGCTTCTCTGGGGTCACTCTCCCTAGTTTTGCTTCCTCTCTGAGGTTTGAATTAGCTTAAACCTCAAAGTGAAACTCAGCTGAAATCACCATGCTTTGCCTGATTTGGGGTCAAACCCATCAATCCCAACCTGTCGCTGGAGGGATGGTGCAGCCCTGAGCTCTGCCTTCACTCTGCCCCAGCTCCATAGACAGTGAAATACTCAGTGGGCCCAATTCTTTGCAGGTGTAACTGGTCACTGCCCCATTGACTTCAGTGGAGTTTCGCCCACTTACACGTGCAGAGAATTTGGCCTAATGTGTCATATACTGAGATCACAGGATGTTTTAATTACTGCACCTCACTGCCTGCCTAGGTTTTTATATCAGACTCATACCACGGTACAGGACCTGTGCTTCCTACCAAAAAAGAAAACACGGCCAAATGAGAATGCAGTGGGCTTGAACCGGGCATCCCAGCCCTAAACAAGAACATGCATGGAAAAAGGAACCCTGGGATTCAGAGCCCAGTAAGGGCACAGTCACTGCCAGTAGCAATTATTTATGTGACCTGAACTCCACCATCAGCGGATCTACTTGGGGCTGGCTGCTTCTTGGGATACAGCAGCTCCTTCTTGCTGCCTTCTGGAGTGAGAATTCAGTTTGCACTGGTCACCCAATCCCATTGCCAATCGTTGATGGTTTTACCCATTTGTCACGGTTTAGTGTCATGCTAGCAGAGGAAATGGCTTTCGGTGTAATGGGGCACACATGGAGTTCAAACAGGAAGCAGAATGTTTTGGGAAACTTCTGCTAACCAGGAACAGGATCAGAATGGGAGAGAGGGTCCTAATACACCTTATTTGGATCTATTTGAATTTCCAACCACCAAAGCTGGGATTGTTCTGGTTTGGCATATTCAGGCCCTGCATGTATAATACCAGCATGCAGCTGTGTAAACTTTTGTATAGGGGTCCATCTTTCTGAATTTGCCACATAACTGTGTTCCAGAATACAAGCTTTTGTAAAGGATGTGACATGAAAGCCTGACTCTCATGGAACTCCTGCCTTAGGGTTACCATCTTTCAGGTTCCCCAAAAGAGGACACTGCCAGGTATGGGGAGAGGGAGAGCTGGAGGGGTGTGTGTAATGGGAGTGGGTATTGGGGGGGGGGGATGTTGGAGGGTTATGTGCACGGGGAGTGGTACCTGTGAGGTGCTGGAGGGGGTACCTACAGCCTCAAGAGGTCGGGGGGGGGGAGGTAGTGTCCCTCTCTGTCCCGGTGGCAGGGCGGCTGGTGCAGGCCCAGGACAGCACCAGCCATCTGTCAGTGCCTCCGTGCAGGGCTCTTCCCCTCCCCAGGGCAGGGGCGGCTGCAGCATAGGGACCAATCAGGATGCAGAGCCAGCTCTTTCTGAGGTGCAACGTCAGCGTCACAAAAATCCCAGACATTTCCTCATGCGAAAAATCCACCCAGACAGAGTATGGAGGATCAAAAAAGAGGAAACATCCAGGAAAACCCAGACATATGGTAGCCTTACCCTGCCTACACCCGCCCACCCAAAAACCAGCCTGACACTCATGGGCATTTGCCCCTGCAGGTTCTCTCTCCAGCCCATCTCTCCTGGACCCGGAAAGGGGCCCCCAGCCACCGCCCCTACCTCCAGCTCAACTCTCCCAGAACTGGAGCCTCTGCAGCCTCCCCACATCCCCAGGCCCAGCAACAACACCACAGCTGACTCATGGCAGGGCAAAGTGCACGCACAGTGGCCAGAACTGAAGTACCTGGCTGGGCCAATACAGTGGCTCTTGCCAAGTCCTCACAAAGTACCAGAATGGCGTTCGTGTCCCACCACCACAGTTACCACAGGGAGGTGAGGTTGTGTCCAGTTTAAGGTTGGGTGGAACCTAAGAACAGCCATTCTGGGTCAGACGAAGGGTCCATCTAGCCCAGTATCGTGTCTTCTGACAGTGGCCAGTGCCAAATACTTCAGAGGGAATGAGCAGAACAGGTCATCATCAACTGATCCACCCATCATCTAGTCTCAGCTTCTGGCAGCCAGATACTTAGCGACACCCAGAGCATGGAGTTGTGTCCTTGACCATCTTGGCTAATAGCCTTGGATGGACCTATCCTTCATGAACTTATCTAATTCTTTTTTGAACCTCATTATACTTTTGGCCTTCACAACATCCCCTGGTAACAAGTTGCACAGGTTGACTGTGTGTTGTGTGAAGTACTTCCCTATGTTTGTTTTAAGCCTGTTGCTTATTAATTTCATTGGGTGACCTGTGGTTCTTGTGTGACATGAAGGGGTAAATAACACTTCCCGATTCACTTTCTCCACACCAGTCATGATTTTATTGACCTCTGTGATATTCCCCTTTAGTCGTCTCTTTTCTAAACTGAACGATACCAATCTTTGTAATCTCTCCTCATAAGGAAACTGTTCCATACCTCTAATAATTTTTGTTGCCTTTCTCTGTACCTTTCTTATTCTAATATATCTTTTTTTAGCTGGGGCGACCAGAATTGCACACAGTACCATGAATTTATATAGCGTCATTATATTTTCTGTCTTCTTATCTATCCCTTTCTGAATGGTTCCTATCATGCTGTTAGCTTTTTTGACTGCTAATGCACATTGAGCAGATGTTTTCAGAGAACTATCCACGATGACTCCAAGATCTCTCTCGAGTGGTAACAGCTAATTTAGACCCCATCATTTTCTATGTATAATTGGGATTATGTTTTCCAGTGTGCATTCATTTGCATTATCAACATTGAGTTTCGTCTGTCATTTTGTTGCCTAGTTACCCAGTTTTGTGACATCGCTTTGTAACTCTGCAGTCAGTTTTGGACTTAACTTGAGTAATTTTGCATCATCTGCAAATTTTGCCACCTCACTCTCCATGCCTTTTTCCAGACCATTTATGAAAATGTTGAACAGCACTGGCCCCAGTGCAGATCCCTGTGGAACCCCGCCATTTACCTCTGTCCACTATGAAAACTGACCCTTTATTTCCTGTCTTTTATCCAGGTACTGATGCATGAGAGGACCTTCCCTCTTACCCCAAGACTGTTTGTGTATATTTTTGAACTTTACGTTAATAAACCAGACCCTGAGAAGGACTGTTATTATTGGATTTGTGAAAGCTTTTTGTGCATGAAGTTCACAGAGGAGTCCAGGAAGAAGGGAACTGAGGCAGGGTGCTGCATAGCCACCTCTGGCCACCAGAGGGCATGCAGGAGGCAGCTGACCCTGTTACACTTATTCTCTTACTAGTATTCTCAATATAAAACAACACAAAGCCTTTTTGTAAAAGAAACACAAAAGTTATCAGCTAGATCCTGGCCTATGTTACTCTTTCCCTGGGATAGAGGAATCCTTGGCCAGCATAACTTGCTAATCTTTTTCTGGACCCCTTTGGCATAGGGGGCAGACTTGGGGTAGGTGGAGTCAAAGGACTGACCATCCCCAGATGGTGGTCCCCGAGGAAGGAAGTTGTGAATAGGTAGAAAGACTCAGCTGGAGGTTTTGTTTTCCCCAGCCAGTATAATAACTCTTGGGAGGCTATTGCAAACTGGTGGAAATTAAAGAAGCCCCAAGGCTGCTCTAAATTACAACAGGGGCTGAACTAGCCTCTACCTGCTTAAAGTGGAGTTTTGGCACAGCTGATCAAGCTGCATATGAGTTCAGATTAGTGCCATATACTGGGCTGGGATTTATTAGAATGTCTGCTCAACAGCAAGCTGTTGCCTGAAGACAGCACGATAAGCCTAGGTGCCATGCCCCATTCTGTTTCTGCCCTGCTTAGCTGCAGCTTAATGAAGTAGCTGCTAGTAAACCCAAGCTGCTCTGCTTCACTTATCATGCTACCCCGGTCTCTCCCGTTCCCAATCATAATATTGACGTTACCTGGGTGTGGGAAGTGGGATTAATTTCCTTGGAACACGTTGCCCACAGCACACACGGCCAAGCAGAGATACTTGGCAGGATTTTCACTGAGCTGGTAGCTCTCCCACTCTTTTGATGGACACACATGATGTTCCTGAATAGACGATTCCACCAAAACGTGAGGTAAATGCAGTTGACCAGCTAAACTGCGAAGGGGCAAAAAGGTTAGTTCCGGCTCATGCCTCCACTGATAAAACCACAGGGCCATTAGTGTTATTTATTTGCTATTCCTACAGCACCAGCCAGGCAGATGGCCCTTTATGGATCAAGTTAAAGAGACAGGGCCAGAAGCCCAGGTGGTGTAAATCAGACTGGTTCCATTGAGTTTGCTGGAGCATCCCCAGTTTATATTTGGGCCACAGCTTGCTGTCCTGCAGAACTGATTATCAGAGTCAGACAGGGGAGAAAGACACGCAGCTGTGGATGGGAAGGCTGATGGCTACAGCAAAAGACGATGAGATGCTGTTCGCTGTATGCAGTGTAGCCAACTCTCGTGATTTTGTCATGAGTCTCGTGATAACTGTTTTCCTTAAAGCCCCGGCTCCGGGAGTCAAGCGGAGATGTGATGCTTTCAGCCTTCATTCTTAAAGCAAAAGTAAGTTTCTAGCCCTCGTGGCTGTGGAGACAGCTTCAAAATGTGACCCCTGTGCACCACTGCCAGGGCCGGCTCCAGGCACCAGCGAAGGAAGCAGGTGTCTGGGGCAGCCAAGAGAGAGGGGCGGCACTCCGTCCGTCATCGGGGCGGCACCTCCGGGTCTTCGGCGGCAATTCGGCGCCGGAGGGGCCCTGCAGTCCCTCTCTTCCTCTCCGGCGGCTCAACCAGGCTTGGTTTTTTGTGTTTTTTTTTTTTCCCCTCTGCCGCTTGGGGCAGCAAAAAAGCTGGAGCCGGCCCTGGCCACTGTTCCCTCTAAGCTGTGCGCGTGTGTGCACGCACACGGATCCTAAACCCCGTGCACACGGCGAAACACCGCGCGTGCCCAACAATTTGCACAGAAGACATTTTTTGCACACACAGCCTGTCAAAAATTAGAGGGAACCTTGCCATGCACCCGAAAGGCTCAAAAAGTAGAAGACAAACCCCCCCCCCCACCCAACCAAATCTATTATTTGCTCATGATTTTAAAACCAATCTAATGATTTTTGAACATTTGGGGTTGGCAACACTGCATATGGAACAGCCACCAATTTGCCCACCTGGATTGAACCTGGGGCCTCCAGAACTGAGCATCAGCAGCGAATACGCTTTAGTTGTGGCTGTGACGGATACTGAGGTCATCCTCTGTAACATAGAATCATAGAATCATAGAATATCAGGGTTGGAAGGGACCCCTGAAGGTCATCTAGTCCAACCCCCTGCTCGAAGCAGGACCAATTCCCAGTTAAATCATCCCAGCCAGGGCTTTGTCAAGCCTGACCTTAAAAACCTCTAAGGAAGGAGATTCTACCACCTCCCTAGGTAACGCATTCCAGTGTTTCACCACCCTCCTAGGGAAAAAGTTTTTCCTAATATCCAATCTAAACCTCCCCCACTGCAACTTGAGACCATTACTCCTCGTTCTGTCATCTGCTACCATTGAGAACAGTCTAGAGCCATCCTCTTTGGAACCCCCTTTCAGGTAGTTGAAAGCAGCTATCAAATCCCCCCTCATTCTTTTCTTCTGCAGGCTAAACAATCCCAGCTCCCTCAGCCTCTCCTCATAAGTCATGTGTTCCAGACCCCTAATCATTTTTGTTGCCCTTCGCTGGACTCTCTCCAATTTATCCACATCCTTCTTGTAGTGTGGGGCCCAAAACTGGACACAGTACTCCAGATGAGGCCTCACCAATGTCGAATAGAGGGGAACGATCACGTCCCTCGATCTGCTCGCTATGCCCCTACTTATATCACAGAGGATCTACCACACGCCCCAGTGGCCTCAATTTACTCATTTGGGTAAATGAATCTATTTGAATATATTCAAAGGAGCCAAGTCAGTTGGGTGGGCTCGCGCCATGGATTGGAGGTCAGCATTGCAACAGTAACCAGTAGCAGTGAGGCCTGGAGAGGGACCTGAAAGAAGGCAGTCAGTCTGCAAAACACATGGGACCTTCAAGGGTGGTCGAGCACAGCATGAGGATAGGAGTGGAGTCACATGAGTGAGGCCAAGGGCACATCAGCACTCAGTGAGCTAGGTCAGGGCCACATAGGGTCGGTGCAGGGGAAGGAGACTAGAGATGGGACATAAACGTTGGACTGGCTCAGACCAGTGGTCTATGGAGTGCAGTCACCTATCTGACAAGCGCCAGGAGCAGCTTCTTCAAAGGAAGGTACAAGAAACCCCACAGTGCAAAGTTAGGAAGTAACTTACCAAGTAGTTTCTTCTTGCTCCCACCAGAGAGTGATTGGCTTATGCCGTGAGGTGAGGGTTTATAATGCTCCCAAAAGAAAACCGTGTCCCATCTAAACAACTCTGGGTGTTCTCATTAGCCACTTAAATATCAAATCTGGTTCTGAATACTGTTAACCCCTTGGCCTCGGTTATATCTTGTGGCAGTGAGTTCTACAGATGAACTATGCCTTGTGCAACTAAAGGGTCTATTATCTGTTTTAAATGTATTGCCTTTCAGTTTTTTGAACACCTCCCGCCGTTCTAGTGTTATCAGAAAGGGTAAACAGTATCCGGCTGCCTTCTCCGCATCATTCATATCACGTCCCCCTCCTTTGTCTCTTCTCTGTGCTAAACAGGGTAATTAGGTGCAACACACACCCTATGCCACGTACACGTGCAGATAAAAATGCAGTCAGACACGCTCATTTACCTGTTGTGCGCCATTCTTTAGGAACAGACGCTCTTACACAATTTACATTCCTCACTAGGGAATGGTGAGCAGCATTTACACAGAGCTACTGCTTAGGACACAGTTATGAGAGGCATCCCCAAACAACGCTCCGTCCCATCCCTTTATCTCCAACTCAGCCTCTTCGTTTGCCTCGAAAGTCTGTAACCTCGGTATCATCCTGCCCCCGAACCTTCCCGTCTGCCCCGCCTGCAGATCTGCCTATCACCACTCTGCAATGTAACCAATGTGCACCGCAGCCACTAATCTATCTCTGCTGAAATCCCTCTGGATCTAGTACCACCTCTCCCCTTGGCTGTGTAAAGCCCTTGCTAAGCTCAGGGCCCTCAGCTGGAAGTGGGACTGTAAAAATGCCCCTTCCCCTACTGCCAGCTCTAGTGCAGAACACTGGGGCCCGCAATTTTCCATGAACAAAGTGAAGTCACATCACTCGTGTCTTCAAACAGCCCCCCTGACTGACCCAGGTGTTTCAGAGACCTGTCTATCTCATAGTTCATCTCATTCTCCTCTCTTCACCGTCCCCCTGCTTCTCCAACTCAGCTCTAACCTCTGTCACCTCACCCAATCTCATCACTCTCAGGGCAAGAACCTTCTCCCCGAGCGCTACTGTTGTTGGGATCAGCCTTCACCTGGCTCCTCCTCTTGGCTTGAATCTCAGCAGAAGACATCCTGTGCTTCTTAAATTCTCTCTGCTTCTCCTAACAGACTGTGGTTAATGCTCTCGCTGTAGAATTTGCAAGAAAGTTGCTACGTAAAATTAATAAATTCACAGATTCCAAGGCGAGAAGGGATCATTGTGATCATCTGGTCTGACCGCCTGTGTGACGGCCAGAGAAGTCCCCCAAAATAATTCCTACAGACCTTTTAGAAAAACATCCAAGCTTGATTTAAACATTGTCAGGACCAGGGAATCCACCACACCCTGGTTAAATTGTTCCAATGGGTAGTTACTCTCACAGTTAAAAATTTACACCTTATTTCCAGTCTGAATTTGTCTAGTTTCAACTTCCAACCATTGGATCATGTTAGACCTCTCTCTACTAACTGAAAAGCCCACTATTAAATCTCACGGGACCTGGCCCCTCCTGTCCTTTTTTGCCATTTCCCATCACAGGTACCAGCAAGCTCACCCCTTGCTAAGCTCAGGGCCCTCAGCTGGAAGTGGGACTGTAAAAATGCCACTTTCCTACTCAGCAGATAGGAAATCCGAGGCACCTCTGCTGCCTGTAGTGATAACACCCCATCTGTCTGGCTTGCTCACGCCTTTGGAGCCTACAGTTACAGAATGTAGCTATAACTGCAGGAAGACTAGTTGCACCCATGCAAATCCAGTGACAGTGGTGTGCCCGAACTTGGAATAATTGGCTCTGCAGAATCTTGTTACCGGTGACGATGGATGAAAAGGAAGGAACTTTGTTGAGTTCTCCGATCCCAGGCTGCAGGGCTAGCACTTGAAAGAAACCCATCCTTTCGTTTGAAAGCGGAGCAGAGATGATCTGAGACCTGAAAAATGCAGCCCCCCACAGCCCCCCCCAGCCGGTGCCATTTGTACAGTTCACAGTAGGATCCCGCTTTAGGGGACGCCTGCATCTCAGCATGGCAGTGGCAATGTGCCAACAGCAATCCCTGAGGCTACTTGGCATGCACGTGAGGAAGCAGTACTGCTGCTCTTAGCAGAGGTGCTCTGTGACCTTTCCTACCCTGAGCACAGGCAGAGGCTGGCGGGCACGCTAGCCATCACCCTTCCCTCCCCAAGGCACAGGGCAGGGACCGCCCCAAGGCTTGTTCCTTTGACAAAATTAAAAGCCCGGGGATCAAATGTGGGCAAAAGGAGGTTTTAAAGGCACATGAGCCTCTGCTGCTGCTCCAGCCACCAGGTTGGCAGTCGGCTCTTCCATGGGGCCGCTGGCTGGATAAATGGGAAGCTCTGAGCCGGTGGGTAAGGCATGGAGGAAAACGCCTGGCCAGGGAGGGATTTTGCCCGCTGCTGCAGCCCCCGGTAGGTTGCTCTGGCTATTTAGAGGCAGTAAAAGCCTCACAGCCAGCCAGGAAGAATTCCCCCAACACAGGCATTGTGTAGGGCCACCAGAAATCATCCTATGCTGTCCCATCCATCCCCCACCCCCCGCCACTGCCCCGCACACCTCAACGCGGTGGTGGGGGGGTGTGAGAGGGGCTCTGGCATGCTACAGAGATGCTGTGATTCTCCCGACAGCAGAGCAAAGTGTAGGAGCTGCAGTAAATTAAGGGGATTCACTACCTGGCTCTATCTCAAACATCCTGTGTGACGAGAGGGGAGGCAAAGTGGGGCAGGTAATATCTTTGATGGGACCAACTCCTGGTCGTGAGCGAGACAAGCTGTTGAGCTACACAGAGCTCTTATTCCAACATTGGCTCTCTCTGTGCCTCATGCCCCTCGCCTACGAAGTGGGCTTCGTGATTTATTGTGTGTATTGCAGCTGCGGCAGGATCACATGGGGCACTGCACACACCCTGCCCCAGAGAACACATAAAAGGTGGGTGCAGGGAACTCACCCATGCTGACAATTGATGACTACGCCCAGGGTAACAGCAGCAGGCACCACCCGCAAAAATTCCTCAGCCACCGAGTGTTTGATTTCATTGGGGCAGAGGGAGTTTTAAGGAGAGATTTAGCAGATGGCATGATCAGGCTTCCCTCCCTCAGGTGTGCTGTATGGTTACATTCACTCATGCCTATGAAGCACTTGGATACCATAGTGATGAGCACCAGAGAAAAACTGGTAAAAAAAGTAAGGGGTCAGGTATAAACTCTTGGACAAGGGTGTGTGTCCGTCCGTCCGTCTTTCTGTCCACCTGTGCATCCTTCACAGAGGTCCTGCTTGGGTTGGGGAAAGTTGGCGACCTCTTAGCAGCCCGATTTGCAGACTAAGTGGAGAGGAGAATTCAGCCACATATCAAGTGTGTTTGACTATGAAGCGCAGAGAACTCCCGCACCCGCCACCTTGCCCTGAGCTGGGCCTGAATGTGCCAGTTCCTACTATTGGCATAGCCCGCAGCATCCGTAATCAGCAGTGAGGGGAAACCCATGGGGCAGCAATTAGAGGGATAGCTCAGTGGTTTGAGCATTGGCCTGCTAAACCCAGGGTTGTGAGTTCAATCCTTGAGGGGGCCATTTAGGGATCTGGAGCAAAAATTGGGGATTGGTCCTGCTTTGAGCAGGAGGTTGGACTAGATGACTTCCTGAGGTCCCTTCCAACCTTGATATTCTATGATTCTATGATAATACATCTAGTGTTCATTATTCTCACCCTGCATAACAATGGCTTTAAGTCCCTGATCCAGTGCCCACAGAAGTCAGAGGAAAGATTCCCAATAACTTCAGTGGGCCCCCAAAGAATCCTTTGCCACATACATAATTATCGGTAACTCCTGTGTAATAAGATGCTCTGGGGACTGTTAAAACTACCTAATGAAGTCACTTCAGCATGGATCCGGAGTGCGACTGCTCTCTGCTCCTGGAGCAGCCCCTCGTTGCAGGGGAACCACAGATGGCCCTCGGGCCTCACCATTTCACCGGCCCGGAAACTGGGTTTGTCTCCATGTGGGTTAGTGGGTGGCACATTCTTAAATGCGCTGTTTAAACGTTCCCCTGGCCATCCGTGCATCACTGCATATTGCACTGGGCAGCGGCGGAGTGGAGTTTGCAATGGCTGTTTCTGAGCTAATTCATTTGAAACTTGTTTGGGCCCATTTCTGGATCAAAGCTGTGTACGCTCCACTGTCCAGGGGCATCACTGCCTGGTCAAAGCTGGCTTGATTAGTTTTCTGGGGGCTGAGAGAGTCAGCTTAGAGGGCACAGGCTTGTTGGAAAAGCTGCCAGTGTAGCTGGTGCATGTGGCTTAGTGGGCTAAGCCTCAGGTTTGCAATACCTATGTTCCCTGGATCCTGGTACTGGGGGTCTGTGCCTTTAAGGACTGGGCTTCCCAGACTGAGAGCTGGGGAGCAGGAAATGTGATGTTATTGTTATGCACAGCTTCCTGGAGCCCTGCACCCCTAGCATTATGCTAGTACAACAGTGGTGATACAGCCCTTTCTCTTTCCAAGGCAGATGAATTACCAGGTAGTTTAATTTGAAAGAGACACTAAACCCTGAGGTGATGTCTGTAGACCTGCCATATCTGGTAGGGCTTTCTGTAATAGCAGGCGATTACTCTCTTGGCTACAATTCCCCACCCGAGGCTGGCATGCTGACCTCTGCCTGCAGCGGGGCTTGGGCAGTAATGGGCGCTAGAGGACTGAGTGTGCGAGGTTGTTGCTGGCCCTACAAGTGTGGTGGTGGGAAGATAGCCCAAGTGGAGGCAGAAATATTTGTGCCAACATGGAGAGAGTGGGCACCAGCCCATTGCTGAGGGAGTGCCATGGGTATGTGAACATAAGGCTGTGGGGAGCACTAAATTCCCCAAGCGGGTGGGGAAGGGCTGGCCAGGAAGCTGCTCTCCCCTGCATGTGGGATGGTGGGACCTGCCCCTGCACCAGCCATCCACGGGGAGCAGCAGGGGCAAAAAACCCAACTGTCTTCCAGACAGAGCATGATAAGTTTATGGAGGGGATGGTGTGATGGGACTGCCTACAATGGTGTGTAGCCGAGCTGGGACTGCTAGTAGCAAATATCCCCCAATGTCCAGAGATGGGGCACTAGATGGGGAGGGCTCTGAGTTTTACAGAGAATTACAGAGAATTCTTTCCTTGATGTCTAGCTGGTGAGTAAAAAGAAAAGGAGTACTTGTGGCACCTTAGAGACTAACCAATTTATTTGAGTATGAGCTTTCGTGAGCTACAGCTCACTTCATCAGATCACATGCTCAGGGTCTAACTGGTCACTATATTTGGGGTCCAGAAGGAATTTTCCCCAGGGTCAGATTGGCAGAGACACTGGGTATTTTTCGCCTTCTTCTGCGGCATGGGACACGGGTAACTTTCTGGTTTAAACTAGGGTAAATGGTGGATTCTCTGTAACTTGAAGTCTTTCGATCACGATTTGAGGACTTCAGTAACTCAGCCAGAGTGGGCGGGCGAGGTTCTGTGGCCTGCAATGTGCAGGAAGTCAGACTACGTGATCAGGATGGTCCCTTCAGACCTTAAAGTCTATGGGTATGTCTACACTGGCAAGTTTCTGTGCCGCAAGGGTGCTTTGGGAAGGGTTTGCAATGCCTCATGGGGCAGGCACAGCATCACATGATGCAGCTTTCCCAATCCCATTGTTCCATGGGCATCCTACGACATTGCCAGCTGCTTTTCACCGGAAGTGTGTGTGTGTGTGGGGGGGGTGTGACAGGGAATGTGTGTGTCTATGGAGGGGGGGAGAGAGACAGTGTGTTGTGGGGGTCAGAGAGTGTGCCAGCATGCTGTCTTGTAAGTTCAGCCAGTAGCAGGAAGCAGGCGGGAGTCCTGAGGCGGGGGGGAACCCCCCTCCCTCGCCCTCATGCCCACCCACACACACACACTCATCAGCTGCATTCCACATGAATGGTTTGCTTCGTGTCCCGGAGCAGATCAGCACGGCACCCAAGGGCTGCCAGAAACGGTGCTTTGAAAGCGGAGGGGCGCGTGTTTCCAGGGCAGCCGAGTTCAGAACAATGAGCAGAGCGGTCACTTGAGGCATTATGGGACAGCTCTGGAGGCCAGTTACAGCGCGGGAAGCAATCCGGTATCTACACCGGTCACGGAGCGCTGGGGCCTCTGCGCAAATAGCCTGACGACTCTCGTCGAGGTGGGTTTTTTGCAGCGCTGCAACTCAGAAGCTTCTGCGCACGAAGTGGCTTGGCCGTGCGTACACATCTGCAGTCTGAGCGCAAAAAGCTGCTTTATTGCGCAGAAACTTGCCAGTGTAGACAAGCCCTATGAGTCTTTGAGCCATACTCCTGGAGGTGTTGTTGTCTCTGGGTCCTTTGCCTGCCTCTCACCACAGCCAGTGGCTCAAGAGGCACATGCAAATCTGTGGACTAGGAAGCGTGTAGGGGATCGTGTGACGGTAAACGTATAATATTACTGATGATGAGAAACGATGCAGCTTAACCCCAGCCCTCCCCGTCCCCGTTCAAACACACATGGCCCTTCAAGGACAGAAGAATGGCCACGGATGGGTCAGCCATTACGAACAGCTTGACAGCTAGATGCTCCAGTTAAACCTTTAATAAAATTCACAGCCTTCTATAGACACATCCTCTGAAGAGCAGCTGTGTGGAAACGTGTTTGTTCAGACCTACGCAAGGTAACACAGGATACTTGTGGCAGGGCCAGAAATAGCACCCAGGTCTTTTGATGAACCCACCGCTGTCTCAGCCGCAAAGCCCCTCATGCAAGCCTGCTTTGCAAATGTAAACTCTGCATGTTTACAGTTGTCTCTCGCGAAAACAATCAGGTTTGCCTGGCATCATTTCTTCCTTCTAAATCTAAACCCATTTCCCTTATTGCTGCTTTAGGCCACAACGTAGAGATTTTGTAAGTAAACAGCTTCCACATCCCTTCCTTGGGTTATTTCTTGTGGGTTAATTTTCTCCCCTCTTTTGCACATTTTAGTCTTCCCCACGTGGGCCTGGGACCCCAACACCCCCGGGTGCCAGGCATACAAACAAGGGATGTCAGAGCATCCATCACAGCCTGCTTAGCAAATGGACCAAAGAAAATAATAATGGTGGTCCCACCAGAGAGAAACCCAGCCAGTTCAGCATTTCCTTCAAGGCAGATCATGGCACTGCCCGTCACTGGTCCTGCTTTGAGCAGAGGGTTGGACTAGATGACCTCCTGAGGTCTCTTCCAACCCTAATCTTCTATGATTCTATAACACACTGTGGAGAAGACAATGTGGAAAGAGTTCCTAGCACTGCCAAACCGAGGAGAGCACATAGTGCAGAAATATTTAATGTGATTCTTACCTCTGTGCCTAGTGACTAGACACCACCATGAGGGGGGTGCTAGAAGAGCAGGGATGAGTAGCCCTTGAGGGATCCTAGAGGCTGCAAGTCCTTGAATGGCGCAGTGAAGGAAGTACAAGGTTCTTGTACCCAGGGCCAATGTTCCAGGGGGCACAAGCAATGCCAAGCATCAGACATAGCCTTCTGCCCCAAGGATTAGAGAAATCGGGGGCCCGCAGTGTGACCACGCTCAAGAGTGCAGGGCAAAAGGGAGGGTGTGGTGTGGAGGGAGAATAGGTGCATGGGAGGAGCCAGGGTCATGAAGCAGGATCCTCAGCATATGAGAGAGGCACTTAGCTATGTTCTGACCTCGGTGGCCTCTCTCCTCTTGCTAGGTTGCAGTAACTTGGCACCTGCCTAGGAGGGCTCTAGGTAATACATGCTTGGGTTCTCCCTATCCTGCTCCATACTTTTTACTTCACTTGTGTACCCCAAACACTCCGTATCTGTGCTGTGCAGGATCAGACCTTGAAGGGTAAGCAGCCCTTTTTATGGGCCTGTAAAATGCCATCAATCAGAAACAGTCTTCCAAGAGCAAAGTGCTGCCCTCATATGCACAGACTGAACCCCCCCGTAGCCGAGAGGGGAGGAGAGGACACGTCCCAGTGGTTTGCAATTCCAGCAGTGCTGGGTTTAGTCTGGGTCCCTGCCTCGCTTTGGTTAGTTTGTTCTTCTGGGAGGAAAAAACCTGCTAGGGGAAATAGTGACCAACAATGATTCTATTTCTGTCTAAGGTTTGGCTTATCAGATCCCGGCAGCACTTTGTGATGGGGAGAGAAAAGCAGCCTGGCCTGATCTTGCTCATCTCAGCTCTAGCTCACAGCTGCGCTGCGGAGTAACCGATGGGCCGAAAGCGGGGAGTGCAGCAGGGTCTAGTGATTTGAGCTTTGGGCTGCAAATCAAGAAGTCCTGAGTTCTAACCCTGGCTCCATAGGTGCAGGAACTAAGGGTGCCGGAGGTGCTGCCACGCTGCCTGGCTTTAAGCGGTTTCTATCATATTCAGGGTTTACAGTTTGGTTCAAGGGCTCTCAGCACCCCCATTATATGAATTGTTCCAGCCCCCCTGCCTGGCTCTGGTATTAATTTGCTGTGTGATTTCAGGCAAGTCCCTTAACCACCCTGTGTCTAGGTTTTCACATCTGTAGGTTGGGGACAATAATAGCTACTTCAAGGGGTGTTGTGAGGGATAACTGACGTTGGCCAAAAGCTAGGTAAGCACGAAGGATGATGATGACTAAAGAAATCACAAATGCTGACTTGTCATGAAACTCACAGGCCCCAAGGGCTAGGTCTTTCTTAGCCCCTCAGTTCAGTGTCACAGAATATATGTATTCAGGGATCAATTTTAATCCAGCTCCATTTGTTTAAACACACAGACACTGTACATGATATGCCCAGAGGATGCAACTTTATTGGATCTGTATGCACATAGTGATGGGACTAAAAAGCCTAGAGAGGACCTGCATGCACGAAGAGAAATCATGGAGACCTGATCCAAAGCCTTCTAACCAACAGAAGGACTCACAAAGATTTCAAGGGGCACTAGATCCAGATTGGAGTGAATTTGTCTGACCCGTAAAGCCCAGTTACACAGAAAAGCGGTGCAGTAAAAATCCCACTATGTTCCTTTATGGAAGAGTCCTAGAGAATTTAATAGAAAATAATCCTCACCCCCTTTTTTTTTTCTGCCCCTAGAGGTTTATTTTGGAACATCCTGTGGAATATAAGAGCAAAATGTGTCCCTGTTATGAGAATTCTATGGAATGGTTAAAAAAAACCCTGATGAAGAGATCTTACATTGTATTGCATTTGATAGGTTTTAGAGTAATTTCTCTAGAATCCTGTTTAATTCCTATAGAACCCTGTTGGTTTCATTCCCACTAAATTCTTTAGGACTTTTCCATAAAGGGAGGTGGCTCCAAAGTTATTGGGTCCGAATTGTTGTTGTCCTGCCCTGTGTGTAGCCATTTACCCCAATGCAAAGTGGATGTGAACTGCTATTCAAGTAGCATGGTAACATTTTGCATCTGCGGTGCATTGCATTGCACTACTGTAACTGACTACAGAGGATGCAGGGTAACAGAGAATTGGAACCACTATCTCTTTGGCCTGCTCTGCACCTAAGTGTTAGCAGCATAACTCTGTTGGCTCAGGGTCTGATTTTTTCCCCCTGACATAGTTATGCTGGTAAACGTTCTAGTGAAGAGGTAGGTAAACTGCTAAAATGATGCTATGTCCTGGTATAGCTTGCTGTGGTTCCCAGACCAAAAGGAGCTCCACCGTACGAGCACTTTATACTGATGTAACTGCACTTACAATGGGCAGGGCTCACCACTTTAATTATGCTGGTATAATTAAAGAGATAAAACTTTTAAGTGTAGACAAGCTCCTGGGCCCAGGGAAACCAAGGAAAAGCAATGGGAGTGAGGCTCCTAAGTACCTGTGAGCAGGGCTTTGGAGCGGAGCCTGGAGCTGGAGCGCGGAGCAGCTCTGGAGCAGTGGAGCTGCAGGTTTTTGCCTGGATCTGGAGCAGAGCCGGAGCACAGCTCCAAAGTCCTGCCTGTGAGGATCTGGGCCTTAGAGCCTGCAGATTAAATGTGTTCCGTTTATAAGTAAAAAAGATATTTTTTAACTCCGATAGCTGTGTCAGGTCAGCCTGGGCTCTGAAAACTCTATTCTGCTCTTACACTGGTAATACAGACTGATCAGCTGAATTTCAAGGGAATGTTTTAGAGAGACAAGGTGGATGGGGTAATATTTCTTATTGGACCAACTTCTGCTGGCAAGAGAGACCTGCTTTCGAGCCACCCAGAACTGAAGCAGAGCTCTGTGTGGCTTGAATGCTTGTGTCTCTCACCAACAGAAGTTGGTCCAATTAAAGATATGACCTCACCCACCTTGTCTTTCTAATACCCTGGGACCGACACCGCTACAACTCCACTGCAAGGAAATATTGTGGCGTTGCTACAGGAATCCAGCTCGATCTCCCATTACTGAATTACCTCTGTGGAGATCTGTCAGAACAGCTTCGTTTTGCCCCTGAACACATCCAGGGGTCAGATCTGTTGGGTCAGAAGTTGCCATCCTTTCATAGTCACTTTTGTGAGTCTCGCTCCGTCTCACGCTAAAGGGCCACCTCCAGTTCACCCAGCTGCAGAAAGGTGCCTGATCCTTCGGGTTAGGGCAGTCAAAGGTGGTCAGACGTGATGCTGGCCACATCGCTCCCTTGTGTACCATTGGTTCTGAAACTGAGGCCGTAACCACATCAGGCTGCTGAGCCTTCGGCTCGGGGGAACTTTGACCTGTGTGACCACAACCACACGTTAAGTACAACCAGCACAGTGAAAACACTTGTCTTTTCCTGAGCAATTATCTTCTCTTTTCACAGGCACAGCTGTATTGCTCATGCTTCTCGTTTGCTTTTTCAGCGCTGGGAACAGCTAAAAGCTACCAGAGCTTACCACTGTGCTCTTACACAACAGCTATGATAGAAAATGGGTTTGGTGAGTCCATGAGTCAGAGGGGAAATGAAACAGCATTTTAAAAATTATATCTTTATAGAAAGTCTCTAACGTATTTAGTTCAGGGATTCACAACCGCAGGACGTCTACTTGTGGCCCATAAAAGGGGGTACATTCATCAGTTACTATAGGTATCACTTTGTGTTTCTTGGATGTCACATGCCTTCAGCACACCCAAGAAGTGTACATGTTGGCTGACGATCACATACCCTGCAATGTAGTGTCATACTTACAAACATGTTTTAACTAAGGACTAGTCTAAAGGGAGGGATTGTCCTGCTATAATCATGCCAGATAGAGATGGGGGTGGGAGGTTTGACGGGGGGGAGAAGGTTAGGTTTATTTTTTGTTTTGTTTTGTAACTGAAATAGTTGTACCAGGACAATCACTAGCATGGATGCTATAGCTGTAACGGTCCAGGAACTTTTATGCTGGTATAACTGCGTTCACAGTTGTACTGTGTGTGTGCAGGGAAGGCAGGTGTTGGGCTGTACCTGTTTCGCTATGCTGGCATGGTTAAACCAGTATGAATTGTGTTTAGACGAGGCCTAATTGATTTATTTTCTCCAAACAAAACCCCTTTTTCCACTTTTTGGTGTGAATGCTCCAAACACCAGCCCTAGGAGGCCCTGGGGTGGACTGACTGTCTCAGAGGATTAGTGCTGAAGGGAGAATCGCCCATTTCCAGGCTGTCCGATTCAATCCACCCCCAGCTCTGCAGGGAGTGAAAGTTCCGTGGCCTGGTGGAACGGGCGAGGGTGGCCTCGGTCCCGGGGCACACGCAGCGCTCACCAAACCCCTGCCTACCCCTGGCGCTAATCGGCAGTTTCAGAAGGCACAGTTCTCTTCATGCCTACGCCGGTGTGAGTCACGAAGCGAATGGAGCTGCAGTGGTGTGGCACCAGAGTAAGGGAAAGGAGAGGTAAACCCT
The DNA here is from genome assembly GCF_965152235.1 of Eretmochelys imbricata. Classification (NCBI taxonomy): domain Eukaryota; kingdom Metazoa; phylum Chordata; order Testudines; family Cheloniidae; genus Eretmochelys; species Eretmochelys imbricata. The sequence continues at coordinate 14,396,108 of NC_135572.1, read as the reverse complement.
GAGTGAGCAATGGACACCCAGGGGCTGTGATGCCCTATCAAGGGATAGCCAATCAACCCAGGTGTGAGGGAAGCTTGTGCTGCTGCTGTCTGTACTATGACTCTGAAGAGGACCTCCAGCCTCTGTAGCTGTCAAGCGGCCACTGTTCCCAAGGGAGGGTGACCAGATGTCACGATTTTATAGGCACAGTCCTGCTATTCGAGGCTTTTTTTTTATATAGGCGCCTATCACCCCGCACCTCCTGTCCTGATTCTTCACACTTGCTATCTGGTCGCACGATCCCCAGCGCTGAGTGCCCGATCCTGCCTCGCTGAACTCAGTGGGAGCTTTACCATTGACTTTAGCGAGGGCAGGGGGAAGCCCGAGGTGCATAACCAGCTGACTCGAGAGGCACGTACTGCAGCATAGGGATGGCGCATATGCTTTTAATTGGACATGCTATATTTATCCTTATGGTCTGTGCTTTCACAGCCTTCTTTGACTGTCACCCTCCTGACTTTCTTCTTGACTTGCTAGTTGCCCAAGATGCTGATGCCCCTGGGAGAGGCAAGGATCAAGAGGAGAGATCCCTGACCGTGCACAGCACATTCATTTCAAGGGCTGGCGGTGAGCATCCGACTGATCTGCTGGGCTCTGCTCTGTCACTAATAATGGCGGGTCCTAAAATCAGGCCAGGACACAACATGGTGCCTTGTTACATGGAAATACCTTTAAACACAATATATGATTAGCTTTTAGAACCCATGGGATTGTATTGTTAAAAGGAATAGACGTTTATATGAGTAAGAACAGCATCTGAAGTCACATAAACCAAGAAGAAACTTGCAAGCCCTGCCAGTCATCATGCTTCAGGGCATACTGAGGTCAGGAAGAGAAAAATCCCCCTGGTTTAGAATTCCACAGTTGTCAAAATGCGATAGTAGGGGGGCGGGGCTGAGACCAGCTTTTAGAGCATCTTGCATTGCCTACAGTCAGGTGCTAGATACTAGAGTAGGTGCACCTTACCAGCAAGGAAGTTACTATGTCCCTAAAGAGCACACTAACTGGATGCTGGGTAGCCACTACCTGAAGGTACTAGATCTACACATAGAGTCACTGGATAAAAATGGAGGGTCCAGTGCATTTTAGCCAGCACATTGTGTATTCCCTATTAATTATGACTATTACAGTAGAACCTAGAGGTCAGCGCCCATTGTGCTGGGGACTGTACGTACACTTAATCAGATACAGTCCCTGACTGGAAGAGTTTATAGGCAAAGGGTCGGGTGGGGACACAGAGGAAATGACTTTCCCAAGGTCACACAACAGGTCAATGGCAGAGCCAGGAACAGAACCCAGATCTCTTGAGTCCTAGTCCGCTGGCCTATGCTGCCCAAGCAAGTCTTGACTCTTGATTTCCGGGGTGAGGCTGGAGAAGTGTTTCTGGACAGGACATGTGTACACCACCCAGAAGGAACACAGCGCTTCCGTGAGCCCGTTGTGTGCGCTCGCGTGAGTCATAGTGGAGCTGGATAGCAGCAGTTGTAACATATGCTGAAACTTGAGACGTACAAAGCTGCCCTCAGGCCGTGTGTACCTGGCTGCAGGGATATCCTCGGGTGGCATGGGGCATGACCATAGCAGCTCCTGTGTGGCCATCACCCTACCTGGCAGTGGCTGTTGCTGGGTCTTGGCAAACTTGGCCTGCAGCAACAGGTCCTCTGGGCCATTGGCAGCAGGGGCAAAGCAGCCCTCCCCCGTTCTCCCAGGCAGACCTAGGCTACAGCTGAAGATCTGGCCCTGATCTTGTGCGGTGCTGAACAGTCTCAATTTTGGCTGAAGCCAGTGTGAGTGGAGGGTGCTCAGCACCTCACGGGCTCCGGCTCTTTTGCTGTTTCCATTTGGGGCGAGTCCAGGGGCAGGAGAAGGTCGAATAGAACAAGAAAGAGGATAAATTGCAGAAAATCCTCAATTCTTTTATTTTTCTCTCCAGAATCAGAGTGATGTGTCATTTCCTTGATCTGGAAATGAGGAAATTTCCTGTGTCATCAGCAGACTGCATCCCTTTGCCAAGGGATTTGTCATTTCTGTAATTCTCAGTAAAACTCTTTGGCCCTCACCCCTTCTTCTCCCGCCCCCCCCCCCCAACTTTTTTTAAAAAAGTGTTCTTCACGTGCCTGTAAATCGATTTCTTATCCCACATCACTTACTCTTTGGTGACCCCGTCTTGCTCTTCTTGACAGAGAATGCAGGACTGCGCCTCAAGCAGGTTCAAGTCATGCATAGGTGATCTTGCAGAGCAGCTCCATCTTCCCCACTCACGTGGTTGAGTCCTTTACACTGCATCGATAACATAATAGTACTTTGCATTGACATGGAACCTTTCATTAACGGACTTACCTGTGAGTCAGAAAGCAGGTTAGTGGCTGTGCTAGGAAGAACACTGGTAAACCAGTACTCAGTTCCCTACTTTAATCACGTTTACCCAGTCTCTTTACAGGTTTTTCTACACTCAAGAAAGTTAACCCCCTTTTTGGATACTCTTATTCAGGATTAAAGTGGCCTTAATTCAGTTTAGTTTAATTCAGAATGAGGGCATCCATACAAGGGTTTAATGTGGGTTAATTAATCCACTGCAAATTCACATCTTCATTTAATTCGGATACATTTTTTTTTATTGTTCCCATGTAGAGAAACTTTGGTGCTTTATTCCCTTGAGCTACTGAGGAGCTTAGAAATCTGAAAGTGACCATGAAAATCTGGTAAAATAGTGAAAGCTTGCCATTCATTGTAAAATATAGGGAAAAACCTCTGAAAATGTAACTAGTCAACTTAATGAATAGCTAATCAAACTTTGCCCTGCCACAGTGCTTTTTGTTCAAGAATCCTGCAGTAGTTCACTAACATTAAAGAATATTAATCAGTCCTTACATCCCCACGGTAATGCTTACATAATAATACTAGGGATGTATTATCCCCTTTTACCTGATGGAGAAACTGAGGCACAGAGCAATTAAAGTGATTTCTCCAAAGGTCTCATAGTGAGTCAGTAGAGCATGCAGGAACAGTACTCAGATGTCTTGCTTAGCAGGTAGATGTTGACTGGCTGTTGACATTGTTGGCTGGATGGTGTGCCCAGTCAGAATCCTTGGAGCAAACAAACATTCCCAGGGTATGTCTACACTGCAATTATAAATCCATGGCTGGCCTGTGCTAGCTGACTCTGGCTCATGGGGCTCATGATAAGGGGCTGTATAACTGTGGTGTAGACGTTTGGGCTTGGGCTGGAGCCCAGGCTCTAAGACCTTGCAAGGTGGAAGGGTCCCAGAGCTTAGGTTGCTGCCCGAGATCGAATGTCTACACCTCAATTAAACAGCCCCTTAGCCCAAGTCTCACAGGCCGGAGTCAGCTGGCATGGGCCAGCCACAGGTGTCTAATTGCAGAGTAGACATTCCCTCATAGGCCTCCTGAGAAATCAATCCAACCCTGGTCATGTCTTTGCACTGTTTTATTGGCTGGCATTACTGGGAGCCACAGAACCAAACTCAATCTTAATTTGTGTAGGTACAGTTTCCACTGAATATAAGAGGAGATGAGTTCATTCATGTCTAGGAGGAATTTGGCCCATTAAAAGTACAGTATAAACCACAGAGATCCAAATACAGGCCTGGCATAAGCTGGGGCATGTCCCATTGTCTTTTGTGGAAGTTGTTCTCATGTACATGTAACACCAACAGACTCTGGTCGTAGTCAGGCAGGATTGAACCAGGGACCTCAGGAGCTTAGTGCATGAGCCTCTACAGCATGAGCTAAAAGCCAACTGGCTGTTAGCTAAGGCTGTAGAGCAGACTCATTTTAGCTCTCTCTCTAAGTGGTCTTGGTGCCACAAGATGGGACAGAACCCCACACCCAGGAGGTGTGTGGGTTACATACACAGTGCTGAATTTGTTCCAGTAACATTGATCTTCACGTGCCAAGCTTCTGAGGAAAACACCCCCGCTGCCTGGCAGCAGGTTTCCTAAATATCCGACAAGATGTCCTAATAGAGGGACAATTTGCTGACTACCCATCTCCCCTCCAGAGGTGGCATAAACCCAACTGTTGTGACTTTTAAATCTACGCTGGACAAAGCACCAGCTAGCCACAAAGGAATAATGATATACTGGCAGGGAAATGGCCTAGGTCGGGGTCTCAGCCACCTTCACCATTTTGCTACCTGGAATGAGGACCCCCAACTAGCAGGAGGTGGGTCCAGGTGTGCTAGCAAGGAAGAGGTTGGGAATCACCTAGACGGGTCTAACAGGTCTTTACCTTCACTCATTTCGACACAGACAGCTTGGCTGCAGCACCTCTTGACCGTAGCTCCATTACATTTGTCAGAGAGCTGCAGGGACATTGAGTTCAGAGCAGGGTTTAGAATCTCTTCTGTGTGACTGGGATGTGGGTGCTGCCAATTCTGTGAGCCAGGCTGCCGACCCAGGAGAAATGGGAAGAAGTGGGGCATTGTGTTCCGAAATAGTTCATTCCTGCTGAAGAAAAGGTCGCTGAAGCCTCACTTCTCTGGCCTTCAAGAGAGCAAGAAAACTTCCTCCTGCAGCAGGAAGGCGTGTGACTCATACCTATTGAAATAAGAAGGATGGGTCATCATCAACCTTTGTTTTCCTTAAAGGCACCTATGGAGGACAAAATTAACCTGTTTCCCCTTGTAAATAGCTCTGCTTGAAATTATCTGTTCTGGGGCTTTCCATATCTGCTGATTTATTTAATCTAAACAGCACTTGACATGATAAATACTGCCCTATAGCTCAGCTTAGGACTTTCCTCTGCTGTGCGAGGCATCCGTGTCTGTCTAGACAAGGGGAAAAGGGGCTTTTTAAAATCAAATTAGCTAACATGATTTGAAACACCCATTTCAGGCCTTGTCTAGTCTTGGGTAATAGGAGCATTTTCCAAAGGGAAAAGGTGTGTTCTAAGCACATATTAGCTCAGGGTATGTCTACACTACAAGCATTAAAGCAGCAGCAGACACTTACTACAGCGATGGAAGGGTTTTCCCAGCATACGCCATACTATATGCCAGCATAACCCAGAGTATAGACACTGCCCACCCTGATGGAAGGGGTTTTTCTGTCAGTGTAGGAATACCACCTCCCCGAACAATGGTATCTATCTTGACAGACTCATTTGGCTAAGGACATAGCTGTGTCTACACTCAGGGTTAGGTCAGCCTAGTTATGTCAGTCAGGATGTGTCTTTTCCCACCCCTGCCCTGACCGATGTAGCTACGTCAATCTAACTTTTAAGCGTAGCCTGAATCTTAGGCCTGGTCTACACCAGAAAATTAGGTTGACTTAACTATGTCGCTCAGGGGTGTGAAAAATCCACACCCCAAGTGGCGTAGTTAAGCTGACCCAAGCCCCAGTGAAGACATTGCTAGCTCGACTGAAGAATTCTTCCGTCGATCTAGCTACCACCTCCCGGGGAGGTGGATTACCTACGCCAATGGGAGAACCCCTCCTGTTGGCATAGGTAGTGTCTACACTGAGCAGCTGTGCTCCTGTAGTATTTCAAGTGTAGACAAGAGTTTAACACCTTTAAAGTTTTGTTAGCTGTGTGGTGCACAGGTTACACAAGGACTCTCCGAGATGGTTTTAGAGATGTTAAAATGAGGAGCCTACATTAGGTGTTAAAGAGCGTTTCAAATCACGTGAGTTAACTCAATTTTGTGAAGCTTTTTTTTTTTTTTGGTCAACTAAGAAGACCCTTATTGCATGCCATCTAATTTCTTCTTGAACCACTTCGGGAAAAATTCTAGACAAAGGGTGAAATCCTGCCCCTATTAAAGTTAATGGGAGTTTTGCCATTGACTTCAATTGGCCAGAATTACATGTGAAGTCCTGGCCCCATTGACTTCACTGGCAAAACTCCCGTTGCTTCAAAGAGGTCAGGATTTCACAAACAATATTTTGCTTTTGGGATGACATTCATTTTTATTGGGCCACTGGGGAGAGTGCGTCACTTCAGCTGGTTGACCCACAAAATAATGCTGTGATAAAGGGACTGATTTGTCACTGTGCTACTCCAGTTTTATGCCAGCATAAATCCATTGAGAGTAACAGGCTCACACTTATACACCTGTGTCATAAATATAAAGGGAAGGGTAAACCCCTTTGAAATCCCTCCTGGCCAGGGGAAAGCTCCTCTCACCTGTAAAGGGTTAAGAAGCTAAAGGTAACCTCGCTGGCACCTGACCAAAATGACCAATGAGGAGACAAGATACTTTCAAAAGCTGAAAGAAAAGGAGTACTTGTGGCACCTTAGAGACTAACCAATTTATTTGAGCATGAGCTTTCGTGAGCTACAGCTCACTTCATCAGAGCTGTAGCTCACGAAAGCTCATGCTCAAATAAATTGGTTAGTCTCTAAGGTGCCACAAGTACTCCTTTTCTTTTTGCGAATACAGACTAACATGGCTGTTACTCTGAAACCTTTCAAAAGCTGGGAGGAGGGAGAGAAACAAAGGGTCTGTGTGTCTGTCTATAGTCTGTCTTTGTCGGGGATAGACCAGGAATGGAGTCTTAGAACTTTTAGTAAGTAATCTAGCTAGGTATGTGTTAGATTATGATTTCTTTAAATGGCTGAGAAAAGAATTGTGCTGAATAGAATAACTATTTCTATCTGTGTATCTTTTTTGTAACTTAAGGTTTTGCCTAGAGGGGTTCTCTATGGTTTTGAATCTAATTACCCTGTAAGGTATCTACCATCCTGATTTTACAGGGGGGATTTCTTTATTTCTATTTACTTCTATTTTTATTAAAAGTCTTCTTGTAAGAAACTGAATGCTTTTTCATTGCCCTCAGATCCAAGGGTTTGCGTCTGTGGTCACCTATGCAAATTGGTGAGGCTTTTTATCCAACATTTCCCAGGAAAGGGGGGGTGCAAGTGTTGGGAGGATTGTTCATTGTTCTTAAGATCCAAGGGTCTGGGTCTGTAGTCACCTAGGCAAATTGGTGAGGCTTTTTACCAAACCTTGTCCAGGAAGTGGGGTGCAAGGTTTTGGGAAGTATTTTGGGGGGAAAGACGCGTCCAAACAGCTCTTCCCCAGTAACCAGTATTACTTTGGTGGTGGTAGCGGCCAGTCCAAGGACAACGGGTGGAATATTTTGTACCTTGGGGAAGTTTTGACCTAAGCTGGTAAAGATAAGCTTAGGAGGTTTTTCATGCAGGTCCCCACATCTGTACCCTAGAGTTCAGAGTGGGGGAGGAACCTTGACAACCTGTGACCGGGTGGACTAGGCCCTGAGGCTCCCTGCTGGAGGCCTCACTGCCCTGCCATGCCCCACCCCAGAATAGGGCAGTGGAGAGGGTCCTCCAAGCTGCCTAGAGCGGTTGTGTGGGACACAGCAGATCAGGAAAGGGGCTGCAGGGAACAGCCAATCAGGGCCCAGCAGGATCATATAAAAGAAGCTGCAGGGCCAGAGTGAGTTCAGTCTGCTGGCAGGGACCAGGGGAGCAAGCAGTGATCCTGGCTGGCTGCAGGAGCTGAAAGACTGGACAGAGCAGCTGCTGGCAGGGACCAGGGAAGCACATTAGGGGTTCCTGGCTGGCTGCTGGGACTTGACAAATATAAGGGCCCTGGGGAAGTGGCCCAGGGAAACACAGTTAGTTAAAGGGACGTGGCACATGGCTTCTACTTACAGAGTCCATGGGCTGGGACCCGGAGTAGTGAGTGGGCCTGGGTCACCCCACCCAACAGCCATTGGGAAAGTGGCTGTGCCCTGAGAGAAGGGAGTTTAGACAGGCCCGGGGAAGGGCCTGTACGTGGAAAGGGGCTGAACTGAGACTGACCCAGCTGGAGAGCCAGGTCAGGGGAGTAAAGGGCAGGTGAAGAGTCTCCAGGGAAGAAGTCCTGGGGGGTGTTCCTCCACCCTAGAGCAGGAACCTTCACTCATAAGCTGGCCCACTAGGGTACTGAGATAGGCCCTGCTGGTCAGACTGAGGACTAGTGCCCCGGGGGTGGGGGGTAGGCTACAGAGATGTTGCCAGGGGAGGGGTACCATGGTGGGCCCTGTTGGACTGTGAAGGGACTGAGCCTGGGAAGGGCAACAGGACATTACTGAGGGCTTTGAGATAGGCCCGGTTGGACAGTGTACCCCAGAAGGGGTTTGTTTGCACATGGATTGTGGGTGACTCAGCCAGAGGGCTGAGTCACCGAAGACCCACCTGACAAGCGCAGCGGCTGACAGGGGGCATCACGAGTGGAGGAAATTGAGAGAACTGCAGGCATGGATACACTTGACGGGGGGCGCTTGCCAGAGATGAGTGCATCGCATTACAACACTACTCAAACATTGAAACTGAGCTACACCTGTGTCAAACTGGTGTTACACAGTGGTGAGTCAGGCCGCAATCATTAAAGATATTGAAATAAACGTCTGAGATGGGAATCCCTGAAAGGAGCCACTGTCCCCTTCAGATACATCTCAGCTCAGAAAGGTGAGATCAGGTCACAAATGCCAATGAGAAGACTTCCTCTCTCCCTGAGGGGTGCTCGACCCCCCTCCACCCGAGGCCCTGCCCCCACTCCACCCTTCCTCCAAACCCCCACCCTGCCTCTTCCTGCCCCCGCTACTCTCCCTCCCCCTCCAGCGCCTCCTGCATGCTGCAGACCAGCTGATCCGTGGCAGGTGGGCGGCGCTGGGGGGGGAGGGGGAGGCGCTGAGGGGGCTGCCAGTGGGTGCTGAGCCTATGAGCAGACCCTCAGCTGGTGTAAATCAGTGTGGCTTTATTGACGTCAGTGAAGCTAGGCAGATTGACATCAGCTGAGGATCTGGCCCACTGTGTTTAAGAGTTCTAGTGAGCATCCTCTGTATTGCAGTGCAGCTGGACAGAGGGAACATCCTGGCATGTTGGCATCAGGCTCACCTCAATTCCACCCACAGGGACCATATTCTCCTCCTCCATTGTTTATGACACTGGCATGCTCATTTGTTTCTCCCCAGGAGAACAGCTGCCGGTCCTTGTGTACCCACTGTTGAGAGAATTTTTGCACAAAGACGTGCATGGTACATAGTACGTTATGATTTCAAATAGACAACCTCCACTTATGCCTATGCCACTTCTTGTGTGCGCACACTTCTTGTGCACTCTCACCTGCGTGTGACACACACACAAGCAGATGACGGAAGTGACGCAAACAAAAGCCTTTTTGGAGAATCTAGGCAGCACTAGTGCATGTGTTCCTCATGATGCACCCGATCCCACCTTGAAGCAATCACGCCAGGATAGCTCACTCTTAGCCCATTCAATTTTCAGCTGAGATTGTCCATAAGAGGCCCGACTGATGTTTCTTTTAATGTATAAATCCTTCCACTGCCAACTAGACTGAGACTAATTGGTTTCGTATAGGCCACTAAACAGCTGTCAGATGTTAGCAGTTTGCCTTACAGTGAGTAAATTAAAGAACTCAATCTATTTAGTTTATCAAAAAGATCAAGAGGTGACTCAGTTACAGAGTATAAATACTTTCATGGGGAGAAAATATGGGCACTGAAGGACTCTTTAACCTAGGAGAGACGGGGATAACAAGAACCAATGGTTGGAAGGTAAAGGCAGGCAAATTCAAATGAGAAATAAGGCCCACATTTTTAACAGTGAGGGTATTTAACCACTGGAACAAACTACCATAGGAAGTGGTGGATTCTCCATTTCTTGAAGTCTTCAAGTCAAGACTGGCTGCCTTTCTGGTGGATATGCTGTAGTCAGACATAAGTTATTGGGACCCATACTGGGATAACTGGATGAAATTCTATGACCTGTGCTATACAGGGTGTCAGACTGGTCAATCTAATGGTCCCTGCCTGTTTTGAACCAGTGATCTAGGGTTGAAAGACCACTACATCCTGTTACGAGTCTCCTGAACAAATGAGCCCCCCCCCTTTTTTTTTTTACAGCCCATAACTAGAAACTCAAAGGCTACTGACTTTCTCAGTGATGTTTCCGTTATTTATTTTTCCTGAATTGACTGTACTGGCTTCTAAGTGATTCATGTAGCAAAAGGGCCTTTTATCTTCCTAATTCCCTGCCTGGAGCTTGCTGGTGTGCAACAATGGAGCTGCAGGGATGTGTAATAGCAAAGTTATTTCCTCTGTAGCCGATTGCTGTGCCGTGAAAACTAAAAACACAACAGAAATGGGATGATGTGATCTGTCTTTCTCTAATGACCTCACTCTTGGAATGAAAAAGGTTTAAACAGACACTCTTTTTATCCCCCTTCTTTTCTTGTGTTTTCAGTAACGGATCATCCATCACTGAGTGTGCAAATGGGTGCATGGATGTCATAGGCTACAAAAAATGGAGGGGTCTAATACGTAACCTAAGTCTCACGCTTTTAGAACCAGAGGTTGTGGATTCAGTCCCTGCAGATGATCTGAGCCAGTCATGAGCAGGCCCTTTTTGTGCTGTGAGCAGCAGTACAACCATATACAGTACGGTCCTAGCCCTGAAGAGCTTATAGTCTGCTGAGACCAGACAAACCCTAACAGACACAGGACAGAGTTCTGAAGGTACAATGTCTTTGGCCTTGTCTACACCAGGGATTTTAGCCATTTGGTGGCTGGCCACAGGTGTGTTGGAGAGGATTTGCAAGGACAGGAGATAGCATAAAGCCTGTTTTATACTTGCAAGATGAAGCCATAGGCCTGAATTCTCAGTTACACTAAGGCCTGTTTACACCCCTCTGGCAGTGTAAAGGGGTCTCAACATGAGCATCACCCACTCTAAGGCCCCCTCACACTGCCAGAATGGGACCTTAGTGCAAATGAGAATCAGGCCTGTGTTGCAAAACTGGGCTTTCCAATATTTCTCAGCCAAGCATTAGAAACCTCACATACAAGGAAATAACCTTGAGTATTTGCCCAGGGAAGGTTGAATTCCTTATTCTGATAAGCATAATTTATCTGGTCAGTTTTACATCCCATCAAGAACTTTGCACATACCTTGAAACTGCAGCGACTCTTCTCCAGCCAATGACTTCTCCATAATGTAGAACATGCAAGAATGAATGAAGCACTGGCGACATTTCCACTCCATTTCAGTAAACAAGGTTGTTCCTGAAATAGGTTTAAAGCCAATGAGTCTCAATATTGGTCACAGTATTCATCTCATTGGAATTCAACCTTTAATACAGGTTGAATTAAACATTAAGTGATCCCGGACAACAACAAAGCAACATAGCAACCAAGGAATCCAAGGAATTTACATATGTGACATCAACAGCAGATCGATACCGAGACTTGATGGACACAAGTCTCATCATATTTGTGAGGACGTTTCTTGCAGTCTTGTTTTTCATTCATAACTGCATCACTAGACTCACTGCTGGAGGTTGAAACAGATACTTTGCGTCAAAATGAGTCCATTGTGCCTCTTATCACAAATCAGAAAGAGGAATTCACTGTTAAGCAAACAAAGCCAGGACTTAGGAAGGCCAAGCATGGTGATATCAGGGCAGCACAGAGACAGTGACTCACAGTGATTCTTTCTTGAGTGCCAACAGAGTACTCAGGGTGGCATAAAAGAAGATATGGCCTGAAGGAATTTACAAGCGACCTGCACATTCCCATCTCAGAAAAGGCCAGCATAGGTTCATACTAGCTAGAGCAGAGAAGATGCTTTGTTGATAAGGCTGCTGCCCACAGTTAAGGATCTTCTGGATTCAAGTCTCTCAGCCGAATGCTTGGATGGCCGATGGTGCAAATGGCAAAATGGCATCCGTACAGCCACCTCCGAACCTGTCCGGACCTGTTCCACAAACACCACACCAGGAGGCTGCCATTTTACAAAATGGCAGCCTTCATGCAACGTGACCTCCCAGGCACTGTACGAGTTCACATCATGTGGAGGCCATCATTCTGTGGATCAAACTGGTGGCCTCCTGGAACAGTATTTGTAGAACAGGTCTGGGCACATTGGAGGGCAGACAGCATCCTTTTGTGGGCCAATGGAGCTATTGGACCAATGACCCCATCTCCTGATGGGGCGGTCCCAACCCACAGTTTGGGAACCACTGCTTGAACAGCTGGAGGGTCACTTTCCGTGGAGTTGCAGAGAGCCACAAACATTCCATTGTGACACTGGGTCAACAGGGGATGATGTTATGTCAGCAGGACAATGACCCACTGGTCTCTTACAGCATTCCTGCTTCCCTGGTTTCTTCTTCCCATTGATCAAATGTGGCAAAAGTAGAGAGGATGGTGTCTCAGTCCACATCCTACACACATGTCAAGTGTCCCTATTGCAGAGGGACAATCGCTGTTGGGTGCTCTTGTCTCATTTTTATAGTAAAGTATCTTGTTTTTCCAGTCTTTCCCTCTAGTTTATTTTTCAGTGGAATTATAATGGTGTGACGGAGCAGGGAGTGGGACGGATTGACCTGGGGAGGTTGCGGGGGAGTTTTGCAGGTACTGTCTGCATCAGGGATGGGATAACAGGGGGTGACTTCACTTGAGGGATGATACCTGAGCACGTAACCTGAGCCCAGGAGGGGGATGGGGCCAGGTGACACCTTCTTCCCGGGAAACTGGACAAAGGCTGGAGGAGGAGCCAGGGTGTGTGGCTGGGGGAGACGGCTGGAGGGGGTTTGTCAGTTTGGAGCTCGCTGGGGAAATGGAGGGAGGCCAGAACTGGGTCTGGCTCCCTACCCCCCACGGTGGACCTGACCGAGGGGTACTGTTGTCTGTACCTACAAGCTCTGTTTTGGACTGTGTTCCTGTCATCTATTAAACCTTCTGTTTTACTGGCTGGCTGAGAGTCACAGTGAATTGCAGGAAGTGGGGCAGATGCAGGGCCCTGTCTCCCCCAAACTTTGTGACAAATGGGTGTCCCTATTTTTCTCTTAAGTGCATTGTGCATTACGGCCAATTTAAAACTGCTTTGCTGTTAATTTGTACACTTAGAGGTGCCTATTCCAAGCTGTAGATGCACCTCAGGTATCTTTAAAACCATACACATCAATATTAAAAACCGGTCCATAACAAATCCGGCAGCCTCGCTTCCCCCACATCTTGAGGAAAACCCACTAACCAAACATAAAGCCCACCCTGGCCAGCTCCCAAAAGCATCCTTTTCCTGCTCCCTAGAGGCTCATGAAAATAGCTATGCTTGGCAGCATGCTTTGGAGTCAAGAGCTTTGGGGTTTGTCTACACAAGAAAGTTGCACCTGGTTAATTTAAATAGTTTTTAAAATGGGTATAGTTAAACCGGTGCCAGCCTTTGGGTGGATACTCTTATTCCAGTATAACTTAATTGGTTTCAAGTCACACCTTACTTTAAACCGGTGCAGCTTTCCCGTGTACCTAAAGACTTAGGCTATTTTGGCCCAAGCAGGGAGGGAGTGAATTCCAAAGTCAATAGCCTCGTTCAGAGAACACCCTGCCAGCTGCCTTTTAAAACAGGAATGCTGCATCTGGAGCACCTTCACTGATCTCAGATGTAACACTAAGGCATGGAGAGCTTTCTGGTTTATTAAGAACATAAGAGCGGCCAGACTAGTTCAGACTAGTGGTCCATCTGGCCCAGTATCCGGTCTTCTGACAATGGCCAATTCCAGATGCATCAAAGGGAATGAACAGAACAGGCAATCATGGAGTGGTCCACCCCCTGGCATCCACTCCCAGCTTCTGGCAGTCAGAGTCTAGGGACACCCAGAGCATGGGGTTGCTTCCCTGACCATCTTGGTGAATAGCTGTTGATGGACCTGTCCTCCATGGACTTATTAAGTCTTTTTTTAACCCCATTACAGTTTTGGCCTTCACAACATCTCCCAGCAACAAGTTCCTCAGATTGAGTGTGGGTTGCGTGTTTGTCTTCAACCTGCTCCCTATTAATGTCATTGGGTGACCCCTGGTACTTGTGTTATGTGAAAGAGTAAATAACACTTCCTGATTCACTTTCTCCACCCCACTCATGATTTTATAGACCTCTATCATATCCCCCCTTAGTTGTCTCCTTTCTAAGATGAACAGTCCTGGTCTTTTTAATCTCTCCTCATAAAGAAGCTGTTCTATACCCCAATCATTTTTGTTGTCCTTCTCTGTAATTTTTCCTATTCTAATCTATCTTTTTTGAGATGGGATGGTCAGAACTGCACACACAATATTCAATGTGTGGGCGTACCATGGACTTGTGTAGTGGCATTCTGATAGTTTCTGGCTTCTTATCTATCCCTTTCCTAATAGTTCCGAACATTTCGTTGGCTTTTTTGACTCTGCTGCACATTGAGCAGATGGTTTTTATGTGTATGACAGTAGCAATTAGAGTACATCTACACTGCAGCTTGGAGGTGTAATTTCCAGCGCAGGTAGCCAGACCTTTGCTATTTTTGACTGAGCTACCATGCTAAAACATTCCTATCTGAATTCTAGGTACCACTGTGGACGGCTAACCCAGGCCATGCCAGCAACACTGCCATTTTTATCACCTTCATTTGGGGAAAGCTAGTGTATGTCTGCCTAGGCTGAGAATCACACCTCCCAGCTGCAGTATAGACATACCCACAAAGGCCCCAACCTAAGTTCCCTCTAAAGTGCGCGGCTGTGCAGCTGTGCAGGAGGCCACCAAGGACCATGCACCTAACTCCCCTAGCCCCAGGCCTGCGGTGCGGCGAGGAGAGATGCCTCTTCACCCCCAGCTCCTGGGGCTGCAACGGGGAGAGGTGCCTTTCCCCCAGCCCTGGCCCTGGCTCTGGCTCCAGCCCTGGAGCTGCTGTGGCGGCAGGGAGAGATGCTCTCCCTCAGCTCAGGTGCTGCTGTGGGGAGAGAGGGCTGGGGGAGTCCTCTCTCCCCGATGCAGCCCTGGGGCAACCTGCACCCCAAACCCCTCATCCCCGCCCCACCCCAGAGCCCACACCCCCAGCTGGAGCCCACACCCGCACCCTAACCCTCCTCCCTATCTCCGAGCCCCCTCCCACACTTCAAACCCCTCAGCCCCACCCCTGCCACACATCACCTCCATTTTGGTGCACACAGAAAAATTCATTCTGCACATGGATGGGAAAAATTAGAGGGAACATTTGCCCCAACCAAGATCAAAGTCCTGTTGTGCTAGGTGCTGTACATAGACACAGTAAGAAACAGTCCATGACCAAAGAAGTGTTGTTATCCTCATTTCACAGATGTGGGGGACTGAGGCACAGAGAAACGAAATGACTTGCACAAGGTAGTGAACCCAAGGGAGGGTCTACCCCAATCCGCAATTTGGACAGGGTGTGTGTGTGAATTGCAATGCATGTGAACTTGTTAACGTGAATGAGGTACCTTTCAGCTCACCCCCACCAGCTCTACGTGGGGCAGTTACAGCGCACCTCACAAGTGCATGCTGCAGTTCACACCCGCGTAGTCTGAACTGTGGGGCGGGGTCGACAAGTCCTTAGATTCCTGGGTGCCAACTCCATTGCCTGCACCATGTGGTCCCCTTCCTCTTGGGACCAGTCTTCTGATCTGAGTTCTTTGTTAGAGAGGGTTGTATGAATGCCAGCAGAATAAAGCAATAAAAGGACTATAATACCCGGAAAACAGCTGCTGAGGACGCACCTGAAGTAGGGGAAGAACAGTTTTAAAAAAATTGAAGTCCAGAATATACATGCTACAGTAGAACTGCAAACATTGCTTGGAGGGCTTGGAGGCCTGAATTATCATTTGAACCCCAAACAAGCTAGAGCAGGAGATGACAAATGCAAAAGAGTCAGACACAAACATACCTCAGCATCATCCCAATGGGTATTACGAATTAACATTTAAATCTCTTTAAAGACTAGACAAATATATCAATTTCTTCACCAGTGATTTAGATAATGGCATAGAGAGGACACTTAAAAAATCTGCGGATGATACCAAGCTAGGAGGGGTTGCAAGTGCTTTGGAGGATAAGATTAAAATTCAAAATGATCTGGACAAACTGGAGAAATGGTCTGAAGCAAATAGGGTGAAATTCAATAAGGACAAATGCAAAGTACTCCACTTAGGAAGGAACAGTAAGTTGCACACATACAAGATGGGAAATGACTGCCTAGGAAGGAGTACTGCAGAAAGGGATCTGGGGGTCATAGTGGATCACAAACTAAATATAAAAAGAAAAGGAGTACTTGTGGCACCTTAGAGACTAACCAATTTATTTGAGCATGAGCTTTCGTGAGCTACAGCTCACTTCATCGGATGCATACCGTGGAAACTGCAGTAGACATTATATATACACAGAGACCATGAAACAATACCCCCTCCCACCCCACTGTCCTGCTGGTAATAGCTTATCTAAAGTGATCATCAAGTTGGGCCATTTCCAGCACAA
Source organism: Eretmochelys imbricata (assembly GCF_965152235.1). NCBI lineage: Eukaryota > Metazoa > Chordata > Testudines > Cheloniidae > Eretmochelys > Eretmochelys imbricata. The sequence goes on along the minus strand of NC_135572.1, from coordinate 14,379,785 downwards.
ATCCAGGTTTTCTCACCCTCCGCCCCTCCCCACACAAACTCACTCTCCTGCTGGTAATAGCCCATCCAAAGTGACCACTCTCTTCACAATGTGTATGATAATCAAGGTGGGTCATTTCCAGCACAAATCCAGGTTCTCTCACTGCCTCACCCCCCTCCAAAAAACCACACACACAAACTCACTCTCCTGCTGGTAATAGCTTATCAAAAGTGACCACTCTCCCTACAATGTGCATGATAATCAAGGTGGGCCATTTCCAGCACAAACTTGGATTTGTGCTGGAAATGGCCCACCTTGATTATCATGCACATTGTAGGGAGAGTGGTCACTTTTGATGGGCTATTACCAGCAGGAGAGTGAGTTTGTGTGGGGAGGGGTGGAGGGTGAGAAAACCTGGATTTGTGCTGGAAATGGCCCAACTTGATGATCACTTTAGATAAGCTATTACCAGCAGGACAGTGGGGTGGGAGGGGGTATTGTTTCATGGTCTCTGTGTGTATATAATGTCTACTATAGTTTCCACGATATGCATCCGATGACGTGAGCTGTAGCTCACGAAAGCTCATGCTCAAATAAACTGGTTAGTCTCTAAGGTGCCACAAGTACTCCTTTTCTTTTGCAAAGACAGACTAACACGGCTGTTACTCTGAAAACTAAATATAAGTCAACAGCGTAACACTGTTGCAAAAAAAGCAAACATCATTCTGTGATGTATTAGCAGGAGTGTGGTAAGACACATGTAGCAGTTCTTCCTCTCTTCTTCACGCTAATTAGGCCTTAACTGGAGTACTGTGTCCGGTTCTGGGTGCCACTGTGACATTCTATACCTTGGGGGAGCACCCTGTAATCCCCCATATTCCTTATTTATATATAATTGTGATCTTGCATATAAAGCAGGCCATGTGAGGTATCAGGGGAAAGGTTATGATCTGCTGAAAATCACTGGTCTATCTAAATATGTATATCATTAGTACATATGAAGGTATGAGATTGTGTTGTATGGCTGTCAGTAAAACATGCTGTAAGTTGGGGAATCAGCCAGATGTTAGCTCCCCAGAGACAACAGCAAGAAAAGTACCAACGCCCGAGTGGGTGTCAAACAACCATCAATAGCCATTGTCCAGCCAGGGATTTACAATTCAATGACTCACCTGCATAAGGCCACACCAAGGGAATTGCTCAACCTTCTCTGGGGACTCAGCAATTCCCATCAGACATGCCTGGACTTGTGTTCTCCAAGCACATGGACTAAGGGTATAAAACAGAACACAGGGGCCCAATGCTTGGCCTTTCTCTTGCCCCCACCTATGCTGCAAGCAACAAGGACACTCAGAAGACTGAAGACTCCAACAGAGGAGACTGGCCCTTAAGGGACAAACCTGTATATTAAGGACTTCAATAACCAGTGTGGTGAAAAAACTGCTTAATCTAGATGTTGCTCAGTCTAATAGGGTTGAGAGTTTAGACTTGTATTTTATTTTATTTTGGTAACTAACTCTGACTTTTTGCCTATTATTTATAATAACTTAAAATCTATCTTTTGTAGTTAATACATTTGCTCAACTGTTTATCTTTACCAGTGAGTTTGTATGAAGTGTGTGGTAAATCTGCTCAGGTTTGCTAAGCATGGTGTATATCCACTTTCCATTGATAAAGTGGTGAACCAATTAATAAATTTGCACTGCTCATCTTTAGCAGTACAAGATAATATATTCCTGAGGTACAGTGCTGGGAGATGGGGGAATTTGGCTGATGCCTTTCTCTGTGTGCCTCATGAGTGGCTCTGGGAGCATTCATGCAATCTAGCTGAGTGTGGGCCTTCACATGTGGTTGTGCTGAGTGATCACAGCTCCTGGAGGGGTTTGCTGCTTGTCATTACAAAGCATTGTGAGAGACAGCCCAGGCTGGAGAATTAAGGGGCACAGCGGTTCCACAGTCCCAGACTGAACCCCGGGGATCCTGTCATAGCCACATTTCAGGAAAGTTGTGGAAAAATTGGACAAAGTCCAGAGAAGAGGTGATTAAAGCTCTAGAAAACATGACCTATGAGGGAAGATTGAAAACATGGGGTTTGTTTAGTCTGGAGATGAGAAGGCTGAGAGGGGACATAACAGTTTTCAAGTACATAAAAGGTTGTTACAAGGAGACAGGAGAAAAATTGTTCTTGTTAACCTCTGAGAATAGGACAAGACGCAATGGGCTTAAATTGCAGCAGGGGAGGTTTAGGTTGCACATTAGAAAAAGCTTCCTAACTGTCAGGGCGGTTAAGCCCTGGAATAAATTGCCTAGGGAGGTTGTGGAGTCTCCGTCACTGGAGATTTTTAAGAGCAGGTTAGACAAACCCCTGTCGCGGATGGTTTAAATAATACTTAGCCCTGCCATGAGTGCAGGGGACTGGACTAGATGACCTCTCAAGGTCCCTTCCAGTCCTATGATTCTATCATCATGTGGCTGCCTTTCTTCTAACTTACACAACACTCTCATTTTCCAAAATCCTTCTCAAAAAGGCATACCTGGGCAGCAAGCTCCCTGTGTGTTTTAGGGGACTTTCTGACCCACAAGCTTCCTTTCCGGTATTTCTCCTCTCCCCTGCTCAGGGGTAACTGCTCTGAAGTCAAGGGAGTTGCCCAGGCTGTAGAGTGTGCCTCGATGGGCCCATAGCACTCCAGAACCACTGCACCAGTGTAATACAGACAGACCCTGGTCATCAGTGGGTGGGATCGAACCTGGGACCTCTGGAGCTACATGCATGAGCCTCTACCGCATGACCTAAAAGCCACATGGCTCTTAGCTAAGGCTGTAGCAGACTCATTAATCTCTAAGTGGTCTCGGTGCCACTAGTGGGGACAGAGCACCACCCCCAGAAGGTGTGTGGGTTACACTCGCATTCTGAGAGTTCTTCATAGCGCTGCTAGGGCCTGTTCTGGTGTGGTGAAATCTTCTCCCAACCAGTTCAGGCACTGCTCGTGCAGAAACAGCCCTCATTCACTGCAGCCCGTTCCGGGGCTCTCATTTGGGCACTGGGCTTTCCTCGCGTTGACGCGTTACTTTGAGGTGCTATTTTTAGAGACCCTAGTTTTGGGACACATACTTCACAGCTGTCTAGACAGATTTACTGTAACTCCCTCTGCCAGCTTTATCCTGTGGGGATCCTTTGCAAGTCACACTGCAGCCGGCTCCGTGGTGGTAGTGAACCAACCACTTCGTGGAGGGTCCTCCAGAGAGAGCAGTGACACCCGGGCATGTGTGTTGCAGATCCCACTGTTATGGGGCCTGATCCAAAGCCCACTGAGATCTATCACCAGACCCAGGATTTCAGGGCTGCTCAGTTCTCGTCCCCAAGGTTTAGAAGACAATTGTATCTCACATCCCAAGAGAAGAACAAATGGAGACAAAGGAGAGGCATCAAAGCAGAGTGCTTTTGTAAAATGTGTGCTGGACACACCTTTTAGCATTTCTGTTTTAATGAGAGCTTATTGTGCTTTTCAGTTTGCATCAAAAACAGAACTAAAAATGCTAACTAGGTTCCTGGTTCCGGGTGAGAAGGGCTGATGACAGCTCCTCTTCCAACTGAATCCCCTTTCGATACTATCAGACCTGCAGTTACGTACACTAGTACAAAGCAGGTACCAGCCACACCAGAGTCAGAATGGCAACACTTCACACCCACTTTGCACTGGTGTAACTGACCACAGGTACATGAGAGCACACAATCAGATCCTGTAAATCACTCGCATTTGGCCTGGAAGGTGGCCAAGTACAGGGAAAAACAAGCCAATACTCCCTGACCTAGTATGTTGACCTTGGAGCTTTATAATTGTGTTTGGACTAAATCCACCATCCTTTAATTTGACTAGTTAGGATCAGCTCTGAGATTAAATAAGCACTGTCATTTCCCAGTGGAGCATCGCTGTTGAAGTCAATGCAGTTTCACCAGGGCTGAATTTATTCCATTCTCTTCACTGGCCTTTTGCGAGTGTGTTTTGAATTCCTCACAGTCCCATCTGAGTCCGCTGCAAGGCAACTTTGGAACTTGCAAAGTGGACAACTCAGCCTGCAGCTTTCAAAAGCTTAAACACCCAGCGATAACCAGGAAAGGACAAGGCTAGACAAACAAGGCCAGGCGACGGAGCAAGCCCAGTGTGTTTTCTGGATTTCTGTCCAATGTCGATCAATTCTGGCCTGCCATCAAAAAGTGCAGAACAAACTGTGAGGCCAAAACCAACATTTTCAAACCTGGTTGCATAAGCTGAGGCACTGAAATCTGTATTCAGATGCCTACAGAAGAGCCACGGCAGGTCGTTCAGGCCCAGGGCCCTGTTGCACAAGAGCAGAGCGTCACACTGCCCCTGGGGAATTCTGCCTGGAGAATTCCTTCTGGACACCTGCTGCTGCTACTCTCCTCCAGGGGTGCGATAGGCTGCCCTCCAGCACACCCAGCCAGCTCCGTTGGCTGGGACACAGAAAGGAGGGATCATGATACTGCTTTCTCCCCACCCACTGGGGCTGTCCTGCAGCCCTGGAGGCACCCAGAAGGGTTACAGCTGTGCCTGTCAGCAGTGCAGGTGTAACCCACACACCTCCCGGGTGTGGGGTTCTGTCCCATGCAGTGGCACTGAGATCACTTAGAGAGAGAGAAAATGAGTCTGCTCTGCAGCTGAACTAACAGGCAGGTGGCTTTTAGCTCAAGCGGTAGAGGCTCATGCACCAAGCTCCAGAGGCCCCCAGTTCGAGTCCGCCCGCCGCCGACCGGGGTCTGTCGGCGTTACGCAGGGTCACAGCAGGTTCCTGGTGCCTTTCCCCACCACAGAACAGCCAGGCACAATCAGGTCCTAACTGACTGGATACTCAGGGGTGCTGAGCACCCACAAATCCCACCAAAGGCGCTGACCCCGTGGGTGCTCCGGGGCTGGTGCATCCATGGGGAAAAATAGGGAGTGCTCAGCATCCACCGACCACAGCTGTTCGGTGGCCCTGCCCAGCAGCTGATCGGTGGCTCGGGTTGGGAGGAGAGTGGCAGGCAGGCACGGGCCTCAGGAGGGGTGGACCAGGGGCAGGAAGAGGCGGAGCGAGGATGTGGCCTTGGGGTAAGAGGCGGAGTGGGGGTGGGGCCTCGGGACAGAGCGGGGATGGAGCACCCTCAGGGAAAACTAGAAGTCGGGGCCTATGATTCCCACTGCATCCAGTCAGTCCTGCTGAGGGTCTCAGAAAATGCCCATCACCCTGGCGTCAGAGTGCCTGGTGGAAGCACTGTTCAGGCATTAAAGAACATGTGCACCAGACCATAAGCTTAATTTTAAAAAGTCTTTCCCCACTTCCTGGCTTGCTGTGTTTATTTAGGCTCTTAATGCAATGAACAGAATGCAAAGCCCCACCACAGCTCTCTTCTTCACAGAGGCAGGGCAGCCTAGTGGACTGGACTAGGACTCAGAAGACCTGAGTTTTATTCCTGGCTCGGCTACTAGCCTGCTGGGTGACCTCAGACAAGTCGCTTCACCACTCGGTGCCTCGGGTTCCCCTTCTGTAAAATAGGGCTAATGACACTTGACCTCCGTTGTGCAGTGCTTTGAGATCTAGGAGTGAAAAGCGCTAGATGAGAGCTTGGTTTTATTACTGTTATTGTGTCCCAGCCCCACAACTTCCACAGCCTGGGAGGCCTTTGGCGGAGCACGGGCGCAACAATGAAAGGATCGTGTCAATAATCAGAGCAGTGGCTCCTCCGGCCTCTGGGAGAATGCAACACTTGCTGGGCACTTTTGAAGTCCTCCTAGCAAGTCTGGGACTGGGACTAGAAACGGGAAGGCCACACATTTAGGCTGCATCTTCGCTAGAAACGCAGCATCACCACAGCTGTGCGACTGTCGCACTTCAATGGGGAGAAACTCACCACAGTGACAGGAGGGATTCTCCCATTGCTGGACTAAATCCACCTCTTCGAGAGGCAGTAGCTAGGACAAGGAGAGAATTCTTCCCTTCACCCAGCACTGTCTACGCCGGGGGTTGGTTCGGCTTAACTACATTGCTCACGGGGTGGGAATTTTTCACACTCCCGCCTCCCCCCCGAGCTGACGTAGCTGGGTCAACCTAACTTTTTAGCTCTTCATGCCCAGAGAAGGGAATGGCAGCTGCAGTCCTCAGTGCCTCTGAAAAGCTGGTCACTCTTCTCTTTTGGAGTCGGAAAACAGATTTAGTTAGTCTAGCTTTAAGCACCTCAGACACAAAAATGCTGGCTACGCTTTCCAACCTAACAGTGGGCCTCTGAGTTCAGCGTAGCTGCCAGCTTCCTGCCTTGATCCCCTACAATAAAGTGCAAGTGGCGACAGAAACCCACTCTTCTTCCTCAGCCTTTTCACCGGTATCCACCCCACACACTGCTCCAGAAATACAAAGAAAATACAGAAACTTGCACCGTTCTGTAATGTATGTGTGGGGGGGTTGTTTTTAACATATTTCGAATGAAGGAACTGAAAGCACACAACTCAAAAAAAAGGGCAATAAATTAAATCTCGATAGTTAATACAAATATATTGAACAACTTGCTGAGTAAAGTCGCGTGGAAAAGAACAGCTCTTGTTACGTTCAGGTGTGTGCTTTTTTGATGATTATTTATTATTTGTATTACTGAAGCACCTAGGGACCACAGTCATAGATAACAGCTTGTCGTGCCAGGGTAAAAAGCCAGTTCCTGCCCCAAAGAGTTTACCATCTAAGTAGGTGTTGGACAGTGGAATCTAAGTACCTGAACTTATTAATAAGATGGTTCTCAAGTGCAGCATGACCTCCAGGGGAAGGAAATATGCATTTACAAAGAGCTCAAGCAGGTGAATCATACATATCTTATGTCACACCTGGATACCTGTTTACACAATCGACCTTAGAGATGTCTACAAATTCTGAAGGAGCCATTCCAAACTGGACATTGTGGTCCAGATTCAGCCCCAGGGCAAGTGGGTCCAACTCTAAAGAGATGATCGGCTCCAATGGAGCTGCATTTGGCCTGATATGCATTTTTAAAAGTCCCGAAATACATATTTATTTTATTTTAATGAGTCCAGAAGGAAAATATCTATCAAACCATTCCGTGGCATTAGGAGTGCTACCGCGGGCTTCTCAGCTGCCCTACATGTCTTCAAGGGACTTGCTATTGAATTTAAAATCGTTACACATTCGCACACACACAAAGCTGAGGGTGAAACTTTCAGAAAACACTGGATGGCTTAACTGTGCTCCTGCCGAAGTCAATAGGGAGTGGGTGAGGAGAAACTGAATTCGCTTTATGCGCCTAAACCCCTGAGATGCTTTTGAAAATGTCCCCCTAGGTCACTACTGAGTCAGGCAGAGTGCCCACAGCCGAGTCACAGCAGCGCTCTGGGTCAGTGGCTCTCAACCTTTCCAGACTACTGAACCCCTTGCAGGAGTCTGATTTGTCTTGGGTACCCCCAAGATTCACCTCACTTAAAATCTACTTGCTTACAAACTCAGGCACAAAAATACACAAGTGTCACAGCCACACTGTTACTGAAAAATGGGTGACTTTCTCATTTTTACCATATAATGATAAAATAAATCAACTGGAATATAAACACTGTACGTACATTTCAGTGTACAGTATATACAGCAATATAAACCAGTCATGGTCTGTATGAAATTTTAGTTTGTACTGACTTCTCTAGTGCTTTTTACGTAGCCCGGGGTAAAACTCGGCAAATATCTAGAGGAGTTGCTGTACCCCCGGAAGACCTCTGCGTACCCCCAGGGGGATGCATTCCGCTGGGTGAGATCCACTGGTCTGGATTATCTCACCCTGGATTCCCTTTAGTCCAAATCGGATCATTTGGTAATGGCTGATGAGAACAAAGCTGAAGGTGATGTGATTCAGGAACTACTAGGTGTGAGTCTGGTTTAGGAATCAGCCTTGCTTCAGGCAAAGTGTTTCATACTCTGAATATGTGTGGAGCAGGGATAATAGGAAATAACAGATGTTGGATTCATTTCCATCCCTGCCACAGATTGTTCTTGAGAAGCAAAGGGCCAGCTTTGGGGTCATCTCCAGGAGAAAGACACCTAAAGTAGGGCAAAATATTTAGAGCAAACCATCTGTTGATGAATTTACACCCCCCTTCTCTTCACAGACATGAGCAAGTACACACTCACAGCTCTCATGACAGCATATCTGGCCACCCGGGAAGTCCCCCTGTGCAGAGGGAATGTCTGGGTGATACAGAGCCGGTATAGTTGCTTTATTCCACCCTTCCTTGCAGACCCAGCTGTAGGGAGCCTGGTTGGGTCCAGAACAATTCTATGCTCCAACTGTTCCCAGCTGCCAAAACAGCCCATTGGGGTCACAGTCAACAGGGCAAACGTTGAAGCAGCATTGAGTCTGGGGACTGGGCTAGCCTTTGCTTCCCACCCTTATGGGGTCCTGCACTGGGCAACTTCACTAAGTATTTGCTATTCCTGCCCTGTGGTTAGTCCCCCTATGTCACTTGGCATTGTTTCTGCTTCCTGATTGGATTGCTGATTTTTTTTATAAACAAGAGGAGGATTTGAATGAGTGATCCCATGCACAAACACATTTTTGTACAAGCAATTGTGAAACTACCTATGTGGATATTCGTGCAAACATATTTGCACACATAATCTCAACACTTACCTCTTTCTCTGAACATTCCCACAAACAAAATAGACTCATAAATACTCAGGCCCAAATCAAAGGGGTTGTGATTCCCATTGAAGGGAACTTGCCGTCTTTATCTGAATGCAAGTTCACAACTACTTCTCTTTAGTACTTGCCCAGCTTTGGCTGTGCCCAGGACTTTAAAAAGCAGCAATGAGCAATGAATGGAATACTTTGCAAACAGCACTTAATTTCAGTGACTAATCATAATTTTACAGAAGAAGAGTAAGGAAAGGCTTACAAGTCTTTGGGGCTTTCCCCTTCTTATGCCACCTGCACAGATATTTAGCTCCAAATTCTTCTGTTAGCTCTAGCAGTATAAAGGATGGTCAAGTGGTTAGGGCACTAGTCTAGAAATTTGAAGATCAGGCTTCAAGTCCCTTAGCCTCTGTGTGTCTTATTTCCCCAGCTGTAGAATGAGGGTAGTAGCAGTGTGCTAAGATTCAGACCTCAAAGATTGTGGGAACATAAGAGTGGCCAGACTGGGTCAGACCAAAGGTCCATCTAGCCCAGTATACTGTCTTCTGACTGTGGCCAATGCCAGGTGTGTCAGAGGGCATGCACAGAATAGGGCAATTACTGAGTGATCCCCTCCAGTCGCCCATTCCCTTTTGTCCCTGACCATCTTAGCTAATAGCCATTGATGGATCTATCCTCCTTGAACTCATCTAATTCTTTTTTAAACCCAGTTATACTTTTTGGCCTTCACAACATCCCCTGGCAATGAGTTCCACAGGTGGGACTTTTGTGCATTGTGGGAAGCAGTACTTCTTTTTGTTTCTTTTAACCCTGCTGCCTATTAATTTCATTGCCTAGCCCCTGGGCCATGTGTTATGGGAAGGTGTAAATAACATTTCCTTATTTACTTTCTCCACACCAGTCATGATTTTATAGACCTCTATCGTATCCTGCTTAGTTGTCTCTTTTCCAAGCTGAACAGTCCCTGTCCTTTTAATCTCTCCTTGTATAGAAGCTGTTCCATAATTTTTGTTGCCCTTCTCTGTAGCATCTTCATTTCTAATATATCTTTTTTGAGATGGAGTGACTGGAATTGCAGGCAGTAATCAAGGTGTGGGAGTCCCATGGATTTATATGGTGCCATGGTGATAGTTTCTGTCTTATTATCTGTCCCTTTCCTTATGAGGTACTTAGATGATGCAGTCATAGGGCCCACAGAAATTATATATAACTATTAAAGCCAAAAGAGTGCCTTCGAACTGACAGCAGGGAACCAGAGAGTAGAATCTGGCCCTTAGACAACACAGCCCTCCCAGGAACTCTGCTCCATTAATCCTGCTGAGTATCACGTTCCATGTTGTGATGGTTTTTGATACATCTCAAATACCCGCATCATTGCCAGGATCATCTAGAAATATGAAGAGGGGAAGGCAAAGGCTGGTTTCTAATTACAAACCCATAACAGGACGTGGATTTTTAAATCAATCATCTGATGCACAAACTCAAGCCGGTTCCATTAATTTCTCTTTCTCTCTGTGCCTCATATGAACTCCCAAGCTTTGTTGCAGCTGTATATAAAATCTCAGCCTCTTTATTATTATGATTCTGGCTGTATTTTGACTTGCTTGGACTTGCCTAAACAGACCTTTAGAGAGGCGGATGCCATATTGGTCGGCCTACCTCAGATAGGATATTGCAGAACTAGAGGGCGCTCAGAGAAGAGCAATGAGACAATCAAAGGCCTGGAAATGTTCTCCTGTGAAGAGTCATCAGAAAGACTGGGCCTGTTTACCTTAGAAAGGAGAGGAATAAAGGTGGACATGACAAGAGTATATAAAATAAATGCTCAAGGGAAGTTTCTGTTCGATCAGTCCTGTTACACACTAGTAATGCACATTCCGTGAACTATTAGAGACCAGGATGAGACCTAATGTTGGGGCAGGTTACCCCACATCTTCTACTGTGGGGTTCCGATACCATCCTCTGAACCATCTGGTTCAGGATCCTGGACTGGATGGATCTCAGGTTAGATCCAGTCTGGAAACGCTGTTTCCCTGGGTAGGTGCTTAATGATAGCCCCACCCCCTCAGTCCCAATGGGAGAAGCAGCTGGCAGGATGGGAGGCAAGTGGAAAGCTGCTGAACAATGAGATCCCACCAACATATTGAGAGAAGTGGCTGGAGGGATGATGGGGAGGCCAGACCCAGATGGGGAGCAGTAATTATTTTCTACTTCCACCACTGACTTCATAGATTATAAACCCAGAAGGGACCACTGTGATCATCTAGTCTGACCTCCTGGATAACACAGGTCATAAGACTTCCCTGAACTGATTCCTGTTTGAACGAGATCACCGCTCTTAGAAAAACATCCAGGCTTGATTTTAAAATTTCCAGCCATGGCGAATCCACCACAGCCCTCGCTAGGCTGTTCCAATGCTTAATGCTTCTAACTATTACAAATTTGCACCTTAGTTCTAATATGAATTTGCCTAGTTAACCTTCCAGCAGCGTGGTTGCACTGATGGCTCAACACCTCTGAAAATCAGGCCCCTAATGTCTTAAAATGGAGGCACCCCAAATGAAAATGGAGGTCCAAATGACTCTCTCATGGCCACACAGAAAGTCAGTGGCAGGGCCAGCAATAGAGCAGGTCTTCTGACTCTCAGTCTTGCATGTTAACCACTAACTCGTCCTTCCTCGTTTATTGTGCCTGAAAAGCTGTGACCCGATGCCTTGCTTTTCCTACTAAAACAACAGATTGCATAAGAAATGGGAAACAAGCATCTCTCTTGGCTTGGACAATCATCATTGATTCATCCAACAAAACATAGCAAATGCCAAAGCAGCACACCCTATCATCATCATCATCATGTTCCCATTACGCCTCTGGCATTTAGGGCAGTGACGAAGCTCCTCCACTCCTGTCTGTTTCTGGCTAGTCTTTCAATGGTTCCTCAGCTGTGCCCCAGGTTTTTCAGCTCGGCTTCCACAGCTCTGTGCCATGTTGTTTTTGGGCAGCCTCGTTTTTGCTTGCCTTCAGGAATCCATCTTATTGCTACTCTGGTGATGGAATCAGTTTCCATCCGAAGCACATGGCCAATCCATCTCCAACACCTGCTGGCAATGATAGTGCTCATATCTTCTTGGCTGCACTGTGTCAATAAATCTTGGTTTGAGATTGTTCTGGGCCAAAAGATATGGAGGATTTTTCTGAGGCAGGTTGTATGGAATGAAGACAATTTGGACACGTCATACTTTCCCATTCCCCAGCATTCTGCACTATAAAGTAATGTTGCAGCTCTGATAAATCTTGAGTTAGGTTTTGGTGTTGTATTTTGATGATTTCCAGACTGTATTTAAGCTCCTGAAGGTGTTTCTGGCTTTACTGACTTTGTTCCGGATGTCCTGGCTTGTTCCACTGGCCTGTCTGATGGTGCTGCCCAAGTATGTGAATGTTTCTACACTGATGAGAACATAATCCTCTATCCGTACTGGTGATGGTGAGGCAACATTAAAGGTCATGAGATCTGTCTTATTGTGGTTGATTTTCAGTCCAATTTGCTGGCTGAATGCGTTGAGTCGAGTTGTTTTTTCTTGTATATGGTGTTGGGTATGTGATAGGAGAGTGAGATCATCTGTGAAGTCCAGGTCTTCAAGGGATGAGAAGGGTGTCTGTGTTGATACCAAGATCTTCTTCTGCCTCCTGGATGTTTGCGTCCTCTTTAGATGGTTCCCTATTTAGCAATTCTTTGAAATGCTCTGTCCAGGGCATTTCTTGTTCTTTTTCTGTTGTTAGTAGGTGGCCTTGTTTGTCCCTGATGAAAGTGTTGTTGGTGTCTGCCGTTTACCACTGTTAAGCCACGTCATTTTGTAGACAGTTCCTTGTTCACCACGAGCAGCTGCATCCTCTGCTTGTGTTGCCAGATTATCATGCTCTGTGCACCCTGGATAATAACTTCTTCGCTAGCTGCCACTATTGGCTTTTGAATAATTGATCACAACACTCAGAGTATCTCAACTATTTATTTCTTCCATGTAATTACCGTAGCTGCGCCCCTTAATGGTGCTAAAAGTTAGAGCGGCAAAGGACTCTTTGCTGCTTTTACAGATCCAGACTAACACGGCTCTGATACTAAAAGTTAGAGGGAGTCAAAATAAAATTAGATCCAGATGTAAAGTAGCACTGAGGGGTTGACTTACACCCACAAAAAAACAGATGGGAAATATAAAGGGAAGGCTAAAAAATCAGATCTGACACTCCAGCTTTCATTCCTGCTCTTGAACTAACAAATGGTGCCTTGATTTTGTGAATTTCCATGGCTTAGCTGCTCTGAGCAGGCTAATTTATACTAGGTAATTAACCCAGGGCTGACATGGACTGCAAACCATCCGCACTCTGTCGGAAATGAGGTAATTGTCATTATAAAGCTATCTGGTGACTTAGAGTAGACATGGCAGCTGCCACATTGGGGTTTAGAACCAGGGAACTCCAGGACTAAAAAAGCACAAGCTGCTACAGTTTGAGCTAAAGAATCAACCTCCCTGATAAAGTGGCTGGAACAGGCTCACTTCCTCAGTGGATTGGGCACAGAGGCGCTCTCCAGTGCGTTACATTCACCTGCACAGAGGAATAAGAGCCCCCACTGACGCAGGCTTTCTGGAGCTTGGGTCCAGGTGCACAGTAGTAAACTGAGCTGTGCACCTGCCTCCTCCCTCTCTGGCAGTGGGGCAGGGAGTATGCAGGTGTGGTTCCATTTCCCCATTGTCTAGCTAGCAGGGAATTACCACCTTGCTGGAGCATGGGGGTGGAGCAGGGAGGGAACTGCTCCGGGGGTGTGGTGTAGCGAGGCACGACTCCTTGTGGCCTTAGGACACAATCCAGCCCAAAGCTGGAACAAAGCCATATTCAAGCCCGTTATCCATACTGCGATGGATACACAGGGGCTGGACGTGCCAGGCCCGTCGTTTTCGGGTTTCGTTTGGTTGTTCCCCATTTCCCAGGAATCGATCAGTGTTAATTCCAAGGGCGAAAACTAGTAAAAAGCGAAGGGCAGTGGGCAGGGAGCTGAGAGGTGCCCCGTACTCATGGGACGTGGGGGGCCAGGGGAGCCCATGCTTGCTGATGTAGCAGTTGAGGAACGCTTCCACCCTCTGTTGCTGCAGTAGTTGTGGCTGTCCGTCTCACTGCCCCACGGCTGCATTGCACCGGCTGGGACTCTGCAAAGAGGGAGCGAGTCTCAGCTCGCACAAAATTCAGGTGGAAAAAAAAAAAAAAACCAGTCAAACCCAAATACTGGTATTTTCAAAACCCGGGGATTTTTCAGAGAAAATCAGAACAACCCAAAAGCAAAGGGCCTGAGAGATGTGGTACAAAAGCCCAGCTAAACCAGGCAGATGCCCTGCCAGCTGGTAAACCTTCTAGTGTACATCAGCCTTTATTTACATCGAGTGTTGGAGCCACATTGTTCCAGGATCTTAGACAAAGAAGGTGAGGGAGGTGGTATCTGCTATTGGACCAACTTCTGCTTCGAGCTTACACAGAACTCGACTTCAGGTTGTCTCTCTTATTTAAAAACCTCTCTTGTATTTTGTACTTATTTAAATCTAACCTGCTGTGATTGACTTTCCTGTGACCGGATTGGTATTTCTATAATGCACACTTCAGATGTGCCCGGCTGTTGCTGCTTTTATCGGTAGGTTCCATACATAATTAAGAAGTATAATGGTCATTCTCGGTCCAGTAACAATTCCCAGCACTATCTGTCCTAGTGTCTCAGAGCATAAGCTAAAACAAAAGGAGTACTTGTGGCACCTTAGAGACGAACCAATTTATTTGAGCATGAGCTTTCGTGAGCTACAGCTGTAAGGTGCCACAAGTACTCCTTTTCTTTTTGCGAATACAGACTAACATGGCTGTTACTCTGAAACAGAGCATAAGCTGATGACCAGATGTGGTCTGGAAGAAGTCTCCCCCATGGTATAATAATGAGCAATTAGATACCTTATGAAGGTTTTATGTTTTTCTCTGAAGCAACTGATATTGGTCACTGTGAGAGATAGGACACTGCTCTAAATGGACATTGCTCTGCACCAGGAAGGGAATCTCATGTTCCCGCACTGTCACTGGGGACTAGTCTGAAAAGCACCAGGAACCATACTGTAGAGAACACCCCTCCCTTAGCAGGGAGATGGACCTACCAGATCCTTTTCATCTCTCATGTCTGTGGCTCTATTACTCAAGGTCGACAAGGCAAAACAAACAAACAAACAAACAAAAAAGGCATCCAAAACATTTAAAAAAATGTCTCTTCCCCCTTTACTAAAAAAACCTAAAATGACGCCTGTCCTCTGCGAAACACCTAGGCCCAGGTCCTCACAGGGAATAAGGTACCTATGGCCTGGTCTACATTAAAAACAGAGAGGCACCTAGCTATGTCGCTAAGGGGTGTGAAAAATCCATCCCTCTGAGTGGTGTAGTTAAACCTACCTAACCTCCGGTGTAGACAGCGCTAGGTCTATGGAAGAATTCTTCTGCTGGCCTAGCTACCCCCTCTCGGGGAGGTCGGGGCGGTGAGTTGTATGGGCCCATGGCGCCTGTGCTCCACCAATAGGAGAGCATGGGGGCCCGGCTCCACCAAAGTTCGGGGCCGGGTCTCTCCCCCGGCCCCACCTGCCGCCCCCAGGCAATTTAAAAGGGCCCAGCGCCCTCGCCGCCACCACCAGCAGCTTCCTGCCTGCCCGTCCACTCCTGGAAGTGGCTGTCAGGTCCCTGCCGCCCCTGGTGGGGGTGTCTCCATGCGCTGTCCCCGCCCCAAGCACCAACTCTGCCAACTGTGGCCAATGGGAGCTGCGGGGGTGGCGCCTGCAGGCAGCGGCACACGGAGACCCCTGTAGCCCCCCGCCTAGGAGCTGCTGCCAGAGGGGGGTGCGGGTTGCTTTTGGGAGCCACCTGAGGTAAGCACTGCACCCCTCACCCTCACCCTCTCCCACACCCCAACCCCCAGTCCCAGCCCAGAGCCTGCACCCCGCACCCAAACTCCCTCCCAGAGCCCACCCTCTCACCCCATCCCGCAGCCCAGACCCCACACCCTGCACCCAAATTCCCTCCCAGAGCCCATCCCCTGCACCCCAACCTTTAGCCCCAGCCCCAGCCCAAAACCCGCCCCCTGCACCCAAACTCCTTCCCAGAGCCTGCCCCTGCACCCCCCCGCACCCAAATCCCCAGCCCAGAGCCCACCCCACACACCCAAACGCCCTCCCAGAGCCCACACCCTACACCCTCTCCTGCACCCCAACCCCCGTCACAGCCCAGAACCTGCCCCCTCACCTGCACCCAAACTCCCTCCCAGAGCCTGCCCCCTGCACCTCCTCCCTCACCCCTGCCCCAGCCCAGAGCCCATACCCTGCAACCAAATGCCCTCCCAGAGCCCACCCCCTGCACCGCCTGCTGCACCCCAACCCCAGCCCAGAGCCCGCCCCTGCACCCAAACTCCCTCCCAGAGCCTGTCCCTGCACCCCCTCCTGCACCCCACCCCCTGCCCCAACCCAGGGCCTGCACCCCACACCCAAGCTCCCTCCCAGAGCCTTAGGCAGGTGTGGGGGGTGGGGACAGGACTTGGATCCGTTCTGGGCTCTATTAAAAATTATACAAACCTGCCGCCTGTGCGGGAGGTGGATTAACTACGGCGATGGGAGAACCCCTTATATCGGCGTAGGGGGTGTCCACACTGAAGCGCTGCAGCCGTGGGGCTGAAGCCTTTCAAGTGCAGCCAAGCTCTAACTCGCATTGATTTCAGCGGGAGTTAGCCACCAAAATACCGTTGAGGATCTGGGCCAGAGCTCCTCAGTGGAATGGTGCCACAATCAGATAACAAGGAATTTATTTGGTATGAAAACACACATTAGCTTAGGATCCCAGAGGAAAAAAAATAACCTCAACTCCACCTCCCCAAATACACCCAAACCACCACTGCTATACTGAATGTCTAGGCAGCCGTTTAACAATCTCATGGGTGTTTTTTACAGCCTGCTGTTCACGAGTAACAGCTGAGGTGACTAAAAATAGAAGAGAATAGAGGAAACATTTTTCTGTGTTTCCATGTGTTTGCTTTGTTCACCTGACAGGACTTTGGGTATGATCATCTCCATTGTTCTGCCTCCTTAGTCAATTAGGGCTTGTCTACATGGCTAGTTAGTGCATGGCAAGACGGGGTGTGAATGTACACCACGCTAGCCTGCAACTCACAAACTAGCCATGGTGGACCTTGCTCCTGCCTGCTAGAAGTCCCCCAGCGCTCTCTGATGGCCTCCCATCAAAAGGCACTGCAGAACTTTTAGGGTACGTCTACACTGCAATAAAAAAGCCACAGCACCAAATGTCAGTGCCTGGGTCAGTTGACTCAGGCTTGCCGGGCTAAAAATGGCAGTGTAGACGTTTGGACTCAAGGTGGAGCCTGGGCTTTGACACCCTTCCCATTTGTGAGGTTTCAGACCCTGCGCTCCAGCCCAAGCCTGAATATCCACACTGCAATTTTTAGCCCCCCAGCATGAGTCCTGTGAGCCCAGGTCAGCTGACCTGAGCCAGCCGTCGGTCTTTTATTGTGGTGTAGCAGGATCCAGGCAAGCTAGTGTGCCGTATATTCACATCTCACCTTGCCACACGCTAACGAACCATGTAGTCAAGCCCTTAATCAGTTTCCCCCTTGTTTGTGGGGGTCTTTCAGGTAGCAACAGGGAAGGGAGGAAAATATTTTTAAAAGGTAGGAAAATGGGATTGCAAAACCTCAGAAATTGTCTTAGGAATTCCAGGCTAGGTGTAGTAACTGAAACGTCTTTGACCTCTTTCTTTCTTTCTTTCTTTCTTTCTTTCAGTTGACCACCATGGATTTCAAGTTCGCAGAGTCCCTTTAAGGTTGAAAGTGCAATTTTGGTGTTTGAATTGATTGACCTTGCAAAGAACACTGGAGTTATAAGCTAAGTGAAGGCATTATAACCCCCCCGCTTGCTATGTAAGTCATGGCAAATGTCTTCCCCCATAGTAGCGATATGGCACAAATCTTTTAAACTAGGTCTCCGAGCTCCCACACAGATTATGTCTCACACTCGCGTGCTGCTTGTATAATGTCATCCTTGCCAGTCCAGTTTGGTCTGGTCAGCTGAGGTTGTCCATCTGGTTCAGTAGCATTTTATACCTGTTTGTTCTCAATACGGACTGGGACCAAAACCCCAATTCTGAGTACCCCTGATCTGAGTATTAGTAGCCACAGCCGTTCAAAAATTGCAAGCCATGCTCCCCCCCCACAATCATGATATTGGCTTACAAGAATCACAGGGTTTTTACAAATAATTGTTGAGTTCTTTTTATTTGCCTTATAGGTTTTGAACCTCCCTTTGCTTTAAACGAAAGCAAAGATTCTTGTGAAACAGCATGACTCCAGAAGCTGGGTCTTTAAGAAAAGCACCAAATATCATGAGATTCATGATAAAAAGCATGAGCGCTGGCAACATGGTAAGTATTGCATACATGCGAGAGTGGGACAGAGTGAAAAATGGGTTTTTCAGTTGAAGAGGTTGAACCGAAAAATCCAGATAATTCCAGTTCAATTGAAAGCAATTTTTTTCCTGAAAGTTTTCATTTAAAAAAAAAATCATTTTGAGTCAACTAGAAATGAATTTCTTTTCAAGGGTTCTTTTCAAATGGCTGTTTTGGGAGTATTTTCCCCTTTTTTGGGTGTTTTTTTTTAAACTGGCCAAATGTCAATTTTGAAACCCCATTCAGAATTGTAAAGTCAAAACAGCCACTTTGGTATAGAACGTTGACTCTTTTGAATTTTTTTTCCCCAACCAATACCTTCTGCTGAATTTAACCTGAATTCGACATATAGCTTTCGGGACTCAGAAAATGCTTTTATCAGTTAAAAACCTATTCAATGAAAAAAATTCATCCTGCTCTCTGCATGAACGTGGTTCAAAATCATAGCCCGATTCTGGATTTCACAGATCTGTATAATCCAAACCCCTAGATCCAAACACTGACACTCTTTGCAGTCAGAATTTTAGTTTGCAGGATCTGCATTTCGCAAATGAACTGGGGACAGAGGAAGCATCGGAAGAGCCAAGAAATCCTGGGTGTTCTAAATCTGGATCCAGAATGGGTGTCTGGAGCCCCTTTCCCATCTGGTTCTGACTCCATTTTGCCCAGGGAAAGCACTCCAGAAAAAAGTCCGCTAGGATTTGTTTGGTTTGCTGGCTTGCTTTATTACATCTTCCCATCATTCCCCTGCTAGGTCAGCTCAAACTAGAACAACGCTCGTCTTTGCTCTGACAGCTGGGAACCGGTTTGATTCCCATACTTATTAGAGTAAGACTAGTGTGGGCTGGCTGGGGATGGCATCACTCTGATTGTATGACATTCTTCTGCACCAGCACGCCTCCTCTGCTCGCCAGTAGGCTTGCAAGAGCTGTGAAAGCAGTAAGAGTTCTCCCTTCCCAAGCAAAGGATGAGCTTGCCTCGACAGGCAGGCACTCCTAGAAGCTGCTGCTGCTCCCTGTGTGTAGGCTCTCACAAATCAGGAAGGAGGGGAAAGTGACAGAGAAACAATAACACCAAAAACTCCTCCAAAACAGCTGATGATGAAAGTGACCAGGAAGAAAGCAACTTGAAGGCAGCAGCAGCAGGAGGACAACGATTTTCCAAGAAACCTGGAACAGCAAATCTGTGAGTGTGTGACTGTAATGTGGTAATCTGTACTTTCTCTTTCTTCCCCTTCCCCTATTCACAAACGCACAAGGGGGCACAAAACCAAGTTACATTTAGTTCCCTGAGAGGGGTGGGTGTATGCAGCACTGTTACCAGTAACTGCTGTCCCCTTGAGCTCCAGGATTTATCTTTGGTTTGGAGAGAAAAACTAAACATTGAAGGGACTGTGCTGCCTGAACATTGGACCCTGCTTCTCTGTGTGTGTGTGGGTCGGTGGGTGGGTGTGCACGCGTGCACACGCTGTAATGCTAATCACAGGGTGTAACTTGTTGCTGATTGTCTCTGGGTTGTCCCTGTCCTAACCTGGATCCCTTTCTAAAAATAGGATCTAGCAGAACAGAGGCCAGCTTCGGTCCTTCTCCACCCACTCACTGCTGTTGTGGGTCCTTGTTGTTTATGAAGGGGAGTGAAAACTGAGTGACATGGTCAGCCAGGGGCTGCGTCCAACTGCCCTCCCTTGACTGAATGACGTTTCCAAGTTCAGGAATCATAGAATCTCAGGGTTGGAAGGGACCTCCAACCCCCTGCTCAAAGCAGGACCAATCCCCAACTAAATCATCCCAGCCAGGGCTTTGTCAAGCCTGACCTTAAAAACCTCTAAAGGAGGAGATTCCACCACCTCCCTAGGTAACCCATTCCAGTGCTTAATGAGGAGTGAGGTTTTAAAGCCCTCACTGACATGCACCCAGCCGAACAGAAAGACACACTTGAAAAACTCCCCTTTCATATCAACCTACAGCCAGAAAGGTTCCCCCCCAACTCACTGTAAGGGCAGGTTGGCAGCTCTGGGCAGAGTGACTGCAAACATGACCTCATCTCACTTGGTAACTGGATACTGTGCATCGGGCTATTTATTGCCGTTGCTCTGCTGTCACGATCCATTGTCAGAAACAAGTTGGAGACCAAACGAGAGAGACACTGACAGGGTGTGGAGTGAAGCACTGGGCGCTACTCAGAGCAGCAGGAAGGGGCTGGCTTGCCTGTTGATACTGTGATTGGCTGTAAATATTTAGCAGGTTTCAAAGCAGTGGCAGGTGCCGCTCAGCCATGCCAGTGTAAACCAGGAGGCGCAGCCCTGAAATCGGTGTGTGACTCCAGATTGACGCCAGTGTAAATGGGAGGAGAGTGGCTTAGTGTGGCTGTGGTTCTCTGCTGCTCTGTCCTCACACTTCCTGACCTGCTTCCCACACCAGAAAAGAAAATAATAATAAAAATAAACACCGGGTTTGCTTATCAGTTTCATTTCCTCTGCTCCTCAGCTGCCAGTTTAACCCCTGAACTCTGACAGGAGTGAAAGGTAAAGGCAGAAAAATGGTGGCAGCTGGAGTGGGAAATGCAGGGGGGAGGTGCCAGAGCAGTGGAGCTGGGGGAATGGGAGCAGAGAGGAGGACTGGGGCAGTAGGTGAGTGAACAGCCAGGTGTGTGAGCAGCTACAGCTGTTTGGCTGGTCTGGGTGCGGGATCTGTTCCTGCTTTCCCCTGAGACAGCAGGAGGAAGCTGGAACAGGATAAGAGGCAAGAACGCAGACCTGTTTGTTGCCTCCACCTATGGCATCTTGTCATGAACCAGGACTATAAGCTTTTCAGGGCAGGGACGGTCTACACCATGTTCGTGCAGCACCTAGCACGTCCCTTTGATCTGCAAGCAGCTCTCAGTGTCCCAGTGAAGAGAAGGCCCCTAGGTACCTGAGACCTACTCAGCTCAGTAAACAGGCAGCGGGAGGACAAAGCGTATGTAACGACTTCCCTCTTGGCTGTTACCAGGATGAACCTAGACCCTTCAGCTGAAAGCGAAGAGCATAAACCGCTGCAGATGGAGCTAAAGAGCTGACCCTCTGAACCAGCCGCTGCAGTAGGCTTGTAGCCTCTGGCCATCAGGCACATAGAAAAACACATAACTAGAGGTGGGCAAAAGAATTTCGATGCATGTTTCCCTGTCGAAGCTGAAATGTTTTGTAGAAATGTATTTGTTGGGAAGGTTTCTGGGGTCCAGGATGTAATTGAGAGAGAGAGGCCACCCCAGAGTATCCTGGTTGGGGGCAGAGGAGAGAAGGAAAGGTGACGGAGACGGCCAGAAGAGCCTAGTGGTAGGGCACTTACTTGGGATGCGAGACCCAGGTTCAAGTCCCTGCTCTCTCCTGTGAATCAGGCAGAGGAGGGTGAAACAGGCAGGGCTCTGTCCCTGTGTAGTTATTGCTGCTGCTGCTCAGTGCCAGAGCGCACACCCGCCTGCCCCCCCCCCAAGGGTGCCAGTAGCATCCCAGTGTTTCACAACTTGGTGCATCAAGAGGTAGACTTGTAGGCGCTGGCCCTGGTGGGTGCTGCAAATACCCTAGGTGCAGAGGCTTAGACAATCACAGTTCAAAGGGAGCAATAAGGGGTCTGGTTTGGCCCCTGGGGGAAGTCAACGTGACTGTCAGGGCCAGGAGAAATGGAAGCTCCCTAAAAGCATGGGCGGGGGAGGGCAATGGCACCCAAACCGTGGCCTGGCCCCCCACCCCAAGCTGCCCCTTCTCTCTGAGCCCCTCTCCTCGTGCCATCCCTTCCCCCAGATATCCTGCTCCCGTAGTGCCTCTTCCCCCCCAGACACCACCCCACACTCACTCTTCTCCACCTCTTCCCCCTCCTCACTCGTCCTTACGGCCAATACTAAGTGGGAGGGCTATCCCTGCCCCCCCGTTCCAGCACCCCGGTCAGGGCTCTTTAGGATCACGGTCTGCGTGCCCTCTCTCGTCTAGTCTCAAGTCAAGCAAATAGGCACTTGCAGGTTTCCAGGCCAGCCTCACCTTCGGGCTTGTCTTCACTGCAAGTGTTAGCACGAGCTAGTACACTCGAGTTACTGCATCGGAGCTAACCCCGCTCGAGCGAGAGCGGCCACACTGCCAACCAGCCCTGGAGCTACACAGCGGTAAGGCTGGGGCAGCTGCTGCTGAGTTATAACACCAGCTGCTGCCTCTCCGCTGCCTTACTAGCTTGAGTATCAGCATCCCTCGAGCTTCAGCTCCTTCCCCCCTGCCCGCTGCCAGCCTAGCTCGTGGGAGTTTAAATCACCATTTAACTCAAGCTAGGGATTTGTGTATGTGGCCGGGTGTTGAGTTAGGGGTAACGCTCCAGTTCTGACGTGAGCTAACTGTGTGGTGAAGACACAGCCTTAGGTGAGTGTCTCTCACGGGGGTCCTGCCACAGGGTGCGCTATTCACCGCTCCGTGGCACCTCCCGCTGGCTGCTCTGGGGATTAGCTCTTTCAGCCTGACGCCCTCCTCTTGCGGTTCCTTGGCCCATCGTCTCACTCCGTCACCCCCTCTCTGGCTCCTCAGGAGCTGCGGCGCCTCATCCTCATGGCTGAGCCCTCTGGCCACGTCACAAGAGTCCTGCCCTTCCCAGCTGTTACCACAGTCTTCCCCGTGATCCCAGGCGGCCCTTACATCCACTAGCCTGGCCGAGCTGCTCCCTCAGTGGCTTGAACAAAGAGACCCAGACAGTCTTGAAGTTCACGGCCCAGATTGTGTCACTCATTCAGGGGCTGCTAGGGGAACCCCAGCCTGCCCTCAACTCTTGGCTCCATCCCGGGACCCTGTCTCCAGCAGCCAAGGCCTGTGTTAGCCCGAAGCTTCCTGCTGCTCCCCTGGACTGTTTCCTACCTTGCCTATCCCAGGCTTGCATCCTCTGCCCTTCTAGCCAAACCCCTCTTGCCTGGCTCCGCTAGACAGACCCTTCCTCTTGGGGCCAAAGCTTCTTCTCTCCCTTGTCCCAGGGAGAATGACTGCAGCCCTCTTCTCTACAGCCCCTTCCTGCTACCAGCTCCTGGGCTTTATAAATGCCCCCCACCTGTTCCTGCACAGGTGAGTGCGCCTCTCAGTCTAAATATCCCCCAGCTTGCAGCCTGATAGGTTAATTGGCCCACGCGGCCTATGTTAACCCCATCACAGGCCCCTCCACACTGGCTCCTCCCCATAAGACCCACCCAGACTTGCTCCCAGCTGTAACATTCAGCAGCCCCTGCTCTGCATACAGCTCCAGGGGGGCTTTCTCTGCAGCTCCTGGCTCACCATGCACCTGCTGCTTCCCAGCAGAGTTCAGCCCTTCCCGGATCAGGACTCTTCCTGGCAGCTGGTCAGGAGAAAGGGAATTGTGGTGGGGAGGGTGCTGATGGGAGTTGCAGTCCCCTGCTTAGCAGATCCATCACAGTTGCTCCTTATCCTGCTTTTGGTCTACACTTGGCTATTCTCAGGTGTCTCTCCCATTCTCGGGCTTTTTCGCAAAAGAAAATCGAAAGTCCTCATTTTCATTCCACACTCACAGACTCCTGTTTGGTCAAACTCTCAATTATCCAAATGACTCGGTGTCTCCAACGGGGTTACGGCTAAATGGGATTCTACGTTAGCCCACAGAACGTCTGCTAGTTCATTATGAAATAACAGTGGAGCTAAAGTACCGGTCTTAAAAGAAATGACCAAAGTGCCTGGTGTAATGCACAAGGCTCGCATTGCTTGTCTTAAATGGTTCTGTCACTCACCTATTCATTCACAACATTCAGTCATTCAAATGGGGCTTCCCGGCGTCAGTGGGGATTGGCAATGTATTTTTATTAATAACCACCTGCGCGCAACTATATTAAAACCCACACACCATTAGAACTTTTAGCCTACTTTCTTTCCCTGGGTGACTCGGCGGATGTACTGGGTCTTGCACTCTTCAACCTTTTTGCAATTTTACACCACTATAGTGTCGTCGGTTTCAGCTGAGTTAATTTTAATTTACCAGCGTAAACGAGATCAGAGCGAGGCCCATCATCTCTAACCAGGCTAATCGGTCATTTAGTTTGCTGTTGATCAGGGACAAGCAATGGCACAGGTTTTCTTAACTGGAACTTCTGGGTAAGCTACAAGAGTTAGTGAATGCAGCGTTGATGGTGTTCCATGTTTGCAGGGGCAGCTTTTTTGTCTAAGTATCTTATTTCCCTTTCTGCTCCAACCTTCTGTCCGCTTGATTACAAAATGGCTTTGGCAATCTGCCATTTCCTCTGTGTTCAGAGGGAGCAATAAATCTCATCCCAGCTCTGAACAAACCCCCACATATAATTACTCGATAACATTCCAGAGGTGATATATTTTGTGGCATGAAAAATCATCCACACTCTAAAATGTTCAGGGATTTCACTTTTCACTTCAACTAATAAAGCTGATGGATCCTTCTTCCTCCTTTATGTACACACAGAAATCTTTGTCCTCCTTTCTCCTAAGTTCATCAGTAAACATTCCAGTTAAATGAAGCATATGTCAGCAACTGAAGGGCGAAAGCTTTGTAAATGAATCTTCTGGAGTCCTGGAATTATTCCACATCTCCTTTCCAGGCGAAAGGGCTAACGTACAGCACGTGTTTATAGAAAACTGGAGAAGTAAGGTACTTAAGTATGTTAACTATTCCATCAGTGATTTATTTCTTCCTGGCCATACAGAGGAGGAGATTTTCTCTGGACAGTAACACAAGTGTAAAAAAAAATAAATAGGTCTAGCTGATCACTAATGTTGCCACCATTTTTGTAGTCAAGTCCCTTCTTAATGTTCACATCTCCCATGATGCCCACAGGAAGTGTATCAATCCATCATTATTAGTGGATATTAATTAAAAAATAAAAATTGATCTATGTGAGATTCTAATCGTCTTCCAACGAATAGTACTTTATACCATGAGTTGTCCCCTGAAGTCAATGGAACTGACGCATGGTGCAACTAAATCAGGGTATCAGAATCTGGCCCTAAGATATTTCTGTGGCAACTGCTTCCATCGTGTCTAAGCACTCTTATCGGTCACTTTACCCCAGCTTCCCTGCTTCTAGCACATTGTGAGGTCCGTAGAGCAGGGACCATCTTCCTGATGGGCTCTCTACAGCACAGTGTTGAAGTGTCACGGGCACAAATTATGCTTGTACCTTTTTTGGCATATGAAGAAAGAGATCTCAAAAGACGTTTTAAAAGTTTTCCCCCCATCTTAATGTTATTTTTACAAGAGATGGTTGAAAAATGGTGTGTGTGTGGGGAGGGGGGCGGGTCACAAAAATTACAAAGCGTCTTCAATTTTTTACAAATATTTCAACCGGTTCTATTCTGTGTGCAAAGGCAAGTCTGGTTGGGGCAGAGAACTTTTTGGGAGTCCCACAGCATGTTCGCTGGGAGCTCACGGAATCAAAGGGCCGGGTGTATTGAATCTTTAATATAGTTGCCTTTTCTCCAAAATGTAAGCAGGCATTGCAGTTAAATAATGTCACATATATAAACAATTTAACATATTGACTACAAATCTCTCCCCCTCCCAATTGCTCACATTTCATTCTCTTAACTTTTGTACAAAATTTCAAGCAGTCATCACAGAGTCTTCCAGGCAGACAAAAGCTGGATTTCTAATGTAAAAACCAAGCAGAATCCTGCCCTATTTACAAAGTCTTTCCAGCTTTCACTATCTGTCACAAAGAAGCATAAAAGGTCACAAGCCCAATTTCTCCCCCTTTTATAATGTTTGCAAGTCTTAAATGACACTGAACTTCCTAATACAATAGAATGGCTTGGTTTACAGGGAAGAGCTCTGCCACGCAAGCTGAAAAGGGAATTTTATAACGCAGGTAGCTGTGTGGGTGGGAAGTTCAGGAGTCATCACAGCAGCAGTGACAGAAGGTGAGATGTTATAGAATAAGTATTGCTCTGAACAAGTGAAAGAGGAGAGCTGATTGCATTGGTTCTGTGTTGAGTCAATCTGAGAACCTGCTATGTTGTGAGTTTCCAAGACTCATATCTTCCAACTAAATTAAAATAAACCAGATTAAGGCCACTTTGATTCTGCATGAGAGCGTCCGCGCAAGGGCCGAATGCACTTTAACTACTCCACTTTAAATTCATACCTTCCTTTTGTGATTTCAGATTAACTCTCCTTAGCGTCCCTGTGTAGACAAGCCCCAGGAGTCATGCTGACTGGTTCAGGAATTAGAATGAAAGGAAGAAATGATGCCTGGGGATTGCCCCTCTGTAGAAGCCCAGGTGGCACAGATCTGACTCTGTGTGCCCATCGCACAGCCTTTGATGTAAGGCAAATTAGTCCCCAGTGTGATACTGATTCACGTGATGCGGACACCTGACTGCAGTTCAGCAATGCCCAGGCACCTGCAGGGTTGCAGCCTCTCTCTGGAAGCATATCTGCAGCTGCCCCTGTTCTTCCAGCCCACTGTGATTTCTGTGCTGCAGTCACCCCTGGAGTATTTATGGGGGTGCTTTAGGGTTATTTTACCAATCGCTTTTCAGATTTACCCGCTGATGAACGAGGGAAGAGGTGCAAAGTGAGGGACGGTTCCCCTACCCCTCCTGAGACTTAGTGTCTTTGGGATCCAGTAAGAACAGGTGTCGGGAGAGCCCCAGAATCTGCCTGCCCAGACCAGTGGAGACTGAGTCAGCTCCTCTCCCTTTCTGGAGTAACAGGAGAAGATAAACACTGCTTGGGAGAGGAAGGAAGAGGACGACCTGGCATTCTGCTGTCATGGCCTGGCTCCACTGATCGGTCCAACCACGCTATTTAAGCCAGAAGGAGGCACAGGAAGTTTGTCCGAGCAACAAGGTGATTTCCTGTTCTTGCTGAGCCTGCTTCGGACCCTGCTTGTGCCTGCCTGCTGACCCTAACCCTGTTCCTGCTTCCTGTTCCACTCCTGGCTCCTGCCTCGCCCCTGCCTTCGCTCCTGTTCCTGCCATGGTCCTCTCCCTTCCAGTTCCTGCCAGATGCCTTGCCCATTGGTTACCAGTTCCAACCGTGGGCTCCGACTTCTGATCCTGACTCAGGCTCGACCCCTGGCTCTGGCATTTGCCATCTGACCTCGGCTCTGACCCTCAGCTTCGATTCCTGGTTCTGACTCTGGCTTGACCCCTGGCTCTGGTAACTGGCTGTTGATTCTGATACTGACCCTTGGCTTCGTTCCCCAACCTGGATGCCTGCTCCGCCCACTAGACCTGACTCCTGCTCTGAGTACTAGGCCAGACTGCTTACATCCTGCTCCGTAACAGTGGGGAGGTACCTCCGGGAACTAGTTCAGGCTCCTTGATTCAGTCCTGGCCTGGCCCTGGCATGGGAGCAGCCATGAAGCTGCTCCGACTTACATCAGTGGAGAGCTGATGAGACAGAGCCCTGCTTTGGCCCCCGCTTCTGCCTCCAGCTCACTCCCAATAACCTCCCATCTCTCGCCACGCTCTGGGTGCAGGCACTGGCAGAGCCACCTCCGCCATCGAGGAGCTCCTCTCCAAACAGGGAACTCTCTGCTGGCTGTTGCTGCTCAGCATCCGAATGGCCCAAAGAGGATGGGGTGGAGCGGAGAATCCATCTCCCAGGTGCTCGCTGCAATGCCAGGAGACTCCTCTAGTGTCATAGACCCGGTGTAGAGTCCCCTACGCCACTCTTCACCCGCTAACGCCACCACAGGGGACATAGGGCCAGGGCGCCCCTGCACTGCCCCAATCCCTGGCTGTGATTCGAGGACTCCTCAAGCTGCTGTAACGCACCTTGGGCACCAGCTCCGGACACAGCAGCCCCAGGCTCAGGCGAGCTTCTAAGCCCACCCCCGTCCCTACGTGTCAGAGCCGGAGGTCCAGCCTAAGCTGCCACTGCAAAGTGCTGTCTACCCAACTGTCTGTACAGCGCTAGGGCGAGCCGTGCTGACCCGTCTGCCGACCTGGGCTGGGAGGCTCACCTCCGCGGGCCGCGTGTGGAGGCTCACCTCCGCGGGCCGCATACGCCTCGGCCCCTCCAGCACAGCCTGTGCTGTGCACAGTTTGGCCTGACTCCAGGCCCTGCGCAGGAATCCTGTGTGTATTTTTCCACACCGTCATCATTGCTGTTAGTTCAAGGACATTTGCAGAAAAGAATAGGCAGGGTCCTGCCAACGCTTGGACTGCGTTTTCCCTACAGTAAATAAGTGCCTTTGCGCTCTCTGCTCCTAATTAACCAAGCGAGATATGAAAATGCTGGATGCTGGAGCAGCCCGACTCTCTGGGTGAAGGTCTGGGGCACTTGAAGTGTGCTCTTAATCCATGGTCTCAGCTGTGATTCAACACAGGCAGTCTCCGGAGACCTGACCAGTGCTTAAAGCCGTTCTCGCTCTAAAGAAAAGTCCACTGCAGTTAAAGGGGGGGGGGGGTGATTCCCCTCCAGTTTAAATGAAGCCAGCATAAAGCCCATACAGTGCATCAATTTAAAATCTGTAATGTAAAGCCCCTGGAAAGTGCATTTACGTTTGGCCGGAAGCATCCAGCCACAAATGCACCCGTTGTCTTTGTTGCGAGAAGAGAGCTTTCAGGCAGCTGAGTGCAGGTCAGGTCAATGTTGGGAAGGGTTTGTTTTACGTGAGACTCTTGTGCTTTCCAGCTCATTCAGCTGGGTCGGTTCTCTGAGCTGTACACAAAGGCCACGACCACGGGTTACGAATACATTTCAAATGCCACAGACTTTGACCCACAGTTTCCCTGCTCCAATATTTTCACCCCTTGTCTCGTTGATTACGACCAGAAAGTCACTCATTTACTGTAGTAGAGTCAGTGATAAAACGGAATTCACTAATATATATAATGGAGCCAGGCCAGAGCTGCACTCTTCAGACCCTGCACTGAGCACATCCGAAGTCCAGGGAGTGTTTGGATCGAGGGTTCTGGTTCAGTCCATTGCAGGCCAGCTAGGCAGTTGGGCTTTGCATCAAAACATTCCCCAACTCTAAGGTATTTATTATATCACAATAGCACCTAGAGGCCCCCGCATAGTAGTGGTCAAGACAGAGAAAGGGCAGGTGGGGAAATTGAGGCACAGCGAGGTGACATGATTTGCCTAAGGTTGCACATCAGAGTTGAGACTAGCTCCCACTCTCCTGACTCTCACGCTAACACCCCATCCCCCAGACTCCTGTTTATACTCCCCCATTTGCTCTGGGCCTGTCTCTAGTGCACAACCTGGCAGCCCTTCACCTCTCAAAATGTTGGTGAGCTTTGGGACCAAACACTCTCCCTGCTCTCAGTGGAGGGGTTTGCAGGGCTGCAGGTCCAGTTTTGCACCTGGAGTTGCAGTTACTTTGTTAGACCTTCAAGCTCTTTGCTAGTTCCCCGCCCCCAGCCCCCCAGTCACAGAGCAGGTCTCGTGTGTGTGTCCTGGACCAGCACTGCCTGCTGTCTGACAGAAACCCATGGGCACGCTGAGGTCATTCCACTGCTGAAATGAAGGGGGAGTGTCTGGCACCGCTTGAAAGACGCTTGGCTGGAAGGAGTGTTATTCCGTGGTCTGTGTGAAAGGAGCTGATAGTCTCCTTCCAGTCTGTAGCCAGCAGCTGCCCACATCACACAAACCGTCCCTACAGTTGGCACTAGCTGGCCCCCTTGCAGGCAGCGTCAGCAAAGAAGCTGAGCGTTGAAGAGAGCTCCGGAGACTCAGCAACCCTTTCAGTCCTGTTGTTATTTCGAGTGCCCGGGGCAAATGGTGCTTGACAGGAGGCGAGATGGGCCAACACCGAACAGCTCGGTGGGTCGGAGAAATGTAGGGACAGTCGGACACAATACAAAGCTCATTGCTTAGGGTGGTCCCACAGGACAGGAGGAAGCACACTGGCTGGAGTGGTAGGCCCGGCTGCCCTGTGCTGGCCCTGTTCTGTGGAGGAACTCAGGGTTTTATTCTCCAGGGCTGTCAATCCAGCATCACCGGAGCTTTATCCAGGCAGGTATCTGCACTCAGACATCACCCAAGCATTAGGGGTCGCTCCATTGTGCCTCGGGCCAGGAGGTCATGGTTTGTAGATCATCTGCTTTATGCTGCTTGGTTGGGTTTCTTGTGGCGCTTGCTGCGATGGCCACATTGTCCCTGCCATGCCTGCTCACTCCTTCCCTTTAACACGTAGTCCTGCCATGAGTGCGGGGCACTGGACTAGATGACCTCTTGAGGTCCCTTCCAGTCCTACGATTCTATGATTCCTGCAGATGCTGAAGGAGCTCCAGACTGGGTCTGTGCCTGGAGGAGACCAATTCCCTGTCCACCAGCTCCCGTGTTCCATGCATGGAAGGAAAGTCCCTCACCCTAACTCTTGAGCATGGGAAGGGAGGGCCCCATAGATAGGTCCTTACCCCAACTTCCCTACAGCATGGGGGTAGGTCTCTTCCCTACCCAAGCCAGCTGCTTCACTCCTGTGGAACTGAGCATGGGAGGAAATAGCCGTCTGTTGCTGCCCCCAAGCATCTCCTGACTTCATGGCACATCCCCAGCCCCGATTCTCCAAGGCACCCCGGGAGCAGTGGGAAAGTTCTTTTAAGCAGTAGAGAGGGTTGAGGCGTTTCACTAGTGGTGGGACTTGGACACCTCAGCTCACTTATAACACACACCGTCCCCAGGGGCACCATTTCAGATTTTGGTAGGCTACCTAGGCACCTGAAAATTCAATTTTTTTGGCAGATAAGTTAGCAATTAGCTGACAGGAGCACCGTGTCTCATTCCTATACAAAAGAAAGAAAAGTAAATAAATATGGGACCCTCTCATCTCTAATACTAACATGTTCGGACATCTTGTGGCAAGTCATTTAAGGGACCCTGGTTAGGTTTAAAATTTTAATGTATATTCTTACTTTATTCTTTGTTACTAATTCTGTGGAGAGAGAGACCCTGTCAGGACTCCTGGGTTCTATCCCAGTTCTGGGAGAGGAGTGGGGTGTAGTGGGCTACAGTGGGGGGCAGATACATCTGGGTTATGTATAAGAACATCAGAACGACCAGACTGGGTCAGACCAATGGTCGATCTAGCCCAGTATCCTGTCTTCCGACAGCGGCCAGCGCCAGGTGCTTCAGAGAAAATGAATAGAACAAGCGGTAATCGAGTGATTCATCCTGTTGCCCATTCCCAGCTTCTGGCAAACAGATGCTAGGGACACTTCAGAGCATGGGGTTGCATCCCTGCCCATCCTGGCTAATAGCCATTGAGGGACCTACCCTCCCTGAACTTATCTAGTTCTTTTTTGAACCCTGTTATAGTTTTGGCCTTCACAGCATCCCCTGGCAATGAGTTCCACACGTTGACTGTGAAGAAATACTTTCTTTTGTTTGTTGTAAATCTACTGCTTATTAATTTCATTGGGTGAGCCCTAGTTCTTGTGTTACGTGAAGGAGTAAATAACACTTCCTTATTCCTTATTCAGAGTAACAACACGGCTGTTACTCTGAAACTTCCTTATTCAATTTTTTCACTCCAGTCATGATTTTATAGACCCCCTAGTATATCCCCCCTTAGTCATCTCTTTTCCAAGCTGAAAAGTCCCAGTCTTATTAATCTCTCCTCATATGGAAGCCATTCCATACCCCTAATAATTTTTGTTGCCCTTTCCTGAACCTTTTCCAATTCCAATATATCTTTTTTGAGATGGGGTGACCACATCTGCAGGCAGTATTCAAGCTGTGGGCCTACCATGGATTTATATAGAGGCGATATGATATTTTCTGTCTTATTATCTATTTCTTTCCTCATGATGCCCAACATTCTGTTCGCTTTTTTGACGGCCGCTGCACATTGAGTCGATGTTTTCAGAGAACTCTCCACAGTGACTCCAAGATCTCTCTCTTGAGAGGTAACAGCTAATTTAGACCCCATCATTTTGTATGTATAGTTGGGATTATATTATGCCATGTGTATTACTCTGCATTTATCAACATTGAATTTCATCTGCCATTTTGTTGCCCAGTCACCCAGTTTTGTGAGATTCTTTTGTAGCTCTTCGCAGTCAGCTTTAGACTTAACTATCTTGAGTAGTTTTGTACCATCTGCAAATTTTGCCACCTCACTGTTTCCCTCTTTTTCCAGACCCTTTATGTTGAATAGGACTGGGCCCAGTACAGACCCCGGGGGGACACCACTATTTACCTCTCTCCAGTCTGAAAACTGACCATTTATTCCTACCCTTTGTTTCCTATATTTTACCTGAAGCGCCTGGCAATGCTTTCAGGAACGTCTAACTATCCTTAATTTAATTTAATGACAAGCCTTTTGTTATCTTAATCACTCTGCCTGTGTTTATAAACAAACTCCCTGCCCCCAAGGGTGGAAGCTGGGAGCAGCCCAGAAATCATCACATTTCACATTCAAAAAGAAAAGGAGTACTTGTGGCACCTTAGAGACTAACCAATTTATTTGAGCATGAGCTTTCGTGAGCTACAGCTCACTTCATCGGATGCATACCGTGGAAACTGCAGAAGACATTATATACACACAGAGACCATGAAACAATACCTCCTCCCACCCCACTCTCCTGCTGGTAATAGCTTATCTAAGTGATCATCAAGTTGGGCTATTACCAGCAGGAGAGTGAGTTTGTGGGGGGGGGCGGAGGGTGAGAAAACCTGGATTTGTGCTGGAAATGGCCCAACCTGATGATCACTTAGATAAGCTATTACCAGCAGGAGAGTGGGGTGGGAGGAGGTATTGTTTCATGGTCTCTGTGTGTATATAATGTCTTCTGCAGTTTCCACGGTATGCATCCGATGAAGTGAGCTGTAGCTCACGAAAGCTCATGCTCAAATAAATTGGTTAGTCTCTAAGGTGCCACAAGTCCTCCTTTTCTTTTTGCGAATACAGACTAACACGGCTGTTACTCTGAAACATTTCACGCTCAAAGTGTGCTGCTGTTAAGAGCTCCATCTTGGGCTCAAACAGACCTCCAGTACGAAATTCGGGGGAGGGGCCTCCTGTGTCACCCCTGAGTGCCCAGCAATGGGTGTGCTCTAGATACACCAGCAACACTAATGTGGGGACCACCAGAGGCCACAGACAGCCACGCTGAGCCCCCAGTGCAGGGCCAATATCCTGCTGGACATTCCACTGCTAGGGTTGCCAACTTGCTAATTACACAAAACCAAATGCCCTTTCCCTGCCGCCTTCCCCGCCCGATGCCCTGCCCCGACCCACCCCTTCTCCAACGCCCTGCTCCCACTCACTCTATCTCCTCTCTCTCCATCGCTCTCTCCCCCACTCTCACTCACTTTCACCGGGCAGGGTCAAGGAGTTGGGGTGCAGGAACGGGGGCGGGGTGTGGGCTCTGGGAGGGAGTTTGGGTGTGGGAGAGGGCTCAGGGGTGGAGCAGGGAGTTGGGTGCAGGCTCTGGGAGGGAACTAGGGTGCAGAAGGGGGTTCTGTCCTGGGGCAGGGGGTTGGGGTGCGGGAGTGGTTTGGAATATAGGCTCTGGCCAGGCGGCTCTTACCTCAGGTGGCTCCCAGTCCATGGCACAGTGGGGCTAAGGCAGGCTCCCTGCCTGCCCTGGCTCCACACGGATCCCAGAAGCAGCCGGCATGTCCGGCTCCTAGGCGGAGGGGCCAGGGAGCTCTGCATGCTGCCTGCCCCCGCAAGCACCACCCCCGTAGCTCCCACTGGCCACAGTTTCCAACCAATGGGAGCTCCAGAGCTGGCTCTCAGGGCAGGGGCAGCATGCGGAGCCCCCATGGGCACCCCTGTGCCTAGGAGCTGGGCCTGCTGGCTGCTTCCGGGAGCTGCGCGGAGCCAGGGCAGGCAGGGAGCTTGCCTTAGCCCCACTGTACCGCTGACCGGACTTTTAGCGGCCCAGTCAGCAGTGCTGACTGGGCCGCCGGGGTTCCTTTTCAATCAGGCGTTCCCGTTGAAAACCAGACACCTGGCAACCTCACCCGCTGTGCAGAGCTCTGTGGTGACCCAGTCTCCTCTGTGAGACCATCTTGCACAAGTGAAAGGAAACTCATGCTCCTCTCATGGGGCTTCCCCAGCGTGAGGGTGGGATGGGGTTTGCCCTTTGTCGGCCAATCAGTGGGTCCAGCCCCCCACAACCTGGGGATTCCTCCAGATGGAGACCCTGTGTCTCTGCTGTGCTACCAGGGGCCTCCCTCCCCAGTTGCTTCTGCCCTTGGAACCTCCCCTCAGGAGTTTTCTACACTGCACCAGGAGAGAGCGGGAGTTAGTGGGGCTTGTTAGGGCCTGAGCTTGCTCTCATGGAGTCCATGCTACAGCTCCTGCTGACGGCCGCAGGGGCAGGGCTTGACGTTTCCCCTTTGAGTTTTGCCCCCTCTGCCTGGGGAGGCAGAGGCAGCGATCTGGGGTTACATGCTCCATCTTTCTCCCGTGACTCCTCACGCCGCCTTCTTCATGGAGGAGACCGGCAAACACTTTTAAACTCACGTGAGCCACGACCCTACGTAAGGCCTTGAGAAACACTGGGCCAGACTCACAGAACAAGGCTCGAGCGCTAAGCAAAGCCCAGCGTGATGCGCGTGGCGCGGTGCCTTTCCAAACCTGACTGAAACCTTTTCTCGAGTGGCCGGCTGTGTTCAAAACCACAGCCCGCCAGCACACCCACGCGCAGCCCATTAGATTAACATCGCCATTTGATGAGTCGCTCGGAAATGCTTGTGTTTGTTTCCTTCTTCCTTTCCCTATGGTCGCGCTGAAAAGGTCATGTTCACTATGGCTACGTCTCCGGTAGAGCTGGACCAGCTGCACCTCTGTAAGAGGTCTCATGTAGCCGCTCTGTGCCGACAGGAGAGAGCGCTCCCGTCACGTGGTAGTGTAGACGTGGCCAACGACTTGGCACAACCTGAGCTCCTCCAGGGCATTTGAGCCAGAGCCCTGCGGGTAAAAACCAGGGCTGCTGCACCTAGGGCAGTCACTGCTCCAGGAATAATTTTCACCCTTGTTCCGAAACAGCCCCAATCTGGTCACCTTCTGGACCCATTCCAAACTCAGCCTTGTCCCTAGGCATGTGGAAGTGGGGCTGGGATTGTGACTGTAGTGGTGTGGAATTGCCCCCAGGTGAGGGGCATTTGTGGTGGGTTATTTTAAATTGTCACTTCTAGGATGTGTTAGAAAAGTGCCTAAAATGTCTGGATGAGCACCCTCTGTCTGCTACTGTAGTGTCCAGCCCTTCCCAGTCACTAATGTATCGATTCTCACAGCACTCCTGTGAGGTGGGGCAGCTCCCATTTTACTGCTGGGGAAATGAGGTAGAGAGGACAGGTGATTTGCCCAAGGTTACACAGAAAGTCTGTGGCAGAGCAAGGAATTGAGCCCAGGTCTCCAGCTGGTGCTCTACTGACTGGGCCATACTTCCTCTCATTATAGCATTTCTACATATGCGAATAAATTATAAACATATGATCCCTTCTTATAGCGCAAAGCACTTATTTTATTATTCATTATTACTACAGACTATGAATTGTAACGGGTGGCACTGATGTAGCATCTTTCTTCCAAGCGTTTGCTCCTTGAGGCAGGGATTTAGTTGAGGATTGGTCCTGCTTTGAGCAGGGGGTTGGACTAGATACCTTCTGAGATCCCTTCCAACCTGATATTCTATGAACACGTCTACTTCTGGTTTTGCACAGCGTTGGGCATATTGGTGCCCTCCTGCTGATTGGGATCTTTGGGTGCTATGGTAATATAAATATCCATTCAGAGAATCTTCCAAATGCCAAGTGTCCTTGCCACATTCCCCTGAGAAGGGTAAACTGAGGCACAGAGCGGTGAAATTGATTGCCCCAAACTTACGTGAGCTGTTGAAATGCAGCCACCTCTGGGGGTGGAGATGGCGGATATTTAAGGGCACGCAGCCACTGTGTACACAATTTTAGAACAGGTCATGAACAAAGAATACCGTAGCCAACCAGCTCTGAGCACAGCATTTTAAAATACAGTAATTTGCCATGATATGCCCGGGGGGGTCTCATCTAAAACTACCAGTGGCCTTTCTGCAGATGGCAGGGTGGGGAAGGGCAGGGGAAGGGGGTTGGAGCACAGAGCATAGGCGCTTTGGTAGAGTGCTCTCCTTTGTTTGCTGTGCTTTGTCTCCAAGAGCAGGTCGGCTTCCACTAAATAGTCTGCAAAGCCACGAGCAACGCCCTCCTCCCATGTGCTGGATGCCACCCAGGCCCGGTGCTTTGCAGGTGCTTGCACGGGAGGAGCCTTAGCAGCCGGGTCTGGCTTATTTCAAAGGCGCTTCCTTGGCCAGAGGTGAGGTCTGAGCACAGGACTATCACCCAGGGGCTCCTGCATGTTCTAATTTCAGACCCCTGCTCCATGACGGGGCTGAGCTCCACTGGCTCATCCCACATCCTGATTGCCTGAACCCCCACACTGTGCGGGGAGCCCCTGCAGAGCTGGGCTGCATGGGGTGCAGAATGCACTGCCCAGATATTGCCCCCTCCCTCCCCTCAGCAGAACTGTACCTGTTCCACCAGCTCCAGGCTCCCCATGTGCAGGGTGCAAGATTTGCCCCATGGGCAAGTGCAATCCCCAGCACATACTAGGGAATAAGAGGGCAGGGCTTTGGCAGGCAGTGGGGGGGGAACTGAGAGGGAGAGCAACAAAGAAAGAGCCAGATTCCTCTCTCTTCCTCCCCCATGCCAGTGAGATCACTGGACCGACAAAGGCCTCTGTCCAGTTCTGGGAGTGGGGTGTTTCACGCACTCTGGCCACTGAAGTCAGTGGAAAAATATCCATCGACTTCAATGAGTTTCAGACCCAGGGCCAGGGTCCGACACCTTTGCTCACGC
Organism: Eretmochelys imbricata; assembly: GCF_965152235.1. NCBI lineage: Eukaryota > Metazoa > Chordata > Testudines > Cheloniidae > Eretmochelys > Eretmochelys imbricata. The sequence goes on along the minus strand of NC_135572.1, from coordinate 14,342,834 downwards.
TGAGTAGCATCTCGCTATGCCGTTAGTCCCAACGAAACAAAGGGGGCTGTTTGCAGAGGGGGGGGGAGGGACTAGCGAATCTGCGTCCAGCACACATTAAGCTCAGCACCAATGGTGCACGGCTCCCCCCGCCCCGCACCGCTGCTTGGCCTTGGGGGCACTCTTGCTCAAAAGCAGCCCACAAGCCAGCTGCTGCCAGAGACTTGTCTCACCCCTCTCATTAGAGTCTGCTGGGTTTGTTTGTATTGTACGGAGCCAGAGGGGAGTGGTAGTTCCCCCCACCCACAGAGCAGGGAGTGGAAAGGGCTGGCGGGTCAGCTCCACAGTGCCACTTATTCCTTTGCCTCTGTCAGAGGAACGTGTCTCTCGGTGACTCACCCCAGCTGATGGTTCTGTGCATGCAAATGCAAGTGAACTGCGTTGGGCCCTGCAAGCATCTATAGAGGTGCAGAGCAATGGCGATAGCCAATTGTTGGGGAGAAAGACGGAGCAGCTGGGAAAATTGCAAGGCTCTCCGAGTAGGATCTGATTGGTCTATTGGAGAAGACAGTTAGGCACCCTAGCATAAGAGAGATGAGAAGGGACCTGAAAATAGCCAGAGGTAGGGAGGCTGTTCCTGTTAATGAAGCCACTGCAGACATTGAGCTACTGCCCCACCCTCTCACCTGTGGAGGGGCCCGGTGGGGTCAGAAAGAAAAGGGACAATGAGTGTAAGAAACTGGCCCCAGGAGGTCACATAAATAGTGGGGTTTGTGGTGGGTGAATATGTCCATGGAGGGTCATGGAGATGAGATCACATGGGGAGTGGGGGAGGTTGATAAGTCCATGGAGACTCCTGGAGATGAGGGGGGTTTCTGAAATGGACAGGAAGAAAATGAAGGTTTCCCCATGACAAAGGCAATGAGGTGCTCCTTCCGGGTACATGGGAGAAAGTGAGTCATTGAACAATTCAGACAATTATTATTATAAAGTATTCACATGTGTGCTAGATACTTCACAGGAGACACATGAGAGACAGGTGCTTGCCCTGAATAGCTCAGAATCGAAGTGCTGGACTTGCCAAGAGGGAACATACCTCGGGGAAGGAGATGGCTGGGAAGGGACACGGGCTACTGATGAGGTTCTGCAGTCATCAGGTGAGGCAGACATATGTCTGGATGGTATGGAGGTTTTATATGCCTCTTTTTGTAGGGGACTATGCCGAGGAGTGAATTGAATGGGGCAGGGGTGGAGTGCAGAGAAGCAGATTTTGGGTGGCCATTGCATGGAGGAAGGCACAGAGATGTTAGACAAAAGGAGCATTGAGGTTAGTGCCCTTGGCAGAGCAGAGAGTGGGGGGAAATCACAAGGAGAGCAGGTTAGAGACACAGGCAGGGGGGGTGTATGATCAAGCAGAAGGAGAAGAAGTATGAATAGATGAATCTGTAAACTCCGGGGTTGTACCGTATGATTGGAGAATTGCTAACATAGTTCCTATTTTTAAGAAAGGGAAAAAATGTGATCTGGGTAATTATAGGCCTGTTAGTTTGACATCTGTAGTATGCAAGGTCTTGGAAAAAATTTTGAAGGAGAAGGTAGTTAAGGACATTGAAGTCAATGGTAAAAGGGACAAAATACAACATGGTTTTACAAAAGGTAGATGGTGCCAAACCAGCCTGATCTCCTTCTTTGAGAAAGTAACAGATTTTTTAGACAAAGGAAACACAGTGGATCTAATTTACCTAGATTTTAGTAAGGCATTTGATACCGTGCCACATAGGGAATTATTAGTTAAATTGGATAAGGTGGGGATCAATAGGAAAATTGAAAGGTGGATAAGGAATTGGTTAAAAGGGAGACTACAACGGGTCCTACTGAAAAGTGAACTGTCAGGCTGGAGGGAGGTTACCAGTGGAGTTCCTCAAGGATCGGTTTTGGGACCAATCTTATTTAATCTTTTTATTACTGACCTTGGCACAAAAAGTGGGAGTGTGCTAATAAAGTTTGCGGATGATACAAAGCTGGGAGGTATTGCCAATTTAGAGAAGGACAGGGATATCCTCCTACAGGAGGATCTGGATGACCTTGTAAACTGGACTAATAGTAATAGGATGAAATTTAATAGTGAGAAGTGTAAGGTCATGCATTTAGGGATTAATAACAAGAATTTTAGTTATAAGCTAGGGACGCATCAATTAGAAGTAACGGAGGAGGAAAAGGACCTTGGAGTATTGGTTGATCATAGGATGACTATGAGCCTCCAATGTGATATGGCTGTGAAAAAAGCTAATGCGGTCTTGGGATGCATCAGGAGAGGTATTTCCAGTAGGGATAAGGAGGTTTTAGTACCGTTATACAAGGCACTGGAGAGACCTCACCTGGAATACTGGGTGCAGTTCTGGTCTCCCATGTTTAAGAAGGATGAATTCAAACTGGAACAGGTACAGAGAAGGGCTACTAGGATGATCCGAGGAATGGAAAACTTGTCTTATGAAAGGAGACTCAGGGAGCTTGGCTTGTTTGGCCTAACTAAAAGAAAGTTGAGGGGAGATATGATTGCTCTCTATAAATATATCAGAGGGATAAATACCGGAGAGGGAGAGGAATTATTTAAGCTCAGTACCAATATGGACACAAGAACAAATGGATATAAACTGGCCACTAAGAAATTTAGACCAGAAATTAGACAAAGGTTTTTAACCATCAGAGGAGTGAAGTTTTGGAATAGCCTTCCAAGGGAAGCAGTGGGGGCAAAAGATCTATCTGGCTTTAAGATTAAACTCGATAAGTTTATGGAGGAGATGGTATGATGGGATAACATGGTTTTGGTAATTAAATATTCATGGTAAATAGGCCCAATGGCCTGTGATGGGCTATTAGATGGGGTGAGATCCAAGTTACCCAGGAAAGAATTTTCTGTAGTATCTGGCTGATGAATCTTGCCCATATGCTCAGGGTTTAGCTGATTGCCATATTTGGGGTAGGGAAGGAATTTTCCTCCAGGGCAGATTGGAAGAGGCCCTGGAGGTTTTTCGCCTTCCTCTGTGGCATGGGGCACGGGTCACTTGCTGGAGGATTCTCTGCTCCTTGAAGTCTTTAAACTACGATTTGAGGACTTCAATAGCACAGATATAGGTGTGAGGTTTGTTTTTTGGTTTTTTTTTGTAGGAGTGGTGCGTGAAATTCTGTGGCCTGCATTGTGCAGGAGGTCAGACTAGATGATCATAATGGTCTCTTCTGACCTAAATATCTATGAATCTAATACCTATGAATCTATGATGAAGGTGTGACCCAGAGAGGGGGCTGGAGGTTGGATGGGGACTTGAAGCAACAGACAAGAATTATTTTGGATTGGGTGGCTTGAGGCGAGGTCCGTGTCAAAGGGACACAAGAGGAGGAGATTGCAGGGGAAGGGCTCATTGAACTTTTCAGGGAAGGACTTGGGGAGTCCAGAAAAGAAGGAACCACAGGACTTGAAACAGAAGGAGAAGGTGACATGGCTGAGAGTTCTGTCCAAGGAGCAGTACTGCCTGAGGGAGACGTGGTGGTGGCCGCAGCAGTCAAGAGTGGCCAGATCAAAACAGCCTGAACTTTGGGAAAGTTGGGATCTGGAGCCTAACTTTGCAGCCTGGGCCCAGCTCTCTGTAGTAGGCAGATTCAGAGAACCGGCAGCTGTGAGGGTAAGGTAAGGCAGGCTCTGTAGTCCAATCCACATCTCAGCCTCTTGCAGTAGAGATGAGCGTGAGCTGAGGATTGACATGGTGGCATTTGCTCTGAGGATGCTCCTCTGTATTTGTCTAAGGAGCAGAAACTACTGGAGCATGCTCAGGTCCCTAAATGAGCAGCATAATCCAAATTAACGTACCCCCAGTGGTGAGCTGGAGCCGGTAAGCATCGGTTCGCTAGAACCGGTTGTTAAATTTAGAAGCCCTTTTAGAACCGGTTGTTCTGCGAGGGACAGCCGGTTCTAAAAGGGCTTCTTAATTTAACCAGCCAAAAGTGGTGCCTTAGGCGCCGACTCCATGGGTGCTCCAGCCCTGGAGCACCCAAGGGGAAAATTTAGTGGGTGCAGAGCACCCATTGGCAGCTCCCCTCCCCACCCCCGGCTCACCTCTGCTCCGCCTCCTCCCCTGAACGCGCCGCCCTGCTCTGCTTCTCCACCCTCCACCCCAGGCTTCCCGTGAATCAGCTGTTTGCGCGGGAAGCTGGGGCAGGCTAAGGGGCAGGCTGCAGCTTCCCGCTCAGGCCCAGGGGGGCGGAGGTGAGCTGGGGGGGGGCGGGGTGAGGAGGGCCGCCCGCACCGCAGCAGGTAACCCGGTGGGAGGGGCGTAGGGGAACCGCTCCCCGCCCCAGCTCACCTCCGCTCTGTTCTCCATTCTGTATGCTAATGGAGTTGCCTCCTTGTCCCATCTTCGATGCAAATGAGGCTAGGGGAGTTGCCTCAATCCTGTCACCCTTGTCCGGAGAGGTTCAGGTGTGTCTCCCATCGCTTTTTCATTGCTTTTTGTAAGTCTTTCTTCTGATCAGTTTTGATTCAAGCAGAGGCTAGGGGTTGGGGGGAAGGTCTTTCGTGAGTCAGACAAGCTGGGTACTGCACCCTGGTTCCCCAAGAACACAGAGCTGATAGGTAACACCTCTTGGCCCTATGATGCTGTACAAACCCAGAGAGACAGTCTCTGCTCTGAAGAGCTAACATTCCACCTAGGAAGGGGAGCAAGAGACACAGACAGATGAAGTGACGCGCTCAAGATCACACAGGGGTGAGGTTGCCAGGCCAGTGCCCCCTCGCTGCCCTTGAGGACACAGCTTGCTCTGTTGCAGGTCTCCGTTGATCTGTTTTCATCACCCCGAGGCCAGGGTCGTCAGGGTCAGTCACTCCGAGGCCACGGTCGTGGTACCTTCAGTCCTACCCCCTTTTGGGTGCTGAAGTTCAATGGTAATCAGGAACAAAAAGAAACCCAGCTCAAAGCCAGGGCCATCCCACACCCCTTCCGTGGTGCCCTGCCCATCTAGTCAGGGCTGGTTTCCAAAACAGTCTGCACTCCTGCCAGTTCCCTTCCCATTATCTGGGCCACCCTTCCAGGAGGAGGGATCTGGCTGACCAGCAAGCTCCGGCTCAGGGCTGCAACCAGCCTCCCCTTCTTCCCCGCCCTCAGAGAAGCAGAGCTCCAACCTCCTTCCTGGTCAGCACTCACCCAAGTGAGGCCCTCTCCTTTTATCTCCCCTTGCAGAGGAAGCAGGGTGAGGCCAGCTGGGTCCACAGGCCTAACACTTTCAGTGCCAGTGAGGAACAAGTCAGCCTCCTTAACCCTCTCATTGCCAATGTGGGGCCTCTCTGCTCCATCCCAAAGGGGTTAGTAACTGAGCCAGGGATCTCCTTAGATCTCCTTAGACTGGGATCAGTTCTCTTGGCTTCCAATCCAGGGTGCTAGTCACAGACCACATTAGATCCTAGAAGCTAGCTGGACCAGAAACCCGCTGAAAAGAACAATTAAAAAACCCTCTAATCTTTGTGTTACTAATAAAACTGTGGCTGAAAGTATTCCAATGAGCGTCTCTAGAGTTAGGCATCTACATATGTACGTAGATGCCCAAATAAAAGCCAGTGGCGGCTGAGCACCTGCAGCCCCCAGTGACTTCACTAGGAATTGTGGGTGCTCAGCTCCCTGAAGAATTAGGCCAGGCTTATCTAGATGTCTCACGAGGGAGTTAGGTCTCTCACGTAATCTACTGTTATTGCAGGAGAACCTCAAACTTTCAGCCAAAGACAGAGGCTTTATTACTGTAGACAGGTGGTAAGAGACAGTCCCTGCCCTAAAGAGCTTAACGGCCTCATTCTCATTTATATCAAGGCTGCTTAGCACTGCTCTGGGAGCGGATAGGGGCCCTCAGGTGGGTGTGAATGGGTGTAAAGTTACTACTTTAAGATCCCTTTACACAGTCATAGTAGTGTAAATGAGAATTGGTCACAATCTCAATACATACGGCAGTGGGAGAAAGGAAGTATTGTTACTTTAGGGATTATATTATTTACTATATTTGAAAATGTCCTTAGGTGAAGTAATTTTAAGACATCAAATTGACTGGTTACAACAGAGCACTGATCTAGTTCACATTCTGCATTGCCTGTAGCTTGGACAGTGAAGTTAGTTGCACTCTCAGGGCTACATTCTGCTCTTGGTTACGGGTATAATTTCCACCAGAACCAGTAGGAGCTGCATTTGTGTTGCCAGGAGCAGCATTTGGCCCATTGTGTCTAGTCAATTTCACTTTCTGGTTATCTGCATCAGCTCAAGGCTACTGTGTTTGGGGGTCCAAAGTTTAAACTCATGAAAGGCCCGCTTCCTTCGACATTTCCAAACAGCTCACATCAGTGCTAGTCACACTGGGGTTTGGGAAAAAGAAAAGGAGTCCTTGTGGCACCTTAGAGACTAACCAATTTATTTGAGCATGAGCTTTCGTGAGCTACAGCTCACTTCATCAGATGCATACCGTGGAAACTGCAGCAGACTTTATATATACACAGAGAATATGAAACAATACCTCCTCCCACCCCACTGTCCTGCTGGTAATAGCTTATCTAAAGTGAGCATCAGGTTAGGCCATTTCCAGCACAAATCCAGGTTTTCTCACCCTCCACCCCCCCACACAAATTCACTCTCCTGCTGGTGATAGCCCATCCAAAGTGACAACTCTTTACACAATGTGCATGATAATGAAGTTAGGCCATTTCCTGCACAAATCCAGGTTCTCTCACTCCCTCACCCCCCTCCAAAAACCACCTCCATACACACACAGACTCACTCTCCTGCTGGTAATAGCTCATCCAAACTGACCACTCTCCAAGTTTAAATCCAAGTTAAACCAGAACATCTGGGGGGGGGGGGTGGGGGGGAGGAAAAAACAAGAGGAAATAGGCTACCTTGCATAATGACTTAGCCACTCCCAGTCTCTATTTAAGCCTAAATTAATAGTATCCAATTTGCAAATGAATTCCAATTCAGCAGTTTCTCGCTGGAGTCTGGATTTGAAGTTTCTTTGTTTTAAGATAGCGACCTTCATGTCTGTGATTGCGTGACCAGAGAGATTGAAGTGTTCTCCGACTGGTTTATGAATGTTATAATTCTTTACATCTGATTTGTGTCCATTTATTCTTTTACGTAGAGACTGTCCAGTTTGACCAATGTACATGGCAGAGGGGCATTGCTGGCACATGATGGCATAAATCACATTGGTGGATGTGCAGGTGAACGAGCCTCTGATAGTGTGGCTGATGTTATTAGGCCCTGTGATGGTGTCCCCTGAATAGATATGTGGGCACAACTGGCAACGGGCTTTGTTGCAAGGATAAGTTCCTGGGTTAGTGGTTCTGTTGTGTGGTATGTGGTTGTTGGTGAGTATTTGCTTCAGGTTGCGGGGCTGTCTGTAGGCAAGGACTGGCCTGTCTCCCAAGATTTGTGAGAGTGTTGGGTCATCCTTTAGGATAGGTTGTAGATCCTTAATAATGCGTTGGAGGGGTTTTAGTTGGGGGCTGAAGGTGACGGCTAGTGGAGTTCTGTTATTTTCTTTGTTAGGCCTGTCCTGTAGTAGGTAACTTCTGGGAACTCTTCTGGCTCTATCAATCTGTTTCTTTACTTCCGCAGGTGGGTATTGTAGTTGTAAGAAAAGAACCTAAACCTGGGGCCTAAACTCCTCCATACTGACCCTTTGAAATTATTGCAGAGAAACGTGAAGCCCATTTTGTAATCCTTGCTTTCCTGAGACCATGATGAACATAAATTTGGCTGCGCTCCAATCCTTTCACTTCCCTATTGAAGAGCTGGCCTGAGAAGCAACATGGTCCCTTTTTTGTTCTATGGAAAAAACAGAACTTACATGACAGACTTTGTCAGCCACTAGTCCGTTCTAATGCCTCTGTGTGTGTGTACTGCAATATGTGCTCAGAACTGCTTGCAAAGCAGCATCCAGGAGACAGACTGCAAGCAGGATGTTTTCTCTTGAAAACACATAGCTATTTGTCTCCCACACACTGAATCATTTCCACCGTGCGCCCTCCAGGGCAGACGGAATAGTACTTGCCCCGACGTTCACCTCCTACTAGTAATGAAGATTTTGTTTCTGGTTAATTTCAGGACCTTCCTCTGGAGAACATTAGGCTAACTACTCAAGTGCTTCAGCACGACAATTGCAGCTGTGTCTGTGGGCTGCTGCAGGGAGCCAGGCAGATGCCTGTGGAGAAGTAGTCACCTACGCGCCAGCGGATCTGAAGTCAGGAGACAGTCGACAGATCCTGATCTCAGGTGCAATGGTGTCGATACAGAATAACTCCTACCTGTCTAGGTAAATATATTGCCTCCATCACCATATCTGGATACACTCACAGAACTCTATACATCAAAACAGGGCTGAGAAACTCCATCCCTCCATTCATGTTGCTGGAGGAGGTATCCTATATACATGTATAGTAGACATGTGTCTATTATGCATGGGCTAGTGGAGTAGTTGTTGCCTGAAGTCAAGTCCCAAGAGGTGGATCGCTGCTTTCATTCTTGAGGTGTTTTGATCTTGGGCCCATTCCGATTTCTGGGTGGATGGTGTCCCAAAGCCCAGAGCCTACTGCCAGGAATGTCTCTGAGAGCTGCTACCCCCTGGGCTTTGCCAGCAAGAGTGGTCCTGATGTCCATAGCTCGCAAAAGGAGAGGCAGTCTAAGAGGTAGGGCTCAGGCCACTGCGGGTGCAGTAACCCTAGGACCTGGCAGCTGAGCCAGATGAGCGTGGGAGGCATGTGAGGGATGTGCTCCTGACATACTGCCCTACGCATAACATCGGCTGCTGCATGCTGGACAAGTTGGCGTTTCCTGATGGTGCTCACTTCCCTCCCCATCAAGCAGTCCAGACGCAATCACCAAGGCGGGAGGTAGTGAGCCTGTGGGTCACTGCGGCTAGAACTTCAGCCGGCAGCCAGGGGTGCAGCCTCCCGGCCAGCCACAACCACAAGGCAGCATTGCGCTGTGGGTATCAAGGAGCACTGAGGCGTCCAACAGGTCCCCGGTGCTGTGCTCCACCTTTTCAAGTGGAGAGCAGACACCCGGAGGCAGAGGCTGGCTTTGGCTTCAGCCAGCTCTTCATGGCATTTCCTTCTCTCCCTCTTGCCTGGGTTGAATTGTATCCAGCTGCTCTTCATCCAGGGGCTTGTCCCATTCAGATTCCGGAGTCAACACCGTCAGCACGTGACAGGAGATGTAGGGCTGGGGGTCATCAGTGTTTCTGTGGCCGTGAAGTCAATAACATCTCACAGTCTTCCCTAGATGTCTGACCTATCTATTGACTAGGACAGAAGTGGGCCTTGTGGGACTGCACACAGGGAACATAGGAGCTGCCAGACAGGCTCAGACCAGTGACCCATCTAGTCCAGCATCCCGTCACCGGCAGTGGCCAGTGCCAGATTTGAGAGGAACAGCTGCCCATCCTGACCCTTTGGAGAGTCATGAAAGAAGACAATGGAGTTGCTCTGGATTTGCTTTTGGGAGTCAGTAGATTTCCACGAGGCATAACTGAGATCAACATTTGCCATCATGGGAAGGGAGAATGTCATGTTTCCCTCTGGTCCCTCCCCTCTGCCCTATCCCCGGTCTTGGTCAGTGCTTGGATGTGTCATACGCACAGGCTGACATTCTTCCATCCCACTCCCAGTCCTTGCTCTGCCTCTGGGGAAAGGTCAGCCTGCTCTCTTTTGTGTCCTTGCATTGCTTGGCTGTCGCTCCCATGCGATCACTCAGTGCAGCTGAAGTAGGATGTGGGGGCAGCTGAAGTGGGATGTGGGCGGGGGTCAGGCAGCCGGGAGCCCAAAGAGACACAGCAGGTTTTGTTGTAGGAATTTAGGGCATTTGCTCAAACAAAGGGGAAGGACGGGGGCAGGTCTCTCCAGACCTAGCAACCAACTAGCTTCATGTTGCAAAAAGAAATGTATATTAGGACGCTAAATAACAATACACCATTGTGAGCCGGTGGTGTTCTCCATAATTATATGGCCAAGCCAAAGAGCAAGTCCAGTACGGGCTCATTTTACAGTATGTGGGTATGTAACTCTCCACTCATCAGCTAAACTGCCCTCATGTGGCGTGGGGGGAAAAACCTCAGGACCTTCAGCTCATAAAACTACTTGTGCTAATGGAGATACTGCTTTAGCAGCCGCTGGATGTAAGTCTTATACCCTCGTTTTAGGTCTGCCAGTAGATGGCGACATAGCCATAGATTCTTAAGCGAGTCCAAGTCCAGCCAGCAGGGGGCAATAGTATGCAAATACACCAGTTAATAACCACACTGAGTAGCCATGGTGCTAAATCCACACCGAGTAGAGCACTTTTCATGTGTAGGCCTCAAAGCGCTGTACAAAGAAGTATTATTCCCGCCCCCCTTGTAAAATAGTGATACTGGGGCTCAGAGCAGTTCAGTGGCTTGCCCAGATTCACTCCATGGGTTAATCCATCAGCACCCAGTTCAGTGCCCTACCACTGGGCTGGCCTTAGGGCAGCCTAGTGAGTGCTCTGCACTATTCTGTGGAAGAATTGGATTTGATTTTCTTCTGATCTTCCCTGGGCTATGGAAGCAGCGCATTCAGCTCTGAGGGGAGGGAGAGACTTATGACCAGGCGTGGCCAGCTTGGGAGCGATGTTGAAGCTGTATCTCTGGGTACCTGTGTTATGGACCAATGAGGAATACAATACAGGAATCAACCCTTGTATGGATGTTAACACTGGCAACATGTATACAGTGGTGTACAGAGTGTGTAGGAATAGGACAGTATCCCTTTAAATAGTATGTGAGCCTCCTAGTGGTGCTCACGGTGTTCTGCAGCCAGAGCAGCAGTTTGTATGTAGTGTTGTGTTAAGTGACATGGAATCCAGTGGGCCAAAGGTGTTAACATAACCCAGTCACTGTCCAACAGTAAGACGGTAATAACTGTCCTGTTGGGTAAAATAGAAGTTGAGATGAGCTGGAGCTGCTGTTGTTGTTGACGTCTGGTCCTGTTTCATCTCAGGTGGTGTTTGGGAATCAGCAGGAGGAGCTGGTAGGGGTGGTGATGTCATCTTGGTACCTCTCTCTGGCCTGGTCTGGTCAGGACATCTCAGGACGAGCACCATGAAGGCCCGGGTTCCAGGAAATGCTGGGAGGAGCAACCATGCCTCTGTCTGTTCTTCCCATTACCTCCCCAAAGTCTCTTTCTTTAAGGACCTCAGAAGGCAGTGGTGGGTGGAATAGCCCATCCCCTCATTATTTTGTCCCTTGAGGAGGCCTCATATCCAACACACCCATTTTGGTTCATTAATTTCCGGACCCACATTTTCTTGTTGATTAAGTCCAACACCAACAGAGTCCTTGAAACATATCAGCGGGGCATTTTGTTTAGACTAATGGAATCTGTCTCCCTTTTATCCCTTTTCCCTTCAACAGCTGTTATTGTGACATCTTACGAACTCTCACATACTTTTTACATTTAGCGTGAATGTGCAGGCTCAGTTATTACAAAGCAGCTGTACCTGGCCTCTTTGTATTGGGGACCCAGCATTGACTATTTGGCATCTTGAAATTTTTTGGGTAAAGAGCAAGAGATACAACAGCGTGGAACCCATTGGCGCTGAGGTGTGGGGCCCTTTGGCACATGGCATACGTAACGGAGCCGGGGGCACCTTGCTCAGGAGAGGTTTGGCTCTGAACAGGATAGCTGTCCAGAGCAGACACAATCCTTCCTCATTTTACCGGGTTGCTGATATTAATGTAACCCGCTATTTCCGACAAGCCACGCGTCAGATGAGAATACCATTCTGGATCTGGCTAGCAGAAGTGATGCTGTGTGGTATGAGCAGCTCTGTTCGATGAGGCTGCCACCTGGCCGGTTTTTGGCTTCTGAGTCCAGGTGCCACTTAAGGTTGCCAGGTGCCTGGTTTTCGGGGACCTGGCACCCCTAAATGGCATCCGAACCAAAAGTTGGGTTACTGCAGGGTGGGGGAAGGTGCTGGGTCATTAACCCGTGCCAACCCCTGACCAGACAGGCTCCTTGAGATGATTCAGTGAGCAATTGGGGTGTGGGGGGGAGGGAATGAGCAACAGGGCAGAGCCTTGGGGAAAGAGACAGGGCAGGGGCGAGGCCTTGGGGGTCCAGTTACCAGCAATTAGAAAGGTGGCAACCCTACTGTTAGATATGATGTGTACCAGCGGTGTCTGGGCAGCATCCACATTCCAGAAAGCTGGGCCCGTTTTCTCATACCCCTCTAGTTTACAGTACTCTACTCGGGGTGGGTCTCATTATCTCTCCTGAGATTCTGGACTGAATCTTTCGCGCATGGACTGTCTGTGGTGGGAGGTAAAGCCCTCCGGTTGGCTGGAGACAAGACTCAAGCGCTTTTGCCAGCTGCACGAGCACTCAGCTTTGGCTGAGTCTGCCTGGGCTTCTGGAAGTGGAGCTCGAGGGCTAGGCCCTGCGAGACGCAGCATGGAACTTAGGGCCAGGAGTGGAGTGACTAAGGTAGTTTTAAGCTACCTTCACACCATCCCAATCCTGGGCTGCTCCAGAGACTTTAGTAGCCCCCACTGTGATTTAGACAGCCCCAGTGGCCTGTCTAAGTTATGACAGCCTTCCAGGGCTTCTGTATGGGATGCAGTGCTGCCAGGAAACTCTGCAGTGCAGCCTGCTGCAGCCCCAGCTGTATCCTCAGCACACCCCTTATGGCAGGGCTTGTCATGCCAAGGGGTTCCCTCCCTGAGCAGAACGGGGGATCTAGGGCCTCTCTACACCACAAAGGGGTCAGAGCGAAGGTGGGGATGACAGCTCTTATGTCAGCCCTTTCCAGAAGAAAAGCATAAAGGAGGAGGCTTGCTCCAGCTAGCTCTAGAGAAAATGACTGCGTAACACTTACATACGTATCTCCCCACGGCTCCCCTGAGTCCTGCTCCGAAAGCAAAGCAAAATTGAAACCAGCTGCCCCACCTTGTGCCTTCCCTGCCCTCGAGGTTCAGAGGATGCAGATTTTCCATGACGCAGGTATTAGCATGCAGTCATTCTCATGCACTCCCCATGTGTGCGATTTACATGCTGATTTTTCTTATGCTCTCTGGTGACCTGCTTCTACAAGGGGCTTGTCTACATTGCTGCTGTGGTTAGAAGTTGATAGATGTTTGGCTCCGTGTGTATGTTCCTTCTGTGTGCCGCCCCCGCCCTGCGCAGACAGCTGGCACGGCAGACCTTGAGCGAACCGCCTAATGACCACAAGATCCGTTAAGGGACAAAGGCACCCAGTCAGGTTTATTGTCAATGAAGTATGTCACTAGTATCCTGTGGCACCTTAGAGACTAACCAATTTATTTGAGCATAAGCTTTCGTGAGCTACAGCTGAGCCACAAGTACTTCTTTTCTTTTTGCGAATACAGACTAACACGGCTGTTACTCTGAAACTAGTATCCTGCAGACTCTATCAGTCCACTAATTCGGCTATACCCATAACAATGGACACAGCTTAAGTCAATGTAAGTTGCATCACATCTGCAAAAAATGCCAAATATAACTTTGGAAACTAAACTTGAGGAACTAAGCTGCATCCTTCCTTCCACCCATCCAGTGTGGTTCTGCTTTCCATGCCCACGGCACAGCTGCCAACTTTCACATGATAAATAAGCACCCTGACTTTCACAATAAGCCAAAAATCAAGCTAATCCCATTTCAAAACAAGGCCAAAACAAGCTAGTCCCTAAGAACCCCAACACTCTGTGTGACTAGATCCTCCCCGGCGTGCAGTCTGGGACACACACACACACATACATAACAATCCTTACAATGTAACTCATCTCTTCTGCCCAGTGATACACTGTCTTGCTTGAGTTCTCATCCAAACATATTTACTCTCCCATTTCAATGAGCCACCCCTGCATTCGCTGACGGTTTACTCCCTGTTTTCTAGGGCAATGGAGAACTTTATGGTTCTGCGCTCCTGGAACACGAGCGCCAACTCATCCACTGTGGACTGCAGCGTGGAAGACAACACGTACAAGTGCAAATTTGACGAGGAGTTCAAGTACATTCTGCTGCCCGTCTCCTACGGCATCGTGTGCGTGGTGGGGCTGTGCCTCAACCTGCTGGCCCTCTACATCTTCCTCTTCAGGATCAAGACCTGGAACGCCTCCACCACGTACATGTTCAACCTGGCCGTGTCCGACACGCTCTACGTGGTTTCCCTGCCCTTGCTGGTGTATTACTATGCCAAGGGGGACAACTGGCCTTTCAGTGTGGGCTTGTGTAAAATAGTCCGTTTCCTGTTCTACACCAACCTCTACTGCAGCATCCTCTTCCTGCTCTGCATCAGTGTCCACCGTTTCCTGGGCATCTGCTTCCCGCTGAAGTCACTGCAGTGGGGCCGTGTCCGCTACGCGCGGAGGGTGTCAGGGGTCGTCTGGTTGGTCATAATCACGTGCCAATCACCGGTGCTCTTCTTCGTCACCACCAGTGTGAGGTGCAAGACTATCACCTGCCACGACACGTCGAGCAAGGAGCTCTTCAGCCAGTTCGTCATCTACAGCTCGGTGATGCTGGTGCTGCTGTTCTGCATCCCTTTCCTGACCATCATCGGGTGCTACTACCTGATGGCTCGGAAGCTGCTGCAGCCCACCCGGGGGACCTCCAGGAGGTCTAAGTCCAAAAAGAAGTCAGTCAAGATGATCATTGTTGTCCTGGTGGTCTTCATCATCTGCTTCCTTCCTTTCCATGTCACTCGCACCTTGTACTACTCCTTCCGGAGCTGGGACCTTAGCTGCGGGACCCTCAATGCCATTAACTTAGCCTACAAAGTGACCAGGCCCTTAGCTAGCACCAACAGCTGCCTGGATCCCATTTTGTACTTCTTAGTAGGCCAAAGGTTTGTGAAGTTCGCAGGCAACAAAATGCCAGTGAAAACTCCAAACCGAACGGCCCTGAAGGTAACTCCCACCAGCGACACAGGAACCAGCAACAACCTAGATATGATAGCCAAAATGTGAAATCCAAGCCTGCTACATTTCTGTCCACTGTCCTACCACATTGCAGACTATTCTGTCTCCATGGTGGAAGGACTTCTCCACCGTATGTAGGGGAGTCTGGCATGTGGCCATTATGCATGTGTAACCCACTGGTGAGTCTGTTACAGGTCCCACTCTGCACTGAGTTACAGAGGATCTGAGTTGTTGCAGCCCCCAGCTACAGAGGCATGACTCGTTAGCTAAAGCTGCAGCAGCTCTTGCTTTTTGCTCTGAAGGTCCTACCTGTGGTGGGTCAGCCAAGGTGACGGCTGTCACCCATTGGGTTGATTCCCTAGGCTTCAGGTGTTGATGCTTGAGCAGGAATGGCTCAACAAGATACACCTGTGTGTATGTCACCAGTTTAATGACCTTGTGGAACTAAGGTGCTGCTTCAATGATATATTGTAATCCCATATGCATGTCTTCGTTCAGCTCTGAAACCCAAATACTCCTCCTCCAAACCCGCTCCTCTCTCTGATACGGAATGGTGTCTATCCAGGAGTGAGAAAAGACTACCTGCTGCATGGTGGTCAGGCCAAAGAAGTGACAAGCATGCTAAAAGAATAATAGCCGTGCTAAAAGTTCATACTGGTTTTTCTAAAACAAATTTTTTCAAAAAAACCCCCAAACCCGAACCCACCTGTCGATATTATTGAAATGTTCTGCCTTTCACGACATTTTCTGCCATATTTTCTGTTGATGTTTTTATCAAGAAATTATTGCAATCGGCAAGAAAAGCAGTGCGTGAAAAATGCCGATAATTATTTTGATAAAAATTTCAATCCGAATATTGACTTAAAATATCTCCGAAAATGGAGCTCTGAGAAATGGAAAAGACTTTGATGTTTTTCACAAAATCATTTCCCCATTTTTCATCCAGTGCATCTATTGGGGAAGTTTTTATCATTCATATTAGGGATGTGAGACTTTTCGCCGGGAGGTCTCACATCCCTAGCCGGGAGGTCTCACATCTCTTCCAAGCCGGGAGGATGACTCAGCAGAAAAGTAGTTAAACTCTGCAAAGTCTTTTCCTCCTGGGTGAATGTTTAACACAAGAAAGGAAAGTAAGTAAATTATAGGCAGAAAGGAAACAGAAAAACTCCCCAGCAAGGGGTTCTACCCACTTTTATGGGTTGCCTGACCTTCCCAAAGGCAATAGCCCTCCTCTGTCTCCCGAGTGTTTGCTCTCATAGCTTTTCTCCAGAGAGCACTGCTTGTTCACCAGGCACGGGATAGTGCTGCCCTACCCTGTCACACCCAAATTCTAAAGGCTTTTCGAAAGCCATAAGGCCTCCAAACTGCAGCTTTTACTAATTGCCCAATACTGACTTTAATTTTGGGTGGGGTTTCTTTTTATCCTTTCCCTAGTGATTCATCTTTCCTGAGAAAGCGATAAGGCCTTTCATGATATAGCTGGCCAGGCAATCCGGGGCTGGTGTGTAAGCTCCATCTACACTGCCATTTATGTTGGCAAAATTTTATGTCGCTTGGGGGTGTGAAAAAACCACACCCCCGAGCGACATAAATTTCGCCGGCGTAAGTGGCAGTGTGCCCAGCCCCATGTCAGCGGGAGAGTATCTCTCACTGACATCGCTGCTGCGGCTCATTGGGGGTGGTTTAATTGTGTGACGGGAGCGCTCTGTCCTGTCGGCACAGAGCGGCTACACGAGAGACCTTACAGCGGCGCAGCTGCATCGGTACAGCTGTGCCACTGTGAGCTCGCTAGTGTAGACGTGGCCTAAGCAACTAGATGTACAGCAGCTGGGAAACGTTGTTCTAGCATGGAGGCAACAGCACGCTGCAACTTTTAGCAATTTGCCAGGAGCTGCAGCTAATTGAGAAAGGGCCCGATTCTGCCACTTTTACTCAGTACTGAGCCTGACTCAACCATGGGCCAGATCCTCAGCTGGTGTAAATCAGTCTGGCATTATTAAAGCCAATGGTCCTCGCTAGAAAATTAGGCAGTGTGGGAACACGACCGAGAGGAGTCAGGTTAAGTAACATGATGTTAAACCCTACTTTGTGGTCAGTGGGCTTGTCTTCACTGCCATATAATGTTATAACGTGAGTGTTGCCCCTAACTCGAATCCTGCCTACACACGCAAACCTTTAGCTCCAGTGTGGTGGTGCTTTTAACTCGAGTTTGCTGGCCTATTAGGGCGTAGGAGCTAAAGCTTGAGTTAGTGCAACTCATCAGCTGCCAACATGACCACTTAAGTGTGGATGCAGGCTAGTCCCACTTGAGTGTGACCAGTCCTCCAATGCCTTCCCACAATTCCCTCAGTGTGCCCAGTAAGGACAGACCAGGCCAGCCACAATTCACTGGGAAAGAACTCATAGAGTGGCTCGGCTTACAGGAGTACAAAGAACCGTGGGATATGACCCGAGAAGCCTTAGCGCCACACATGAGTGAGTGCAACGCCAATGTGAACACAAAAAGAAAAGGAGTACTCGTGGCACCTTAGAGACGAACCAATTTATTTGAGCATGAGCTTTCGTGAGCTACAGCTCACTTCATCGGATGCATACCGTGGAAACTGCAGCAGACATTATATACACGGAGACCATGAAACAATACCTCCTCCCACCCCACTCTCCTGCTGGTAAATAGCTTATCTAAAGTGATCACTCTCCTTACAATGTGTATGATAATCAAGCTGGGCCATTTCCAGCACAAATCCAGGTTTTCTCACCCTCCGCCCCCCCCCCCCCCCCAAACTCACTCTCCTGCTGGTAATAGCCCATCCAAAGTGACCACTCTCTTTACAATGTGTATGATAATCAAGGTGGGCCATTTCCAGCACAAATCCAGGTTTTCTCACACACACACCCCCCCAAAACACACACACACAAACTCACTCTCCTGCTGGTAATAGCTTATCCAAAGTGACCACTCTCCCTACAATGTGCATGATAATCAAGGTGGGCCATTTCCAGCACAAATCCAGGTTTTCTCACCCCCCCACCCCCATACACACACAAACTCACTCTCCTGCTGGTAACAGCCCATCCAAAGCGACCAATCTCCCCCCAGTGTGCACGATAATCAAGGTGGGCCATTTCCAGCACAAATCCAGGTCTTCTCACCCACTCCTCCCCCCCCCACACACAAACTCACTCGCCTGCTGGTAATAGCTCATCCAAACTGACCACTCTCCTTACAATGTGCGTGATAATCAAGGTGGGCCATTTCCAGCACAAATCCAAGTTTAACCAGAACGTCTGGGGGGCGGGGGGAGTGGGGTAGGAAAAAACAAGGGGAAATAGGCTACCTTGCATAATGACTTAGCCACTCCCAGTCTCTATTTAAGCCTAAATTAATAGTATCCAATTTGCAAATGAATTCCAATTCAGCAGTTTCTCGCTGGAGTCTGGATTTGAAATTTTTTTGTTGTAAGATAGCGACCTTCATGTCTGTAATCGCGTGACCAGAGAGATTGAAGTGTTCTCCGACTGGTTTATGAATGTTATAATTCTTGACATCTGATTTGTGTCCATTTATTCTTTTACGTAGAGACTGTCCAGTTTGACCAATGTACATGGCAGAGGGGCATTGCTGGCACATGATGGCATATATCACATTGGTGGATGTGCAGGTGAACGAGCCTCTGATAGTGTGGCTGATGTTATTAGGCCCTGTGATGGTGTCCCCTGAATAGATATGTGGGCACAGTTGGCAACGGGCTTTGTTGCAAGGATAGGTTCCTGGGTTAGTGGTTCTGTTGTGTGGTATGTGGTTGTTGGTGAGTATTTGCTTCAGGTTGGGGGGCTGTCTGTAGGCAAGGACTGGCCTGTCTCCCAAGATTTGTGAGAGTGTTGGGTCATCCTTCAGGATAGGTTACCAGCAGGAGAGTGAGTTTGTGTGTGTGTGTTTTGGGGGGGAGGGGGTGAGAAAACCTGGATGTGTGCTGGAAATGGCCCACCTTGATTTTCATACACATTGTAGGGAGAGTGGTCACTTTGGATAAGCTATTACCAGCAGGAGAGTGAGTTTGTGTGTGTGGTTTTTGGAAAGGCGGGGGGGTGAGAAAACCTGGATTTGTGCTGGAAATGGCCCACCTTGATTATCATACACATTGTAAGGAGAGTGATCACTTTAGATAAGCTATTACCAGCAGGAGAGTGGGGTGGGAGGAGGTATCGTTTCATGGTCTCTGTGTATATAATGTCTTCTGCAGTTTCCACAGTATGCATCCGATGAAGTGAGCTGTAGCTCACGAAAGCTCATGCTCAAATAAATTGGTTAGTCTCTAAGGTGCCACAAGTCCTCCTTTTCTTTCTACGGATACAGACTAACACGGCTGCTACTCTGAAATGTGAACACAGTTATTTCATAGTGTGGGTGCACTCACTCAAGCTAGGCTAAATCAGTGGAGATATTCTGAGATAACTCTGCAGTGAAGACAGACTAGGGACAAGTTGTATTCAACATCATGTCCACAGGTCGTGGTTAATCCTATCCTTCCACTAGGTTTTAACCCTGACTAGCTGAAATGAGGTTAACGTGGCTTGCCCCTGATTACACTGATTTGTAGAGAAGCAGAGTGGTCCAATGGATAGAACATGGTCTTGGGCGTCAGGAAAGCTGGGTTCTGTTCCTATCTCTTCTACTGTTATGACCTGGATTATACAGGAAGTTGGTCTAATGATCCTTTCTGGCCTTAAAATCTATAAGTACATAGCTGAGTTTATCAAGGTCTAGCATTTTCTATTGAACACAAAGCCCAGGTGCTACACTGATTTACACCTTCTGGGGTTCTGCTCCCATGGAACTAGTAGTAGATTACAGTACTCCTCAGTGTGCGTAAGGTTGCTAGGATCTTGCCCATGATTGTTAAAATAAATGTGAACCCTCCCTAATATTTGCTGGTGCTTGTATCTTCCCTTTTGGAATTGCTGGTGGTTTGAGTTCACAAGCAAAACAACCTTCACGTTGATCAGATTTGCCCACTCCCTTCCAAGATTCATATGCCCATCAACTGAGACATTTGAAGCTAGACTGGAGAAAACATTAGAAAATGTCCTGCACTGGTCAGGTCTAGCTGAGCTAATAGATCTTTTCCATCTCTAATTTCTAGGTCTTAAAAATGGTCCAGCCCAAGCACAAAATTTCTTGCCCTCCGTTACCAACATGATGATGATGATGAAAAATGGGTGATGTTTACTCACCCATAACAAAACACAACACAAAACTGCTTGTCCCAGAGAAGTGGGTGAGTAGAATTTTGCAAGAGCAGACATGGCTGCATTTTAGGACTATGCAGATAACACTTTGCCCCCATCTAAACCCACTGCTAGGAATAAGACCTCTCAGTTTGTCCTGTCCCTAGATTTTACATATGTGTGGTGGATAAAGACACCCAGCGGTATAAGACCACATGTGATACACGCAAGAGTCCAATCGAATGCCTATGAAGCCAATGGGAGTATTTCCATTGACTTCAGAGGGACATGGATCAGGCCCCATATGAAAGACAGGATTAGGCACGATTAAAAATCCCACTTAGTATGTTTCTCTCTGATCTAATGGTGGCCCAGTATCAGATATGAGTGAACAAAGTTATGCGGGTTCAGAGCAACCAGAGAGGTACTGACTGGAAGTTTTTATTTTTGTTTTTGAAAGTACTAACTTATACTAAAAAAAAGGGTCATTTTTGGGACAATATAGTACATTTTTATTTTTGTAATATGTAATGATCTTGTATTGCTTATGATAAAATAAGTTTATTTCTATTATTATTTTTTTTTTCTGCAATCTGGTCAAACCTGGGTCAATCTCGGAAGAGGTGGGGAAGAGAGGCCTGGCATAATGACTGAATTGTTTAACATGTTAGAGAGGTTTTCAGCTCCAGGCCTGGAAATGTTTAGCTCTGCAAATGTCATCACAATACCACTGAGAAACCCGTTCACTTTAAGGCTCTTTGGAAACTGGATTTTGCCAACAGCTCTTCTCTTTATAAATGTCCAACCCAAATCCCTGGATCCAAAATGCTACAAACGGAGCCCTGGTGTAATGGGGTGTACCAGGCTCTTTGAGGCCCCCTACAGGAGGCCTTGTGGTCTTACCCCACCTCAGGAAAAGGCTCAGTGAAGGTGGGTCCTCCAGGGCTGCCTAGAAAGGCTGCAGGGAAGCAGCCAATCAGAGTGCAGCAGACTCAGTTAAAAGGAGCTACAGGAGTTGAGCTGGGTAGTTGCTGGCTGGGACCAGAAGGGGAAGAAGGAGTGAAAGGTTGTGTGAGACTCACAGGTAAAGAGACTGGGGAGAAACCCTGCTCAAGCAGGGAGAGCACTGTGAGGTTCTCCAGGCGCAGAGGCCTGGGAGACAGAACCCTGACACAAAGGGGGCAGAGCTCTCCAGGCAAAGAGGCCTGAGCGGAGACCCTGAGAAACCAGGACAGAGAGTGAGGAAACTCTCCAGCCAAGGAGGTGTGGGAGAGACCCTGCTCACACAGGGAACAGACAGAGAGCCCAAGAAGGCGGTTGGATAGAGTGGGAAGCAGCCCAGGGAATGCAGCAATAGCAACTTGTAAAGAAAGCAGCATGTGGCTGCTACTTGTAGGGCCCCCAGGTTGGGATCCAAAGCAGTGGGTGGACCCAGGTCCCCACACTGGCAGAATGGCCAAAGAACTGAGAAGGGGACAAGTTTCATTTTGAAGCCCAAGAAAGGGGTTAGAGTTTAAACAGGCCCAGAGATGGGGCTGAAGACCCTGGGAAAGAACAACTGTTTGTTGGACTGTATTACCCCAGAAGGGGTTCCTTCATGTGTCTTTTGCCCCGAAAACCTGCCTGACAAAGGCACCCACCAAAAAGGTGCAGGGGAACAGAAAAAAAAAAAAAAGTGCAGGATTGTACCCAGCTGACAGGAGGCACTCGCAAGAGGTGAGTGTCTCCTCCCGCCTCACCCTCCATCACACCTAATTTACACTAAAAATTTAGCTTGACCTAGCTACATCACTCAGGGGTGTGCAAATTCACACCCCTGAGTGCCTCAGTTAACTGACCTAATGCCTGGTGTAGACATGGCTAGGTCAATGGAAGAATTCTTCCCTCAATGTAGCTACTGCCACTCGGGGAGATGGATTATCTACATTGATGGAAAAACCCCTTCTGTGGAGGTAGGAAGCATTTGTGCTACAGCACTCCATATCTAAGGGTATGTCTACACTACCGAGACTATGCTGGCATCGTTATGTCACCAAAGTGATGTGGCATAACCCCCTGGCATAGACACAGCCTACACCAATGGAAGTCTTTCTGTCTGTGTAAGAGCACCACCTCTCCGAACGACGGGAGCTATGCCAATAGAAGAATTCTTCTGTCAACCAAGCTGTGTTTCCACCAGGGGTAAGTCGGCATAGCAATGCTCGTCAGGGGAGTGGATTTTTTCACACTGACCTAGCTATGTCAACCTAACCTTTAAGCATAAATCAATCCTAAGGCTCCACTCCTACACCTTTCTCTCTGGGGGCTGAGCCCTGTAACCCATGGAACTCCTTTGAATTCAGTATGGCTCTGTGTAGTGACAGGGGTCTGCCTACATGGATTGGGGCTAGGTTTGGTTCCTACTAATCCTCCCCAGGGCTGTATTATAGGAACTTTTCCCCCCAGCATGCCTTT
The DNA here is from genome assembly GCF_965152235.1 of Eretmochelys imbricata. Classification (NCBI taxonomy): domain Eukaryota; kingdom Metazoa; phylum Chordata; order Testudines; family Cheloniidae; genus Eretmochelys; species Eretmochelys imbricata. The sequence continues at coordinate 14,320,193 of NC_135572.1, read as the reverse complement.
CTGGCAGGTGTGGCCCTTTAAATCTGGCAGAGCCAAGCAGCTGCCTGCAACCCTCTTCTTATAGCCATTTTGAAACTGAGTTGGTTGCTGTATTTCCTTCTGTTCCCAACGGTAAGTACTCAGACCTGTTTCCCCGTCCCCCCAGTTTCTCCTTCCTTATACCTGAGGGACTGGCACATTCTCTTCTCCCTCATTACCGCTGCCGTGCAATTGCAGGAGATATGCACCCCTGATCACAGTGATGCTGTTCGTTGCGTCAGGCTGCCAAAAAAGCCACCCCCAAAGCAATTCTAGTCTCCTGGACAACATGCCCTGGGAGAAATATCTTCTGAGGCCCACGTTAGGAAATCCATGAAAGCTTCTCAGTCTGAAGGAGAGACACATTGATACACATGATGCCATCCACACCCAGCGAGATCATTGGTGTCCAAACTGAAATTCTATGAGGGCAGATTCTGCCTGTCACTCTGAAGGCAGAGAATTCCCATCCCTGGTCCCCATCTGGGAAACTTCGAGCAGGGGGTCGGTCCTTTCTAAGGTGAGACGCTAGAGCCGGTCACAAGTTTTCCAATGAAATGGCAGCAGCCTAGCCCCCCGATTCCTCATCAGGTCACCAGGTGGGCTGCTGAGAAGAGGTGAGCCTGGAAACTCTGGGAGCCCCAGCTCCCTGGCCCCCCTGTTTAGCCGGCCCAATGGCTGCCAAAGAGCTGGGGCTCTTGCAGATCCTAGTAGCCCACGAAGCAGGCGGCTGTGGGATCAGGCTCTCCAGCTCTTCAGCAGCTTGCCCGGCAGGCTGCTAGCCTCCTGGGGAGCATACTTCATTTCGGAAACACCCAAGTGTCCTGCTGCTGGAATGATTCAGTGCTTCCAAAACAAAATATTGTGTATAGACAAGGCCGTGTTTTTTTCCCTTAGTGCCAGTGGGCGCATACAGGAGTCTCTCAATTAAAACAAGCAGTATATTTTTTGACTGCTAACTATACAAAGAGTGCCTGGGCAGATTCTGAGCTCCACGCCAACTGGGCTTGAAAACTTGCAAGGAAGGTTTTTTGCATGAGCTTCCTGGTGCTTCCAGCCTGCTGGAAGGAGGCCAAGGTTGGCCTTTCACATGGTTTTTCAGCACCTCTAGTTGGAATCTGACCCAGACAGGCAAGAAAAGCAATGAAGAAAAAATTAAATCCTTTTCTTTTTTTTTTTTTTTGATCATCAAGATAGGCTGGGTTTAAATCTGCTGTGGAGTTGATGCCCATCACAGGATTAATATTAGGGGCTGTTTGAACCTTAATATGTCTGATCAGTACAGCAGGCCCTCTGGATTGACAGGTCACTTTCCAGTTCCCCGAACTCTTATTTCTTGCTCCCTTCCTCATTCTGCAGCTTTCAGTGTTCATTGCTAGCGCAATGGCAGACACAGGAGTTCAGCACAACAAGAGCTGTGTAAAATTCCTGCACACCATGTAGGCCCAAGGTGCCTGTGAGTAACGCACTGACTCACCCGTTTGGAATGCAGTATCTGGGGTCATTCCACACGCCTGGGCAATATGTCAGCTAGGCTCTCTGCTGTGTGACAAGACACAAGCTGTAACAGATTCACTCCCACAGTAGCACATGCAGGACACTGACATTCTGGGTCAATCAAGGTTACTGATCAAGTTTCAAGTTAGTGTTCTGCAGAGAAGAATCAGGTTCCCTGGACTGAAATCCAAAGGGAAAAAAATAGCCCCACAAACTGCCCAAGGACTCTGGAAGAGCTAAAGTAACCCTCCAAGAGCTGGTAGTAGTGAGTCCCTGAAGCTCTTGGTGTTTTGAGCCCCCTGTAAATGCTCAGATTAGATTAAGTAGAACCTGCACTGAGCCTGTGGTTAACTGTTAGTGCAAGGTGTCACAGGAATAAAACAACATGAACCAGGTTGGTGTAACTATAGGGCAAGGGTCTGAAAGCTGTCTATGGGATTTGGAGCCGCGTCTTGTGTTTTAAAATTAATGGAACATGTATCTCAATCCCCTTGCTAATAATTTAGTGGCAGATGTGTCTGTAAATCCCCTGGACTGTTCTGAAAATTTCAACCACAGCTCTAACTCCTCTTAAAGCGTCTAATCCTCCCTTCATCTTTTTGCCCTGTTAGCAAATAGTCCTGATACCCTTTGCTCAGTTTCATATTACTGAACCTAGCTATAGCCCCTCGGACCATCCTGCATAATTCTTCTCCTATCTTGGGTCCCAGTCCTGATAAAGGAACAAATTCCCATTAAATGCATTAGGGTTAGGATTGGGCGCAGAATACACAAATTTGGGCACTTACAGTGGGGCACCTAAATCAGCAGCATGTCTTTTAGAGGTGCTGAGTACTCACAGCTTCCAGGGGGGCTCATGCAGGTGCCTAAACATGGGTTTAGCTACTTAACTTTAGGCACCAAAGCTCGGCCTGACTATGCAGGCCTTGGTGATTGAGCCCTGATCTGATTATCCACCAGTCCACACAAGACCCAATCCTGCTCCCATTAAAGCCACTGGGAATTTTGCTGAGTCACCGCAGAGGCAGGTGGCTTAGGAAACCCCCTAGAGATCACAGTACATTAAGTTGGTGAACAGACGAGATTAGATGGGAAGGGATCAGGCCCTAAATGAGCGATGGGGTGAGGCACTCTGGAAGATCAGCTCCCATAAGGTAGGACTCTCCAGCCCCGTCAGCTTGCTTTTGTGTGCAGACATAATATTTTAATTAGGCTTTATTTAAGGACTCACTAACTTACAGCTTAAAGAAAAGGAGTACTTGTGGCACCTTAGAGACTAACCAATTTATTTATTTGAGCATGAGCTTTCGTGCCACAAGTACTCCTTTTCTTTTTGCGAATACAGACTAACACGGCTGTTACTCTGAAACCTAATTTACAGCTTGGCTCATTGCCCAAAGCTGCAGGTTCACGGGCCGAGTGGTGTTGCGGTTCAAATACAAGACAGAACGAGGCTTTAAGCAAGCAAGCAGGCTGGTCTGCCGATGGGCTGGTCTGCCTGTCAGCTTTCCACCCTCTCTTTTTTTTCTCTCCCTCCCCCTGCGCATTACATACTCCAACAGATAAAAGGAATACACTGGCTTTGTTTAATATTCTTATTTACCAATATCTATCTACCGCATTCCTTGCTCTCGGGCCTTGAGCCCAGTCCTGGGAGGCTTCCCACGGTTCATGTCCTCTGGGCGAGTTTCCAAGGTTCATGCCCTTGAGAGGAGCCGTGTGTGCACTGCTCCTACACAACACTCCGGGTGTGCCCTGAATGTTGCCAAGTGCATGAACCCTGCATGAATGCTACATTGGGGGAATAGAATCGGTCTGTGCCCTGCGGTACCCTGCTCAATCCATTTGTTTGATGTAAGGCCTCGTAACCAGATCAAAAGTTTGGCTTTGTGTCCTGTCAAAGTCTCCCTGTCTGGGGCCACCTGCTGCAAAGAGACCAGCAGAGATGCTTATTTTAGTGACTTTTCAAGCTTTGTTCTCCCATCTGAAGTAGGAAATCGGAGCAGCTATTTTGTGCCAAATAAAGATGATACAGAAACAGGCAACAGCAAAGGAGCTGTAAGCATGATCCACAAGCATTGCCTGCGTGGGGACCCGGTGTTAGCGCTGGGAGAGACCAAATTTGGCCACTGCCTGGTAATTCCCCCGCCCTGCTCTATTCTTTGTGATGGCTACATTTAGTCATGGTTTGCTGCCTGCTATTTCAAAAGCACTTGGGATGGGCCTGAATCAGAACCCTGCCTCTGACCACACTCCAATATCGGTCAGTTTACACCAGGAACAGCAAACCTCCAAACAACTCCCTTGTTAGTGGGCTGGAATTTGATACCATGTCATAGGTGTTCAGTGGCATATGTGAAATGAGCTGCCAGGTCTCAGCCTAGCTCCCAATGGATAAAACAAAACACCCTCATTGGCTCCCTTGTTAGGCACATAGGAACTGCCAGACTCTATTCTATTCCATACATTCCATTGTATCTCCATTCTAATCCAGGATCTTGTCTCCAGCAGTAGAAAGTATCAGCTTCCTCAGAGGAAGGTGCAATAAACCCTGTGGATAGGCAGATATGCAGTAACCTGCCCACAGGGAAAATTTCTTCCTGACCCCCATTAGTTAGAGGTTCGGCTTTTGCCCTGAAGCATGAGGGTTTACATCCCTGCCAAAATTCTAGATTTTGTTTTTTGTTTTTTTTAAATCATTACTAATCTAACTCTGGATATTCTTGTTATCCACAGAAACAACCAATCCTTTTCTGATGCTTTAAGCCACAATTATATCTTGTGGCAATGAGTTCTGTAGGATAATTTCACATTCTGCAGGGGGGGCGGGGGGGAGTGTTTCTTTTTCATCAGTTTTATAGTTACTGCCTTTCACTTTTATTGACTGTCCTCTTGCCATTTAATTATGAGATCTGTCTTTTCTGTCCCATTCATTGTTTGGCACAGCTGGCTGACAGGTTTTTTTTTAAAAAAAAAAACAACAACAAAATATCAACAACAAATGGTGTTTTGAAAAAATAGAAACTTTTCACAAGAACATGTTTTCTTCCAAAAATTTCATTTTGGAGACAAAAAAAATGGAACTAAAAAATCCTTCTGTTTCAGTGGGAAATAAAAGATTTTTTGGTTTTGTTTTGTTTTGTTTTTTACTTTTCCCATCTCTTTGCAGTACAAAAAAGCCAGAAAGAAAGAATGGACTTTTTCCCCACCAAAGCAAAATGAAATCTTTGATTTTGTTCCTATTGAAATATTTAAAATATTTAATCTGTATGTAATATAAAGATGAACTATTATATAAACATTAAAATCATATTAAAATTTTTGGTCTCACAAGCTGAACATTTTTGAATGAAACAAACTTTTTTTTGTGCAAAATCTATTTCCCTTTTTGTGACCAACTCTTTCTTTTAGTACCTGTCCCATGTCCTCTCTTACCAGCAGCTTCAGCAGAGAAGCCAAGGGGTGATGGTGGAAGCAAGTTGCTTTACCCCTTCCCCTCCGGTGGTACCTTCTAAAAGGGTCAGCGTGGGAGGAACTTGCTTTGCTAACGCCCACGCTAGATCTGTTCTGAGGAAACAAAGAGATCTTCAGTCTCTTGAGCTGTCAGGCTGGGACCTTTCACCGGTACTAATCTCACTCACCAGAATTAAAAACATAAGATTTATACAAAACGCATTGGAGGCGGGGGGCAGGAATTACCCAGCCAAAACCAAAGGGCTCAGTCCTGAGGTGCTGATGCCAATGGGAATTGAGGGTGCCCACCACTGAGCAGGCTCTGGGCCAAAGAGAGATCTGTTCTGATTTTACCACAGTCGTGCGATGAGTGGGCCATCTCCAGTGTGAGAGAGGATCACAGTCTGGTGGTTTGGGCATAGCTTTGGGATCGAGGGACACATGGGGTACAGCCTTGCCTTTCCCACTTCTGTGCTGTCCAATGGTCAGAGTAAAGGCCTGGTAAGCAGGACTCCTGATTCTATCCCAGCTCTTCCAATGAATGGCCTGGGGTAAGTCACCTGGGCATCTCTGCCTCATACGAAATAGGTGATGTTCTCTCACTAAAAATGACAAGCATCTCCCTGGCCGTGAGTGTCCCAATTAACCCAAGTGAAACTGGGGCAGGGCTCCTCCTTCAGCAAGGGACTCAGGAAATGCCCTGTGTGATGCGTGCGCCTTCTCTAGATCCTTCTCCATGTGCAAATCTAGGTCATGTTCAGCGGAGAGGGTGGGACAACCCACCTACTGGGGCGATGCAGATCTGTGCCCAGATTCTGAGCTGTGCCCAACCAACACTCAACATGGAGGTAAAGACAGGTATCCGTACTCCCACCTGTGCAGCACCTGGATTCTGGGGTGGGCTGACCCCAGTGCAGAGCTGTTCTCTGGGAGGAAAGGAAAGGTGGCTGGTGCCCCCCTGCACTCCAGCTATCCATGGTGTGCAGAACTGAGCAGGAGGGAGTCGGCACACAGCTGCTATCCTGACTCTGCTGCGTCGGGGGGTTACTTGAACACAAAGTGGATTCCCAGGTAGCCAACGGAACCAGTTTTCTGGTTGCTTTGCGCTGCTGGAGTGCTGTGAAGCAACTAGAGGTAGGGCCGGACTGTGGCCCCTGGTCTGTAACCAGTAGGTGTATACAGTACTCTTTCACTCATTTCAGAGTAACAGCCGTGTTAGTCTGTATTCGCAAAAAGAAAAGGAGGACTTGTGGCACCTTAGAGACTAACCAATTTATTTGAGCATGAGCTTTCGTGAGCTACAGCTCACTTCATCAGGTGCATACCGTGGAAACTGCAGCAGACTTTATATATACACAGAGAATATGAAACAATACCTCCTCCCACCCCACTGTCCTGCTGGTAATAGCTTATCTAAAGTAATCATCAGGTTAGGCCATTTCCAGCACAAATCCAGGTTTTCTCACCCTCCACCCCCCCACACAGATTCACTCTCCTGCTGGTGATAGCCCATCCAAAGTGACAACTCTTTACACAATGTGCATGATAATGAAGTTAGGCCATTTCCTCCACAAATCCAGGTTCTCTCACTCCCTCACCCCCCTCCAAAAACCCACCCCCATACACACACAGACTCACTCTCCTGCTGGTAATAGCTCATCCAGTCTCTAAGGTGCCACAAGTACTCCTTTCCTTTCACTCATTGTGTCTGACATCGCTTGTATTTGGACCCAACCTTCCCTCTGCTCCATGGAGCCCTAGTCAGAGCCTCCCATCCATAGAACGGACTAGGGCAACCGCCCCGGGCCCCACGCTTCGGGGGGCCCCACACTTCGGGATGCAGGGTCCAGGGTGGCCTGGGAGGCTAGTGGGGAGCCTGGTGCCGGCAGCAACGAGCAACCTGGCCCGCCCACTCCGCTCCGCCCCGCCAGCTCCCAGCATCACTCGGGGGAGGGGGTGGAAGCCGCAAAGGGGCGGGGCGGGGCCTTGGGGGAAGGGGTGGAATGGGGTTGGGGAGGGGGTGGGAAGAGGTAGGGTGGGGGTTTGGGGGAAGGGGTGGAGTGGGGTTGGGGAGGGGGTGGAGGAGGGGTGGGAAGAGGTAGGGCAGGGGTTTGGGGGAAGGGGTGGAGTGGGGAGCGGGGCCTGGGCCAGAGGGCGGGGGGTTGTCCCGGGCCCCGCACCCCCTAGGGATGGTCCTGGCCCTAGCACTGTGTGGGCATCATAGCAAACTGTTGAGATTGAAAATGTCACATCATGGAATCTAGCGCTAAGGGTGAGTTTATTTAAAGCAGCAGTTCTCAAACTGGGGGTCGTGACCCCAAAGTGAGTTGTGACTCCATTTTAATGGGGTCACCAGGCCTGGCGTTAGAAGCTGAAGCCTGAGCCCCACTGCCCAGGACCGAAGCCTGAGGGCTTCAGCCCTGGGCGGCAGGGCTCAGGTTACAGCCCCCATGCCCACCTGGGGCTGAAGCCTTCCCCCCCCCCCCCCAGCCCCCACACACTTGGAACAGTGGGGCTCAGCCTTTGGCCTCCCTACCCAGGGCAGCGGGGCTCAGGCTTCGGTCTCCCCTCCTGGGGTCAGGCAGTAATTTTTGTTGTCAGAAAGGGGTTGTGGGTGCGATGGAGTTTGAGAACCCCTGATTTAAGGCTAACCAACGTCTTCCACATGGCATCGCCGCTGAGGATGGCTTCCAGCTCCTTCTAGAAGTGGCAGGTCTTTGGCGCAGCACCAGAGTGATGTTTTGCCCCCCTTGCCTTCTGGTAGGCCAGCCTCAGCTCCTTGATCTTCGCGAGGCACTGCACCATGTCCCATTCATAGCCCTTATCCAACAAGCCACAAGACATCTGACCATAGGTATGGAAGTTCCTACAGCTGGAGCGGCGCTGGGACCGCACAGCCTCCTCTCCCCCCAGCACCAGCAGATCCAACAATTCAGGTGTGCTCCAAGCAGGAGAGCGTCTGCTGCATGGAGCGGCAATGGTCCGCTGGGAAGATGTGATGTGAGTTGTCCACACCGAGCAAACAGGAAGTGAGTTTCAGAAATTCCCAGGCCTTTAAAGGAGGAGGGGCAGATACCTGTGTACCCGGATGCAGGGCAGCAGAGTTCAAACTGCTGACCAGAGTGTCAGGATGGGCATTGTGGGACACCTCCTGGAGGCCATTGACAGCGACAAAACCAAGTGTGGCGTCTACACTGACAATTTAGTGATCTAACTTTGCCACAAAAAACGCTGTGCCTCTCATCGAGATGGTTTTATTTTGTCGGCAAAACAGAAGAGTTTTGTCAGTGGAAGGAGCAGTGCAGTGTGGACACCTCTACTGCTTTGTCGGCAAAACCCGACTTTTGTCAACAAACCTGTGTGATGTAGACAAGGCCTTAGATTGTCGGCTCGATGGGGCAGGAACTATCTTTTTGTTCTGTGGCTGTTCTGTACCTGGCACAGTGGGGTCCTGGCCCATGCCTGGTGCTCCTAGGGGCTATGGTAATATAAATAATAAGGATGTGAGGCAGTGCAACACTGGGGAACAAAAACTTGACAATGGACTCTTCAGTCTAGCAGACAAAGGTGTAACACGAGCCAATGGCTGGAAGCTGAAGCTAGACAAATTCCGACTGGAAATAAGGCGTACATTGTTAACAGTCGGGGGAATTAACCATTGAAACAAGTTACCAAGGTGGATTCTCCATCACCGGCAATTTTTAAATCAAGCTCGGATGTATTTCTAAGAGCTGCTCTGAGTGCTGTAAGGGTTAAGAAGAATGAACACATTCCTGGAATCTCTAACTCCTGTCACAGGAGAGTATTTACAGCCTTTACTGTAAGCATTTGGGCTCATAGCTACAGTACATGCTCTGTATGTTGGAGATGCTGGGATAGCCTCTGGGAACTGCTAGGAGCAGCAGAAGTCTTGCAATAAAACAGAGAATTCAGGAAGATAAAATCTCCCTTTCAAGATGTAGGGTCAAATTCTGTTAGTTACACTGGTGTAAATCCAGAGTGACTTCAACGCATCCATTTCAGTTTGCTGGTGTGACCGAGAGAAGAATGAGGCCCATACTGCTGAGTTTTTATACTTACAAGGAAATCAGTGAAATTTCAAGGGACTATTGTTCTCGGTACAGCTCAGCTGGCAAATATTATTAAAGGTAGCTCAGCCAATTGCCAGGTGAGTTTTCACCCGTTTCTACCACAGCTAGTTTGGATCAATCTGGGGAGTTGTGTCCAAATGACAATATGGATGACAACTGAGTAAATGAGGTTCCTTTTGGGATCCTGCTATGCTGTAGAATAGGCTGTGGTGATATGGCAAACAGAGCCTGTCAGTTTATGTTAGAAATAATAGGATTTGGGGGTATGTTACATACATATTCACGTATGGGAAATAGTGTTTTGTCAAGCTAAATGAGCATGAATACAGATGCTCAGATTTAATTTTCACTATAGACTGAGTGTGCATTTTTCTTTCTCTGTATCTCTCCATTCCCTCTGTTTATATGTGGGTTTTTTTTGAAAACTTACACTAGGAACGTGGTTTGCTTAAATGGTGCCAGAACTTTCTGTCGTAACAGACTTAGATTTAGATCCTTTTCTGTAGTTGTTGTTTATTGCTTTGGGGAGATATGAAATTTAATCATAACGTTACAAAAGCAGCACACGTGTCAAATATGTTGCTATTGGCTATTTCAAAGGTGACAACAGAAGCAAGAGCGTCATCACTGAACTACTTAAGCACGTTGTTGTAGTTTTGTGGGGAAAATACTTGACTATTAGATGGCAGCACTAAAGAGAGGAAATCTCTCCAGCAAACTATATAGAGAATTTATACTAGCGGATGGGGAATATAGATCATTCCAGTGCTTTTGAATATAAGTAACCTTTTCAGATCTCCCAGGGAAACCAGACCTCACCTCATTCAAGAGTGTTCTTTCTGACTTTTTTTTTTTAAGTGGATGGTTTTGAGTGGATAGCCCTGGAGACTGAATTCCTGTGTTTATCCGGAATGTTTTTGCAAAGAAATTGCAGCATTGGGCATCTGTTTCACAAAGAAACTTTCAGCATGCCCTGCACTGATTGGCTCTGGGACTTGAAAACTGCTGACAGTCTTAACTTGTCTGCCCTAGTTAGCTTTGAGATGATGAGAGATCTTTGCTTTGGGAATTTCAGGGTAACATGGTCCTTGCTAGAAATTGTATGTCTAGTGATTGTTGCCAAGCACATCAATGATCTTAGAAACCAGATCCACAAATTCTCTTCAAGAGCATCTGCTAAGCCCTTTGCTTCAGTAGTGATCCAACACGGGCAGCTTGCACAAAATCCAGATCTGGTGCTTACGTCTCCAGTGCGGACACCAACGGGGTATAAATCACTAGAGTTTTTCCAGTGCCCCAGTAAAAAGATGAATGACTATTGTGTCACTTGAAGTAAATTCCAAAGTGTCATGAATACTCTTATAACACAGGGAACGCTCCAGAGGAAATACCAACTGCAGTGGTGGGGGCCAGGAGAGAGATCTGCCTGCTCAGAAACGTTGTAAAGATACAAATGATTAAAAACCCTCAAACGCTGTAAGTGTCCACTCACTGTCTCCTCCCTCCTGCTCCTCTTCCCTCCCCAAATGCCTCTCAAGCTGCCCCCGCCCAAATTAGTGGTTTCAGACATAAGTGTGAGTAACAATCTGAAATGTTGGCTTCGCTGGCTGATCTGTTGCATCTGGGCACAATGGGCCAAATCCATCCCCGGTGTAAGCAGGTGCAAATGGAATTGGAGTTATACTTGCTAACACCCAGGATGGATCTGGCCTTGGATGACACGTACCAGAGCCGGTCCTGCTTTATCTGGGAGCGTGTTAACGAAAGGGCTACTGATGTAGAAGAAATAGCTGAGCATACACTCGGAGGAATTCTCTCAGGTAATAAAACAACACGGCATGGAAGCACAGTGCATGTCTGCCACACACCCGGCTCTTAATTACAGCAATAAAGCTTTAATGATATCATGTGTCTCAGGTTAAACTGATGGGGCTAGATAAGCTGTGTGGACAAAGAACACATCTCATCCAGTGCCACTAGAAAACACGTCTTCCTTTCAGCTTGGTATTTCTGTTTGTTCAAGCACTGTTTGGTACTGCCCCGCAGACACACAATAAAATTGAATTGGTACAGCGGGAAGGGGTAGCGGCAGGGACTAGATGGGCAAAGACAGTAATGCACAGACAGCTGCCACTGAAGTTAATGGTAACCTGCCACTGATTTCAGGGGGGCAGGCCCAAGACTTAATGGTAGTGGGAGAGTTTGGAATCCAGAGGCAGAAATGGGGTGACCATGGCAGTCACTCACTGCATTTTTCTCAAAGCCGTGTTGCCTTCACGTACTGGAGGCTCAAAAAGGTTCGAGTCCAGTACTAGCAATGGGCGAAAGTTTGGGGAAGAGGCAGGTTAGTTTGTGTTCACCCAGACCTTATTATGAATTATTATTATGAGCTATCTGTTATTCGTCTGATGCCATCCATGGGCATTGCTGGAATTGTGCACATTGAACACAGCGGTTGTGTTTAATATAGTGCTGCAAATAACCCTGCCTTTGTCTGTCTTGTCTAGCTAGGCTGCAAGTTCTTCAGGGCAGGGACTCAAAGTGATGAGTTTGTACAGTGCTTAGCATGATGGGGCCCTGATCTTAGCTGGGGCCTCTGGACACTGCCACAATAATCATTTGTTTAAAAAAAAGAGAAGTGCATTGTCTCATTCAAACAGTGATCCGGTCAAAGCTTCAGAGTCTGGATCCAGCTCTGAGCTCTCCCAAAACTTCAGAGATGGGTTGGCCTCAGGGTTTTCATCCTGGCCAATAACCTTATTTTGCCTAGTTGGCCCACTCTTGGTCTCCTTTACAGCAGTGTAAATCAGGAGCAATTCTGCAGAAGCCAGTAGAGCTACCCAGCTGGATCAGCTGTTTTCTTGTCCTTTAACTTCCCCCTCTGCCTGTCTGGGGGTGGGGGCGTTGAGGGCAGAGTACACCAGTAGCCTAGAGATTATTTCCATGCTGACCAAGAGGAACTATCTGTGCTCTGCTCTGTATGGCATAATGCAACGAGTTGAAATGCCATTACACGTTACACACGCACTGTTCTATGGAACTATTGTGGCTTTAACTGACCTTCCATTGAGAGCCTAGGGGACTTCCTGATGAGCTGATTTCTGTCTTCAGTGCTAAGAGCCAGCCAATGCTCTGTTAAATGTCCCGCCTGTATTCTGCAGGTGCAAATCCTGTCCCAGCAGAGCCCTCCGGTGGCGGACCTGGTGCATGGCAGGATTTGCATGGGGTGCCAAGTTTGGCGGCATGAAGGGATTCTGCAACTGGTGAATGGAGACAGGCCAGGGAACCCAACCCCTTAGAAGGGGAAACTCATGAGGCCTGCAGTGGGAATGGGGAAAATTCCCCTTCTCAGCCCTGTCTCATGAGCTGGGTGCAGCGGTGAGCAAGGTTGTGCCCCTAGAAGCACAATCAAGCTAATCATCTATTTTAAGGAGGCTGCCAGGCTAAAATGCCAGGGGCTGGATTCTTGTTTACCTCAAGGCCCCTTCACACCACTCTGGCAGCATAAAGCACCCTTAGCCTGGAAGCAGACCATGTTTTATGATCTCAGTAAGGCACTTTGCATACTGCCCGAGCGCTGTGATGTGTAAATAAGAATCAGGGCCTAGGTCTGAAAAGTTGCTTTACTTGTAAGCAAAACTTTGGCTTATTAAAACTGAAAGTGCTTTTAAAATATAATTTGATGTCGCTCTGTTTATGCTGCTCACGGGTACTCTCGGCAATTCTTTCCACTCAGATGGCAGCCTGCTGCGAAGTCACTGTCCAAAGTTCTCCTGTTGCAATGGGAAATTAAGCCTCCCTATTTCTAATGTAAATAAACTTCTTTTGGGGAGAAACAAGCGGTGACGTGATTCATCAACAGGATACCGTTTCCGTGTTGCCAACTCACATGATTTCATTGCGAGTCTTGCGATAGCTGGTGTTTAGCTTAAAGACCCATTTCCTGGAGCTAAGTGAGCACGGGAAGATCTCAACTTCCATTAAAAAACCCCCGTACATTTCTAGCCTTCGTGACTGCAGAGAAGAGTGTGAAAACGTGATCCAAAGTCTCAGAAAGGAAATTTCTTTTTTTAAAATCACTACATACTGTATTATTTTTGGCTTATAAATCATGAGTTTTTTTCTCATGATTTTTGGGGTGTATCTTATGATTTTTGAGGTCCTGAGGTTGGCAATCATGTGCTTTGCTTTGATTCCCCATCACCGATAGCAGTTTTCCACAGCAGAGCAGGAGATCAGCTCTAAAAACCACATCACGTTCACACTTCAGAGAGCAGCTTGGGTATTTCCAGTGCTGAGAACCCCCTTAAGAGCTTGGTTTAGGGGAAGATACAGCAGAGAGCAGGGCTCACAACAGGGATAGGAAATGTCATCAGCTATAGCAGAAAGTGGGACTGTCACATGGCAGCCCATTTCCCTGATCCAGGCACTGGAGCTGGGATAACTTTGCATCTGTCTTTCCACTTCTGCTAAGTGTGACCTGAAGCCCACATACCCCCTCTCCTCCCTTATCCTCTTCATCCCAGCCCTGAGCCCTTCCATTGCATTGTAAACTCTTCAGGGCATGGACTTGTCTCTTGCTATGTGTTTGTACAGCACCTGGCACAATGGGGCCCAATCCTGGCTGGTGCTTCTGCTTGCGACTTCAGCATTTAATGATAAATCATGGCACATTCATCAGCACCCTGGACACTTCACTCATACATTAGGGGTCATATACTCCATTGCTTCCCCTTTCACAAGCCTCATGTGTCCCCGTCCCCACCCCCTTATCAGACTTGCATTGTTAAAAGGTCCTGTCTTGTTTTCTTTGTGATATTCCCCACAACTCACACCTCCATTTGGCTGCAATATCCTCGCTTTCGCTCATGCTCACCCTAGCCCCTGTGTCACCCTACAGTTGACCTGGATCTGATGGATTCAATACAAGGAAGGACGTGTTTTTCTAAGGGATTTCCCCCTTTTATTACCTCAGTGGTAGCTTCTGCCTCAGACACTGTAGCTGCACCACGATTCCTGCTCTGACATTTACGGTGACACTAGAGGGACATGTTAGTGATTGCATTGGTCATGAAAAGTCACAGGGACCCTGTGAGGACTAGAACCCTGGCTAGGCTCAGAATATTGCCTAGATTCACTGGAACTATACTGAATTGCTGGCAACCTGCCCCACATTGCTGGAGTCATTTAAAACTGCCCTGGGGAATGCACTGGAGGGACTAATTCTGATGGGCCGGGACAGGTTTAATCACATCAATGGTCTTTGTGACCTTATATGAGCCAAGTCCTCAACTGGTGTAAACTGGCAATGAAATCAATGGAGCTGTGCTGATTTACTCCAGTTGAGGAACTGACCCTATTGCTGTTAGGAAAGGACCCCAGAGGGCTCGCTGATGTGACCTGAGGAGTTCGCTTTAGCTTATGAATAGAGAGGGGAAAGCCACTGAGCAGTTCAGCTCCCTTGGACTAGACGCCTTGTGAGATCTGACTTACACATGGGAGTTACATGGCTCTGGGCACTACCTTTCCCAGGCCGGAACACCAATGGCTTGTTGTCACTTGTAGCCAAGTCAACAAATTCCTGCCGACTCAGCAGAAAGAGATTCTTCAGGAAGCTCTTTTAAGGCCTGATTTTGTGCCAGGCACTGGACTGTTCAGATTACCAAGCATTTAAAAATGCTACTTCAGACGTTCCCAGTCCAGCTGGTTAAGGCTTTTCTGTGATTTCCGTGGACCCCAGCTTAACAATGAAGCTGTCACGACCAGGGCTTGGGTGGTCAGGCCTAGTTGGTCAGGGCCAGTTCCAGAGTCCAGGGGCACAGGTCATGAGCCAGAACTGCGGTTGGAGCCTCAGAGAGGTAGCCTGAATTCAGGACCAGGGTCAAGGTCCTAGTACCAATGCCGGGGTGGGGGGGAAGGAATGGAGCCAGGTTTCAAAGGGCGAAGCCAGGGTCCGTAGTCAGAGGTTGGGGTCAAAGCTGAAGTCAGCTTAGGTTCCAAAATCAGGGGTCAAAGTCTGGAGTCGGAGTCCCAGTACTGAAGCCAGAGGTCAAAGCCAGTGTCAGAGTCCAACTCCCAAAGTCACGGGACGTTGGAGTCCAAATACCGAAGCCAGAGGTTGGGAGCAGAGTTGGAGTTCGAGGGCAGAAGGCGAGAGTCCGAGCCAGGGTCAGAGTCCGAGAGTCAAGATGCTGGTTTGTCACCACAGCTGGCAGGAGGGGTTGACCTTGTTGCACAGGCCCTTCCTAGAACTCCTTCTTGGCTTAAGTAAGGTGCCTGAATCAATCAGGGGTCGTGCAAGAAGCTGTCAATCTGGCCTTCCAAAGTGACACTTCCTGTGGTGTTAATTTCCACAGGGTCTATGTGATAATGCAAACAGCCCTACCAAGGCTGCCAGGTAGCAGTGTGGAGATATTGGCTGTCCCGTGGACTCAGGTTCCAGTCCCATCCCCACAGAACTAGTCCCTCGAAAACTCACAGGTTCTGCTCCTTTCAGAGAGTACAAACTTTGTATAACCCTTCTGTCAGGTGGAGTCAGCAACGACCAGGGCTGGGTTCAATATCTAGGGGTTCCTTTTCAACAATACAACACCGAATCAGCTTGAACCCCAACCCAGTAACTTGGGGAAATTACACACCACCCCCATGGTGCCTGAGGCAATATCTCCCCTCTCGCAAGCAGAGCATCTGAGCATAGGAAAGAAATTTCTAATGAAAGGAGGGAAGTGACCTGGCATTAATTTGGGAAAATGCCGCAAGCAGGATTCACAATCATAAAATCATGAGCAAAACCCTGCCCGCCCAGAGTGCATTGGGCAGTGTCTTTTGCCTCAGGTGCTTGAGTCCAAAAACCAAAAGTTCTTTTAATGTGCCCCTCCCTTCTCCCTCCACCGCACCCCACTCACAGTTGTCCTTGGTCAGTGAAGATCCAGCATTCAGAGGTGCATCTGCGTGAGCTCACCTCCCACCCTGGCTGGGGGGAAAGGGAGGAAGGCACCTTGCTCACTCCACCATCCGGGCACTTGCTCTGGCATCAGCTGCCTTCTGGCCGTTCACCACTCCGCCCCACCAGCCAGCTGCTTGCCACGCCACTCCTTTGGCCACCCTGCCGGCCGCCCGCTCCACCAGTTGCTCGCCACCCTGCCAGCCATCTGCCTGCTGGTCATCACTGATGCACACGGTCACCTTCTGAAGCTTCCTGCTTCTCTACAGTGACTTCTGTGGCTCAGTTTCTTAAGGTTCCCCCCAGTTCTGAGTGATTTTCAGCGCTCCATGGGGGAACCTCACTGCTGAAGCAAGCTGGGCAGACACACTGTCTCACAACAAAGGATTTCAGCTCTAGTGATCACTTAAGAAAACAAAAAGCCTCCTAATGAAGCCTTAATTAGTTTTATGTTTGAACAGTGGGGAGGGGTAGGTTAAACCATGCCTAGAACTCTTAGGCAGAGCCCACGCCTCCAGGCAGAAACACCTGTCCCCACCCCCTCTTGCCCTTCACAGGGGTCCGGCATCTCAGTCCCCCTGCTTAGCGAGTTCAGTTCAGTTGAGGGTGACCCCCTCAGTCAGGTCAGGCTAAGTACAGTTCTGGTGCCCTTTACTCATACAGTAAGGATAACACCATTTCATTACCCCTGCACTCAGTATTAAAATTAGCTAATACATATGTTAAAGAAAGAGTTTCTATACATCTGGGTATAATGCTTAAATTATACCAAAGTACAAAGTTTGGTTTAAAAAGTCATGAAATATATATAGTACATAACCTGCAATATCCCAAATTAAGGGTAATACATTTAATGATACAGTTTAAATATTAGCATCCAAATATTCAGATACATGACTCAAAAAAATGTTATAGTAAGAGTGGCATCTGGAAAGCAATATAGCAATGAGTGTAGATTGTCCCTCAGTAATTGAGAATTTAGGATAGGTTGTCCCTCAGTAAATACAATCCATCAGAGAAGTATTTACTTTCCCAGCATTGCTTCTCAATGGCACTCTAGCTCATTTCTCCTGGTCGTGCTGATGTTCAGTGATATGTTCTAAATACAGGCCCCTTGCCATCTAAAGTGATTTCTAACCCAATGCCTGCCAAAGTTGATCACTTTGACAACACAGCTTTGTCTGCTCATACCTAGGAAGAGTGGGTGTGTTCATAAAAATACAATCTGGTCCTGAAGCCTTTTCCCCTCCCCAGCTCATCACTAGCTGTCAGGGGAAAGCTTTCTTACATTTGCACAGAATAAGGCCACGAAAACCCCGAGGAAGGAAAGAACACACATTGTAGCAAGAGCAGCAGCATGGTTAAGGTCTAGACGTCTCCTCCATAGAACAAAACCATCCTTCCCTCATTCTGTGCGTATTGTGCAAAGTGATTGTGTAGGTTCTGAGGGCCTGAATCTTATTGACACCTCTCTGCCCCTCGCATGGCAGAGTGATGTAAAGGAGTCTTGGTCTAAATGAGAATCAGACCCTTTGATTTTAAGGTCAGATGCGACCACTAAATCATCGTTTGGCCTCCGGTATAACACAGGCCAGAGAATCTCCCCCTCCCCCCCCCCCCCCCCCGGGTGACTCCTGCTCTGATGCACTGCTCCTGACTCCCTTCCCTGCCTGAACACTTGTTTAACTTTAATTTTTTTGATGCCTATCCTGGCTTGAGTTCTCCATCCTATCTCGCCTCCAGCATCTCACCTGCTATTGTCTCACCCATTTGTCCGCTCAGACGCTTTGAGGCTCGTAAAGAGCACACATACACACTGTTGGGATAGGACATTTCACAGGAGGCTGCTTTGCCTCCTTTCTCCAGAGACCATTGTTGGGCTTCCAATCACAGCAAAACTCCCATTGGCTTCAATGGGGCCAAGACGGCATTCCCGGAGCTGAAAATCTGACTGGGTGATGGGTACTGATATGAAGACCTAGCTAGACAGTCATTCCTAGCACTTTCATAGCACTTTACTGGAAAGATTCTCAGCTGGTGTAAATAAACCATGGAGTCAGTTGGAGTTATGTGGCTTTACACTAGTTGAGGAGCTGTCCCAGCAGCTTAAGGGACTGTACAAACATTAAGGCCTTGTCTACACTACAGAGTTAGGTTGACTTAGGTTACGTCGATGATCATATGCCGCTTTAATTACATCGGTTGTTCAAGTCTACACAACGCTCCTTGTGCTGATGGAGCACATCCACAGACGGCGCTCTTGCATCGACAGAGAGAGCATTGCATCATGGGTAGCTTCCCATAGTGCTACTAACCACCCTCTGGCTGAGAGATCTGGGAACAGATCACAGTGCATCATGGGGGCCCACTCACCATCTCATGGTGCAATTCTTTCCGTCCCATCATTCCATGGACTTCCAACTTTGTTTCGTGCCGTTTTTGAACAGCCCCTGTAAACTGTGTGCCCGCCATCTCTGCCTGAAAGCATGGATCCTGAGCTTCTGCCCAGTCTGGTAATGAGCGGTAGGAACAGTATCCCACAGTATTCTTGCCAGCAAGTTAAAGAAGTATGGGCTGGATGAATGGACTATAAGGTGGATAGAAAGCTTGCTAGATTGTCGGGCTCAACGGGTAGTGATCAATGGCTCCATGTCTAGTTGGCAGCCGATATCAAGTGGAGTGCCCCAGGGGTCGGTCCTGGGGCCGGTTTTGTTCAATATCTTCATAAATGATCTGGAGGATGGTGTGGATTGCATCCTCAGCAAGTTTGCAGATGACACTAAACTGGGAGGAGTGGTAGATATGCTGGAGGGTAGAGATAGGATACAGAGGGACCTAGACAAATTGGAGGATTGGGCCAAAAGAAATCTGATGAGGTTCAACAAGGATAAGTGCAGGGTCCTGCACTTAGGACGGAAGAATCCAATGCACCGCTACAGACTAAGGACCAAATGGCTCGGCAGCAGTTCTGCAGAAAAGGACCTAGGGGTTACAGTGGACGAGAAGTTGGATATGAGTCAACAGTGTGCCCTTGTTGCCAAGAAGGCCAATGGCATTTTGGGATGTATATGTAGGGGCATTGCCAGCAGATCGAGGGACGTGATCGTTCCCCTCTATTCGACATTGGTGAGGCCTCATCTGGAGTACTGTGTCTAGTTTTGGGCCCCACACTACAAGAAGGATGTGGAAAAATTGGAAAGAGTCCAGCGGAGGGCAACAAAAATGATTAGGGGACTGGAACACATGACTTATGAGGAGAGGCTGAGGGAACTGGGGATGTTTAGTCTTCAGAAAAGAAGAATGAGGGGGGATTTGCTAGCTGCTTTCAACTACCTGAAAGGGGGTTCCAAAGAGGATGGCTCTAGACTGTTCTCAGTGGTAGTAGATGACAGAACAAGGAGTAATGGTCTCAAGTTGCAGTGGGGGAGGTTTAGGTTGGATATTAGGAAAAAAATTTTCACTATGAGGGTGGTGAAACACTGGAATGCGTTACCTAGGGAGGTGGTGGAATCTCCTTCCCTAGAAGTTTTTAAGGTCAGGCTTGACAAAACCCTGGCTGGGATGATTTAGTCGGGGATCGGTCCTGCTTTGAGCAGGGGGTTGGACTAGATGACCTCCTGGGGTCCCTTCCAACCCTGATATTCTATGATTCTGTGAACACAGCGCGGCTGGTCCTGCCGTATTTCATGAGCTGGGAAACGGAAAGTGAATCTGTGGTGCTTGCCCTGCTCTGTGCAATGGAAAGAAACAATTCAAGGTTGCTGCTGGCATTCTCGGAGCAGCTGCACATGGTGGACTGTCAGTACTGGGCTCGGGAAATGAGCACTGAGTGGTGGGATTGCATCGTGATGCTTGTATGGGATGACGAGCAGTGACTGCAGAACTTTCAGATGTCGAAAGCCACCTTCCTGGAACTGTGTGCAGAGCTCGCCCCTGCCCTGCAGCACAAGGACACCAGAATGAGAGCTGCCTTCACAGTGGAAAAGCAAGTGGCAATAGCTGTATGGAAGCTGGCAAATCCAGACTGCTACCGGTCAGTCACGAATCTGTTTGGAATTGAAAAGTCCACTGTGAGGGTTGCGGTGATGCAAGTGTGCAGGGCCATTAATTGCCTCCTGCTACAAAAGACTGTGACTCTGGGTAATGTGCAGGAAATAATTGATGGCTTTGGAACAATAGGATTCCCTAACTGCAGCAGGGTGATAGATGACACGCATATCCCTATTTTGGCCCCAGGCCATCTTGTGATGGAGTACATCAACTGAAAGGGCTACTTCTTCATGGTCTTGCAGGTGCTGGTGGAACACCGGGGCCATTTCACTGATATCAATGCGGGTTGGTCAGGGAAAGTTCATGATGCATGCATTCTTAGGAACGTTGGACTATATAGGAAGTTGCACACTGGAACTTTCTTTCCACACCAGAAGAGTCCAATGGGGGATGTGCACATGCCCATAGTGATCCTGGGAAACTCCACCTACCCCTTGCTCCCATGGCTCATGAAGTCTTACACTGGGAACCTAGACAGCAGTCCCTTTGGCAGATTAAAAGGTCACTGGTGCTGCCTTTTTGGCAGATTAGACCTCAATGAGGAAAATATTCCAGTGGTCATAGCAGCCTGCTCTGCTCTGCTCTGCATAATATTAGTGAAGCGAAGGGGGAAAAGTTTCCCCAGGGGTGGAGTGCTGAGG
This sequence comes from Eretmochelys imbricata, assembly GCF_965152235.1. Lineage (NCBI taxonomy): Eukaryota > Metazoa > Chordata > Testudines > Cheloniidae > Eretmochelys > Eretmochelys imbricata. Next base: position 14,299,500 of record NC_135572.1, on the reverse strand, counting down.
TGAATCCGCTGGCTGCTGATTTTGAGCAGCCAGATACCAGGGCAATTTGAGGGGTACATGGGGGTTATTCGAATCAAAGAGGCTTTGAAAGAGCATTTTGACAATGAGCCCCAGTAATGTGTCTTTATGTGATGCATTCGGCTAGGCAATATTTACTTGCTGACTTGAATGACCCCTGTAATTCCTGAACTTTAATTGTAGTGAGCAAATGTTCCTGCCTCTAGCCAATGTGTTTGAATTTCAGCAGCAACTATCATGTGCATGACACAAATAAAGACTCGTTTTGTTTCAAAGACTACACTTTAATTAAAAGATAAAACACGTATTTTTTTCCAAATGGGACATGGCAATAAGGAGCAGTCTCTTGGTTAAGGCTCTCACAGCTGAGTGTAACTCCAGCTTTCAATATGAAACCAGTCTCTAGGGGTGGAGTGCAGGGGGTACTGCAATGGCACCGGAACCTGCGAGGCAGGTGTTGGGGGGGTTTGGGGAGGGCACGGAACGGTGTTCTATATTGGCTGCAGGGGGAGTCGTGCATGGATGTACTCAGACTTCAGTGTTATGAAAGACTCGAGCAACTCTGTCTGGCCCTTCAGTAGCTTTATCATCCTCTCCTGTCCATCTGTCATCCGCTCCTTCCCCATCTCCTTTCAGGCTATCCCACCTGAGTTTTTCATTAACTGTCTCCCTCCATGCTCTTGTTTTGCCATCTGCTGTATCTGTTGACTGCAGCATTTCTCAAAACATATTCTCCTTACTCCTCTTGGTTTGGCGCCTTATCTGCTGAAGGTGCTCCGTCGGTGTGTAGGAGTTGGTCCTCAATGTGCAGAAGCCAAAGAAGCAATGAGCAGAGACAATATTGTGAGTGCATTCAAAGCCAAAAATCAAAGTCACATACACCTCTTACTCACTGTCTCTTGGCTAGGACACAGCTCAGCAAGAGTCCCAAATATAGTGAATTTGGTGGGGCAACATAAGCAAATGCAATGTCTACACTGATATTGCGTCATTCAAAATACATGGCAAAAGGCTCTGTGCCTCTCGTCGAGGTGGTTTTATTTTGTCAGCATAGCAGGGGAGTTACATCGGTGGGAGGAGCATTTCCGTGTGTACACCTCCACCATTTTGTCGATGAACGCTGACTTTTGTCAACAAAACTGTATAGTGTAGACAAGACCTAACTACTTAATCCTTACGTCGCCCATGGGAGGGAGAACTCTGCTCTAGCTAGCAGTTTCCTTGTAGTGAGACAAGGCCTGAATGGCTTCTCACAGCCCGAGTTGAATAAGTAAGGAATAAAGCATCCAGCAGCCAAAGACTTTGTAAATGAATATCAAGGTCTCCTGGCTAGGGTGACCAGACAGCAAGCATGAAAAATTGGGACACTTTTTTGGGGGGTGGGGGGGAGATAGTTGCACATATAATACAAAAACCCTAATATTGGGACGATCCCCATAAAATTGGGATGTCTCCTCACCCTACTCCTGGCAGCCAGAGAGGCAAATTCACTCCTGATGCAAGTCCACAAAGTCATGGATAAATTAGGCCTTGAATCCTAAATGCTCAGTCCGGCTTGTGCAGACTATTCCCTGGCCAAAACCTCGATGTGAATGATTGCAGAGCATAACAGGGTGATGGCCACCCAAGCGCTCCTCTGTGGCCTGAAGTCGCTCAGCAAGCACCCTGCCCCAATAATTTCCTTCCTTGGACTCCTCCCAAACTCCAGATCACAAGCCAAAGTTAGTTAATACCCTCCCCTTTTGCAGCCTGATTTTTATTTAGTCCTCTGTGTAGACACTGGCCTTCCAGACCCCTAGCCCAGTTCCGTGCCTCTAACTCTGTCTCTTAGGAAGGGAGTCCTTAGCCATCCTTCCCAGAGCTGGATCCCAGGTTGCCGTCTCTCCCCTGATTCAGCCACCACGCCCAGGCTTTGCGCTTTGCCTGGCTCAAGCTCAGCCTTCTTGTGCTGCTTCCAAACATCCTCTGGGGTCAGGGTCTTTCCTGCAGGAGCCTTTCTCACTCTCTGCAGTTTCCTGAGCTTCTCCCTCTCTCCTGCACCTGCCTGTTGCTCGTACAGGGGACACCTGTTCTCTATTACATGACCTCCCAGATGGGGAGGTGAGTTATACTTGTCATCGGTGGACCAAGGCCCATTGCTCCTTAAGGGGCCAGCCACCCTGTGACACGGAGTAAAGGCCAGGTTTTTTAAAGATATTTCGGTGGCTAAAGATGCAGATAGGTCCCTAAGTGTGTTTGGGCACCTAACTCCTACCAGGGTCCTATCTGCATCATTAGACACCTAAAATCTGGCCCTTCAAGATGCCCTTAGACCAGTTTCAGTGCTTAAACCTCTCCCAGCACACATTGATAAGCACACACTGAGGGAAGGGTTATACTTCTGGAGCCAGCAGAGAAGGAGATAGAGAGACACAGAGGGAGCTGATGGAGACGCAGCTGTCTGCTGTGGTTGCTTTATTGTTCTGGCAGCAAACCTGAAACCAACAGGAAAGTGAGGCTGGGGAGGGGGAGTTCTCAGACATTTAAAGGGACAGGACCTCACATTCCTCCACTCTACTTTTAAACAATTTCCCAAATATATATACACACATTATTGTTCACATAGCTAACACAGACCAATATATAACCTAACTAAAAGTTGCGGGTAGACTATGGCAGACTGTCAATTTGCAAGGGATGATTTTGCCCTGGAATAGCAACTGACTAACTGACCAACTTATACATTCAAGTGCACAACTGGTTTTCGCACTCTGTTCGGGTGATGGTGATGCAGCAGTGTCCTGAACAACAGGGACAGTCAGCGGTAAGGAATCAACTGGATCTGGCACCAAAGACTTTTCCACCAACTTGTCGAAATTAGGAGTTGTAACAGAAGGAGGTTCAATAAGAGGACTTTCTGTTCCTCCGGGAACATCCCTGGACTCCAGTACTTGTAGAGACTGCAGCTGGTCCAGGTGTCATTTCCATAAAATACCACAGGATAATCTGACCACAAATAAAACAGGTCCTGTGCATTTTACAAGTTCTCCAGGTACCCATTTCACTCCACACCCATATTAGCAAGTCTACACTAGGTCTCATTGAAAAGGACAATGGCAAGTCTCATGTCATCATTCAGTTTGCCTTGCTTGGGATTTGGCTACATGTGAGGCAATATCAGGATGTAGCAGGTCCCAACAGGTCCACAAAGAAAACTTCAAGAAAAGAATTGCAAGTGGAGGGAGTAGCTCATCCATTTGTAGCAGGATGGTATGAACCAGAGCTTATGTGTTCAATTCCATTTGAAGCTAGGAACCTCTGAAATTCCTCAGAACAGAACTTTTACCCTTCTCTGTGACTGAAGGAAAGTATGAACCATTTTTTTGACAGATCTTGGCTTGAGAAGCTCAAGGTGAGTTGGATCAAGACAATTACAAGATCAAGACAATTACAAAAGCACCTCGAAATCTTCAAGAAATACTGGGCAGACACTTCAAAGTTTTTGAAAAAGAGGTTGGACAGATGAGCCATGTACCAGAGAAGCTCACTGTTAGGTCTAAAAGTCAGCTGAAATATGGAAAGCCCAGAGTTGTGCCTTTTCCTTTGAAGCCTCTGGTGGAAGCTGATTATTAGTGAACATCCGAGTCTTGTTACTGGTTTCACATGGTGAGTGGCTACATCTCTCATTCCAGGGATCAAGGAGGATGTCTCAGTCTGAATTTGTGGAGTTTTCAAAGTGACACTGAATTCAGTTTTATGTGCAGACCAGTAACCACTTCCTCTTACTGAAGATTTGTTTGCTACTCTTAGTGGTGGACAGTGTTTCAGTACATTGGATTTGCTCAGTGCATACCTATAAATGGAGATAGATCTGGCATCTCACAAATATCTCACAATCAACACACAAGGAGAACTTGTGACAAAGTCTGGTGATAGGTAGATGCAGCTCCAGTATCAAGCTCACTCTTGTAGGAACTCCTTCGATCAAGAGTGTAACCCAGATGCCATCCCTGACTCCAGCTTCCAATAACATGCGTAGTGCTAGGTCTTGGCTAGTGTCACTAAAGTTCTTGTCTTTTTACACATTATGAATTCCCAGCTTCGATCCTTTCTTAGGTTTAGTCTTCATAGAAGTCTTCTGGGATGTAGTTACTCTGTGTTGTTGGTTGTTGAACTGTGTGACAGCGCTGTGTCCTTTCTTCTGGCGTACCCAGCAATCCTTCTCAGTGTGTGTGGTTTGCGCACAGTTGCCCCATAGAATGTTCCTGTGGTCTTCTGTCTTATCGATGCAGGAGGTGAACTACTTGGTTCACCCTAAAGTCCAGAGAATCCTTCCCTGTGCTCTCCATTGCAACTGCCACTTCAACAGTCTTCTCGAATTTAAGCGCTGATACAGTCAGTAACTTCTTCCGGACCTGGTCACTGTGTAACTCAAAGACTAATTGGTCACGCAGGGCACCACTTAATGTTTGTCCAAACTGCCAATGCTCAGACAACTTCCTTAAAGCAGCAACAAACTGTGCTACTGACTCTCCACTTCCCTGATGTCCCCGGCGAAACTGACATGGGTCTGCTATCGTCAGTGGGGTAGGAGGAAAAGGGTCCTGCGTCGCTGCAGAGCTTGTGGCATGCCTGGCAGCTCCAGGCACAGCTGGAGACAATAGGTCACACAAGCAGTCCGTTCGCCTTCTGACCTGTCACTGTCAGCGAGGTTGAAACTTGTCCATCCGGAATGGAGTTGCAAGCTACAAATTGCTCAAAACGTTTGCAATACACCACCCAGGATTGGCGGATTTTGTCGACCTCACCAACATTGCCCACAAAAGGTGCGATCTCTCTGTTCTCCTGTTGGACTTCACATCCCCTGGATGCCATTTCCGCAGGGAAATTCTCCTCCTCCCTTTTTTTTTAATTATGCACTATCTGCATCTGATTGCCCTCCGCTGGCTGTGCTGACCTACTCCTTTGGCTGCACAAAGGTTCCCCCCGCACCCCCCCCCCGGGTAGACTAAGCCATTTCTCAACCTAGTTACCTGACATTAAGAAAGATGGCTGCTTGCTGAGACTCCCCTCTCAGTGCTCGGTGTGAACAGTGACTGCAGACCCTTATCCATGATTCTATCTTTATTTGCCTACTTCCCCCTCTCTAGCTGGCTGGTTCACGCTGTCCCCAAAGCAAAAACAGGAGTCTGGCACCCTGTGCTTCTCGGTGAACGTAACCCCTTTGTTTATAGTATTGTTTACTTTTTCTTCTTCTTGGGCAGGCAATGGGAACACTGGACAGTCCTGGGATATAATTTCCTCATTGCCAAATGTTATATTTCTGGAGTCAGCAGAGAAGGGGACAGACAGACAGATGCAGAGAGGGAGCTGATGGACACTCAGCTGTCTGCTGTGGCGGCTTCATTGTTCTTACAACAAAACATCTGCCTTTCCACTGCATTTCACACTCCTTTACCCTGTCTCTTTCAAGCAAATACAAGAGGTGGCAAATTGCCACTCCTGGAGACTGGCGCTTGATTTATCTATGGAACGGCAGAAGACTCGAGACCAGCTGTGGAAGTGTCCCAACATTGCCTTCCACATGAACCTGGAAACATGCATGCTTGGAGTCGGATTAACTCTTCCCTTCGCAGCGAGGTCAGAGACGGGCCATTGGATGTGAATGACTTTCCTAAGCCCTATTCACACAGTAACTTTCGACTGTATTTGTAACCAGCTAGTGGGCTCTAAAAGTGATCAGTGTCCATCCAGCGCGGGGTTAATGCTCTGTACTGATGGTAGCTAAACATGTGGTGTTCTTAATGCCACAGGCCTTAGTTGACACTGTGCTGTCTTCTGTAACCAGGTCATAATGACACTGGAGCGCATCTGAGCGTATGTCTACCCTGGGAGCCGGAGGTGTAATTCCCAACTAAGGAGACTTACCTGCACTAGCTCTGATCATGCGAATTTGCTAAAAATAGAGCGTAACTGTGGTGGCAGGACGGGCGGCTGTCCCAAGTATAATCCTAGTCTTGGACAAGTATGTTCTGTGGGCAGCTAGCCCCTTCCACTACTCACCCCATGGCTACATTCTATTTTTAGGATGCTAGTTTGTCAGAGCTAGTACGGGTATGTCTCCTTGAACTGAGAATTACACCCCCAGCTCAAAGTGTAGACACACCCTGGGGCTCCGAGAAGCTACAGTGATACAAATAGTCAACATTAATTAGGCTCTGTGGACAGACCCCCTCAACTATGCCTGTGTAACTAGTTTGGCCAATCTGCCTTTCTCCCAGCTCTCTGTGGTGGGACATCCCATAGTGCATTGCTCCACACGTGGCTGGTGCTGCTCTGTGTGCATGTTTTCTGGGCATTTTTTCTCCTGCTGAGGCATTATGGGATAGCTGCCCAGATTTTTCTGTAATGCACACCAGGCAGCCGGGAAGCACTGTAGGTGCGGATGCCCAGATCCACTTTTCCCATGGTTCTGTTGTGAAAAAAGTCGCTGTTTTGCTTCAGTTAGACCACGTTTGTGGTAACCATCTCGGATGGGTCTCTTGAGCTGGTTCCAAAAACATGGTTGTCCTGGCAGCACAAGTTGTCCTTCTACGACTCATTTTCCTGGGGTATCCTTCTATTGTCAATGGCGATATGTGGGTGGGTTTAATCTAGATCGGAGTGGGCAAACTCCCCTCAGGGCTTAGGATCCAGCCCGTGGGACTGCCACTCCCGTGGCGCTGCACCACTCCGGGAAGCGGCCACACCACGTCCCTGCAGCCCCTGAGGATGGGGGTGAGGAGGGGCAGAGAGCTCCGCACGCTGCTCTTGCCTGTGGGTACCTCCCCCAAAGCTCCCATTGGTCAGAAACGAGTTACCACAGCCAATGGGGGCTTTGGGGCAGGTACCCACAGGCGAGGGAAACACGCGGAGCCCTCTGCGCCACCCCCCCCCCGGGGCCACGCAGGGACATGGTACCGGCCGCTTCCCAGAGTGGCATGGGTCCGGGGCCGCGGCAGGCAGGGATGGCAGGCGCTGCTGCCATCCTGGAGCCGCTCCAGGTAAGCGGTGCCAGGGCAAAGCCTGAACCCCTCCTACACGCCACACCCCAACTCCCTGTCCTGAGCCCCCTGTCGGATCCCCCACCCCTCCTGCACCCCAACTCCCTGCCCTGAGCCCCCTGTCGCATCCTGCACCCCAACTCCCTACCCTGAGCCCCCTCCTGCACCCCACACCCTTCCTGCACCTTAACCCCCTGACCTGAGCCCCCTCCTGCACTCCACATCCCCTCCCACACCCCACACTCTGCCCCCCGCACCTCAACCCCTTGCGCCGGCCCTGCAAGCAATTTCCCCACCCAGATGTGGTCCTCGGGCCAAAAAATTTGCCCACACCTGATCTAGATCCACTAATATGTGAACACTTCCCTCTTTGTCTACTCTGTTGTGTAGGGCAGCTTCTTGCCAACACGGTTAGTAAACTCAGCTTGACAAGTTTCCAGTTAAGGAAGCTAGTTAAGGAAACATCTTTTTCAGAGTTTTATTGTCAGGTATTTCAGTCCCTTTCAGAGCAACTGTTTGAATTACCAGTGGACTGAAATTGTTGGCTATAAGCAGGAATCAAGAGGTTTCGCTTTCAGTGTGCTCCAGCTTTTGTTTTGTGTCACAAACTATGTTGCCAGACTATAGTAACAAAGGGGCTGAGCCATACTGCATGTTTGAAAAACAGGTGTGGGGTGAAAGCAAGTCACCTAATGGGCTGGGTGGGTGCTTGTGTTCCTTGTGGCCCATTGCAACAGGTCAATTTCAGTGTTAATAAGCAAACACTATTCAAGGTGTTTACATGAGCTGTTTATGGGGTGCGTGTTTCAGTGCAGTTTATGCCTCTTTGTAAGGTGACTCTGCTCCTTACTATCAAAGTACTTGTATGGCCCCTATAACCACAGCGCTCCCAAAACATCAGTTAACTCCATAGTGAGGTAGGGATGTATTAACCCCATTTCACAGATGGGGAAACTGAGGCAATGAGCGTTTAAAGCCAAGATTTGTAAAAATGAATGCTCATAATTTGTTGTCTTAATCCACTCCTAGGCACCTGAAGTGCTTGTCAATAGAATATAGTTTTTCTGCATTAACTATCCCAGTAGAGTGGCAATAACTACAACAAAACTAGTTTGGATGCAGAGCTACCAGCAGGAAAGTGTTTAGACTGGTCTAGCTTATTCTGGTTTGGGAACTGAAATAATCTATGTTGGTATAACTGCATTTACAATAGGATTTATGCCAGTGTGTGTATGTCAGGAAACAAAATCCCTCCTCTAACCAACATTGTTATGCTGGTAAAACTCTTCAGTGTAAACCAGCCCTAAAGAAATGGTCTGATTTGTCAAAAGGGGAGAGCACTCAGCAGCTGCCATTCAAGTCAAACTAAGGGACAGATCCTGTGCAGATTCAAGCTCTGGTTTTTGCAGACCCAGTAAGGAGTCAGATAGTTTGTCTGAACTTTTGGAGGGCTGTGGGAACCAGAAAGGAAGGATGGTTTTTGAGATTAAGACACTGAAACTGCCAGAGATGTGGATCCCCAGCTCTGCCACTGACTGCATGTGTGACCTTGGGCAAGTCACATCATCCCTCTGTGCCTCAGATCCCCCTCTGGAGAAAGGAGATAAAATCCTTCCTACCTCCCTGTGATGGGGCCTCCGCCCCACACTGGCCTGTAAGGAGCCCTAGAGAGGCTGCGCAGAAAGGAGAGGGGCTGCGAGGAGCAGCCAATGAGGGCCTGGCAGGCCCATATAAGAAGAGCTGCAGGGGAGAGCAGCTTCAGTAGCTGCCTGGAGCTCAAGGAAGGAAGTTTAGGCTCCTAGCAGGAGGAAGAGGTACCAGCACTGTGGACAGAGCACTGCTGCCAGCAGCGACCAGGGAAGCTAGAGAGAGCTCCTGGCTGGCTGCTAAGAGTGGCATGCTAAGGCCCTAAGGTAAGGGCAGAGAAGGTGCTGGAACTGCAGGAAAGTGGCTCAGGGAAATAGATGGAGAGGTTGGAAGGGATGCAGCATGTGGCTGTCATCTCCAGGGTCCCTGGGCCAGGACCCGGAGTAGTGGGTGGGCCTGAGTCATTCCCCCCAGCCTCCCCTCACCACTGAGGAAATGGCTGGACCATTGGACTGTGGTACCATCCCCTGTAAGGGGAGAGCACAGAGTACGGCACAGCCAGAGGGCTGTGTCCTGAAGAGGACACCGTGGTCCTTGGAGCGACACAGGTCCAGGAGCAAAAGTGATGGCAGGCGTGACACCACCAACAGTCACTGAACCCACCTGTGGAGCTGATCTGCAAGATGACCAGCAGGAGGCGCTAGCGTGGCGAGTTGCACCCCGTCATGCTCCCGCTGTTTGGTTTTGTCTTGTCTGATTACCCGGAGCCTGCAACACGTGCTCAGCTTTACACACGGAGTCCTCCCATTGGAGCTATTCACCACGCACACAGCTAAGCAGCCGAGTAAGTCTTTGCAAGATCGTGGCCATAAACTGTAAATTCTTTGGGGCAGCTACTGACTCTCACTGCATGTCTGTACAGCACCCAGCACCGTGGGGGTCCAGATCTCAGCTGGGGCCTCTAGGTGCTACTACACTATAAATCATAGTAACCGAACATCGCAGCCCTCTAACATCCTGCCAGCACTAGTCGGTAATGCAGTGATAAAACGTCCACGGTGACTGTTCCACACTACGGTCCATAATTAACTTCAGATGCCGGTTTTCTGAATGCAGTAAAATCTGTAATCCTTTAGTGAGTAACCACAGCCGGCCAGCCACATTAACCCAGCTTAGCATCGTGTGGTCTGCCATCTATTCATTGAGAAAGGGCCAGTGACTTATGATCTCATTCCTGTGTGCTTACTAGAAGCTATCCTAACATAACCGCAATTTTTGCCAAGTAAATATCGGATGACATCTGCTATTTGGAAATCAAATCAGATGGGTTGTGTTTCTGGGTGGTCTTGAAGCATGAGCTTTGTAACGTGCTTTCCAAGGTCTGCATACTTGGGTTTGTGTAACAGACATGGCGTGTTTGTTATTCTTTGTTTTCAGTGGCCTGTGTTTTGCTGGGTCTGGCCTGAATCTGAAATATGAAGCACCTACAATGTTATTCTAAAGGTTCAGCTTGTACTCCTGAAGGATGAAATTCACTGCTCTGCCGAGGAACGGCAGAAGGCTGATGCAAGCCCTGTTTGGATGGCTTAAGTGGTGCATTCACCCTTTGCACGGGTTGAATCCCAATCAAATGTTATTACTGTAACTCTCGGCTCAAGTGGTGTTGGCACCAACAAGGGCCGGATTCAAATAGTGGGGGGGGAGGGATAGCTCAGTGATTTGAGCATTGGCCTGCTAAACCGAGGGTTATGAGTTCAATCCTTGAGGGGACCAATTAGGGATTGGGGCAAAAATTGGGGATTGGTCCTGCTTTGAGCAGGGGGTTGGACTAGATGACCTCCTGAGGTCCCTTCCAACCCTGATATTCTATGATTCCTCTTAAAACTAACAAACACCACTGGCTCGAGCCCCCATTCAGAATTGCTGGGATCTTTAACCACCTTCCCAGAGCGCCCATAATACACCATCCTTCCCCACTCACAAGCACCGAAACAAGGAAAACTCTGCGGGGGGGAGAACGGGAAAACACAGCAACAAGCAAAATGAACGCTAATAAATAAAACACTCTCCCATGGTGACGGAGTCCATTAATTCAGTTCCTTACCCACCGCTGGGAATGCCCAGTAGGCAACTGTCCCTTTACCATTACGCGTCTCATCTGCTAAAGCCCACGCATGGTTTTGTGTCAGTGGGTTGCGTTGTCCCAGCGCCCTGAGGCGCACTTGGGCAGGCCTGTCTCTGGCCCCTAGCAAAGTTCTGCCGGGTCCTGGCCCGAGGCCCCTCCACCCAACCCAGCGATAGTGATTTCAGCTTTAATTAGGGGCTGGATAGGATGGGCTTCACCAGCTTTCCCTCCGCTCTGCCAGCCTCAGGGCAGAACAGTGCAGGCCCCCCCCCCCCCCCCAAACTCCTGAAGCACCGTAACAATGTTACCAAGGAGTCATTGACAGTCCCCTTGCGCATTCCAGTCCATCTTGCCACCCAGAGGTGGGCTAGGTAGATCAGAGGTGGGCTAGCCCCCGGCCCCTCCCCACAGCCTCATAGAATCATAGAATCATAGAATATCAGGGTTGGAAGGGACCCCTGAAGGTCATCTAGTCCAACCCCCTGCTCGAAGCAGGACCAATTCCCAGTTAAATCATCCCAGCCAGGGCTTTGTCAAGCCTGACCTTAAAAACCTCTAAGGAAGGAGATTCCACCACCTCCCGAGGCAACGCATTCCAGTGTTTCACCACCCTCCTAGTGAAAAAGTTTTTCCTAATATCCAATCTAAACCTCCCCCACTGCAACTTAAGACCATTACTCCTCGTTCTGTCATCTGCTACCATTGAGAACAGTCTAGAGCCATCCTCTTTGGAACCCCCTTTCAGGTAGTTGAAAGCAGCTATCAAATCCCCCCTCATTCTTCTCTTCTGCAGGCTAAACAATCCCAGCTCCCTCAGCCTCTCCTCATAAGTCATGTGTTCTAGACCCCTAATCATTTTTGTTGCCCTTCGCTGGACTCTCTCCAATTTATCCACATCCTTCTTGTAGTGTGGGGCCCAAAACTGGACACAGTACTCCAGATGAGGCCTCACCAATGTCGAATAGAGGGGGACGATCACGTCCCTCGATCTGCTCGCTATGCCCCTACTTATACATCCCAAAATGCCATTGGCCTTCTTGGCAACAAGGGCACACTGCTGACTCATATCCAGCTTCTCGTCCACTGTCACCCCTAGGTCCTTTTCCGCAGAACTGCTGCCTAGCCATTCGGTCCCTAGTCTGTAGCGGTGCATTGGATTCTTCCGTCCTAAGTGCAGGACCCTGCACTTATCCTTATTGAACCTCATCAGATTTCTTTTGGCCCAATCCTCCAATTTGTCTAGGTCCTTCTGTATCCTATCCCTCCCCTCCAGCGTATCAACCACTCCTCCCAGTTTAGTATCATCCGCAAATTTGCTGAGAGTGCAATCCACACCATCCTCCAGATCATTTATGAAGATATTGAACAAAACCGGCCCCAGGACCGACCCTTGGGGCACTCCACTTGATACCGGCTGCCAACTAGACATGGAGCCATTGATCACTACCTGTTGAGCCCGACAATCTAGCCAGCTTTCTACCCACCTTATGGTGCATTCATCCAGCCCATACTTCCTTAACTTGCTGACAAGAATACTGTGGGAGACTGTGTCAAAAGCTTTGCTAAAGTCAAGAAACAATACATCCACTGCTTTCCCTTCATCCACAGAACCAGTAATCTCATGATAAAAGGCGATTAGATTAGTCAGGCATGACCTTCCCTTGGTGAATCCATGCTGACTGTTCCTGATCACTTTCCTCTCATGCAAGTGCATCAGGATTGATTCTCTGAGGACCTGCTCCATGATTTTTCCAGGGACTGAGGTGAGGCTGACTGGCCTGTAGTTCCCAGGATCCTCCTTCTTCCCTTTTTTAAAGATTGGCACTACATTAGCCTTTTTCCAGTCATCCGGGACTTCCCCGGTTCGCCACGAGTTTTCAAAGATAATGGCCAATGGCTCTGCAATCACAGCCGCCAATTCCTGGGCAGCGGGGCTGTGAGCTCCTGCCGGGCAGCGCAGCGGCATGGGTGGCTCTGGCTGGGTGGCTCAGCTGCCAGTCCTGGTGCTCTGAGCGGCATGGTAAGGGGTTGGGGAGCGGTGGGGTTGGATAAGGGGCAGGGAGTCCCAGGGGGCAGTCAGGGGACAGGGAGCAGGGGGTGGTTGGATAGGGGTGGGGTCCTGGGGGGGCCTGTCAGGAGGTGGGAATGTGGATAGGGGTTGGGGCAGTCAGGGGACAGGGAGTAGGGGGGGGTTAGATAGGGGGTGGGGTCCCAGGGGGACGGTTAGGGGTGAGGGGGTCCCAGGAGGGAGCGGTCAGGGGACAAGGAGCAGGGGGGGTTGGATGGGTCAGGAGTTCTGAGGGGGGGCAGTCAGGGGGCAGGAAGTAGGAGGGGGCATATGGGGGCCCGGGCCAGGCTGTTTGGGGAGGCACAGCCTTCCCTACCCAGCCCTTCGTACAGTTTCAGAACCCCGATGTGGCCCTCAGGCCAAAACGTTTGCCCACCCCTGTGATAGATGGTCATTTTACACCAAAAATCACAACAATATTCAGGTTATTCCCAGTCCCAAAGAACCAGTCACTTACCCCAGGTCATTTGTACTCAGATCTCAAACCACAGAGAACGCCTGTTGCCAGTCCTGTAATAAACTAACTAAAGACTTTTAACTAAGAAAAGAAATGAGAGTTATTTACAAGGTTAAAACAGGAAACACACATACACGACTTAGAGCCTTAGATTTAAAAAGGTAATGGAAGCTTATCTAATAAGGACTCTATATGTCCTTTAGGGCTGACCCATGCCAGTCCCCATTTGGGGACCTCCTGCTTATGTTTAGAAAGCTTTGCCCCTCAGACGCCAGACAGCATAATGACTCCAGTTTCTCCTTGTTGGGGATTTTTATCCCCTTCACCCCAGAAGCCAAGCGGATGGGATGAGTTCATGTGCAGGGCTCCCCTTCCTGGAGGGAGTTGGGAATGCAGTCAACAAGGTCTCTTTCCTTTGATGCTACACAATGCCTCATTTGCTTTCAATGTGCAGGACGAGCGCTTTACCTTAATTAATGCTGCTTTTCCTGTTTGGTGAGTTACACAGTTACAGAGATTTGCAATGCAAACACTCAGTATAACTTTATACCATGGGATAGAGATATTGTAAGTAGGATTAATACACGCAACATCCTGCAAGCATTTCATAAAGTCTAAACACTAAACACAGCCTCGTAGCACTAACACCTCCAGGGTGAGGCTCATCCATTGCGCTGCGGGTGTGCTGACCCCTGCGATTTCCCCAAATGCGGGAAACTCGACTGCATAATTTGTGGTAACTAGTAGGTGATCCTGACTGCTTCCAGCTGTGCACCTGTCAGCATTCACGGAGGCCCTGGGCCTTGAACATAACCTGGCACCTGGTCTGTCAGTATCACAGAGCCCTCTTCATACTGTACCCCACCCCATCAAGGATGTGTCTCAGGATCATCTCTGTTACCAAAGACCTTTCAATAGTACAGAATCTTCAGCAGGAAACCAGTAGCATATAAGCCCTTCACAACAACCTAGAAGCTGTGACCCCCCCACCCCCTCATCTCTCACTTCAGTCCCATTACCCAATTTGGAGGTTACATACAATTATAGTGGCTCCCAAAGTGGCTCTGGAGGGATTCTGGGTAGAAAGTGTATGCAGATGAAGCAGCTTTGAAGCTATTCTTCTCCCATTCACCAATAAATGGGAGCAGAGAGCGCCAGGCCACTGGCCTTACATTACAGTTTTACTCTTCCCATTCGAAAGCTCCATATTTATATGGCTGTGAAAGTGCAAATCTCATCCCGAAAACAAGGTGCGGGTTTGCTGTTCACTTCTACCCTCCTGACCCAGTTCCATTCTCAAGCAACCAAGAGAAACCAAATGGAACAATCTGGCACTGATGTGTGTGCGTGTGTTCGCGAGGGTGCACACAAGAAAGCAAGACAGAAACCACTGCCACCGGACCACCGAGGGACCCTCAAACCTATTCAAATATGTGACCATGTTGCTCTCTAATGGCTGCAGCCTATAAGCCGCAAAGCTGCTATAGCTAAGCAAGATGCTTAATGTCGGACTGAGGGTATGTCTACACTAGGGTGAGCAGACGTCCCGATTATCGGGACCATCCTGATATTAGGGGCTTTGTCTTTATACGCAACTACCACCCCCCAAAAAAAGTATCCCAATTTTTCACACTTGCTTCTGCTCACCCTAGTCTACACTGCAATTAGACACCCACAGCAGGCCTGTGCCAGCTGCCTCGGGCTCGCAGGGCTCGGGCTAAGGGGCTGTTTAATTGTGGTGTAGGTGTTCAGACGGGGGCTGGAGCCAGTTGCTGTCTCTTGTATTTAAGTTAATAGCAGCATTATAGGGTGCCTCAGATCACACCCATAAGGCACAGCATGGTACCACGCTCAAGTCCCATGAGAAAGGCGGCAGAGCTGAGTTAGTCCTTTGAAACTAATGCCGGCTGCACCACAATGAATGCCTCCAGCACCACACTGGGAAGACAGTAATAGTTCCTGGAAGTATCTCATTGATTGACACCAGCTGAGGATCTGATCCAGAGGTGAAAATTCAGGTTAGCCTTGCTATTTAGAGTCCCAGAGTCCAGGGGTCTATTATAGGAGTTGGTGGGTGAGGTTCTGTGGCCTGCGATGTACAGAAGGTCAGACTAGATGATCATGATGGGCCCTTCTGACCTGAAAGTCTATGAGGTCTCCTGAGTCCCAGTCTATTGCTCTAGCTACTAGGCCAAGTGCAAGGACTAAAAGCTGTTGAACGTGCTTTTGTAACATGACAGCCCCGGGTTGGGTCACTGGAAGTGAGGATCAAACCCAGCCCCTGTGGATCTTAAATGAATAATAATAATAAACCCCCACGAGTGTCTACTGTCTGAGCGAAACCACTCAGCTCTGTTAACAAAAAGGCAGTAGGGGGCTCCTAAGCCTCAGTGTGGTTCAGAGAGGAACTGAGTCATTCTCTGTGAGCTCGGGTTACACTTTTGGGGCCTGAGCTCCCTATTCATACACAACTGGCCTCCACGTAAGAAACTGCTGGACTTTTGAACTCAACAGAAAGAACACTGGGCGTTGAGTGAGGCCCCACCGTGGCCCTCGTCCCACGGCACATGCTTTGATAAAATCACCTTTAATTACACAAGCCTGTTTCCTTACTATTATTTTTGGATGCATTGACGTTTATAACTAACATTGAGATAAAGTAAAATGGCAATGTCCCAGGGCCTGGGAAGCCGAGTGTTGGCGTGAAGCGTGATCCAGATGTGGAAGGGAAGCGATGGTATCCGGGAGGGAGGAGAGATGTTTGGGCTCACTCAAAGTCAGCCGTTTAGCTTTGGATGCTGATCATGAGGCCAAGGCTTTGCTGTTTGCTCAGCCACAAGATGACCAGAAAACGAAGCCAAGGGCAAGTTGCCCAAGTGGTCATGCAGCGTATCAATGGGTGACTGGTGAGGCCTGTCTGTTGTTTTCTGGGTCATGTTTTATGTGTTCAGACTGGTTTACTAGTCTCTACTAATGAAAAGCTCTGATTGGTGGTTCTTCTTCCTGGCGTTAATCCCATCAAATGAGGTCCGCTCTACGCGTCCCACCCCACCAAAGTGCTCCATCCTCTAGCACGCCCCGTGCTCACATGTCTTCCTTTATGACATCCCACCACTTCTTCTTGGGCATCTGTCTTTTTTCTTCCATCTTGACCTGTTGGACTTCCTCACTCACATCGTTGTCAGGGCTGCTCTTCACAGAACCAAACCATCTGCCCGCTCCCATTTTTGTTTATGGGTGTTACTTTGAAGTTGTCTCTAATATACACATTCTTCAGGGGTATGCAGTGTTGTAGCCATGTCGGCCCCAGGATATTAGCGAGACAAGGCAGGGGAAGGTACTATCTTTTATTGGCTCAACTTCTGTTGGTGAGAGAGACAAGCTTTAGAGCCACACAGAGCTCTGCTTCAGGTCTGGGAAAGGTACGTATGCTATGTCTGCACAACCACTTATGCTGGTATAACTTATGTCACTCAGGGGTGTGAAAAAAAGTAAGTCACACCCACAGAAGCGCCAGCGTGGCCAGCTAGGTCGACGGGCAAGCTCTCTCCCATCGGCACAGAGCAGCTACGCGCCTGTAAGCTCCTGTAAGCTCTCTAGTGTAGACATGGCCTTAGCGTGTCACAGCTAAATACAAGATAGAACTGATAGTTTAGCAAAAGTAGTTAGCACAGATTCTAAGGGACCATCCAAGGTGAAATGGGCTGTTACCCCCTTTTTTGTCCTATGACTACAGGGTGTTAACGGGATTGTTGTAATAAGCCATACAGATCCAGTGTCTTTATTAAGACCATGATTTTGAGTGGCTAGCAAAGTTATGAATTTAAGCTCCCAGGCTTGTCTTTAGAAAAGCTGGGTCAGATGCCATTTCCAGATCATGCTGGTATTTTTCTGTTTCTCTCTACATTTTTCCACTAGTCGTCTACCTTCTCTGCACAAATACATATTGTTTAGCTCTAGTAACTGCTTCACTTCTCAGTCTCTTATCGATAACTGTCTCCCACAGTTTCACTGAATGACTCATCAGCTTTATACCTCTATAATTTATGCAGTTCCCAGCATCACTTTTTCCTTTATATATAGGCACCAGGATTCCTTTCCTCCACGCGTTTGGCTTCTTTCCCATTTCCTGGTTGAACAGGGATGTCAACAGATGGATGCCATGTCTTCCAAACTTTTCCATGCCTCAGTAGGGATTCTGTCTGGGCCTAGGGCTTTATTATTTTTCATTTCAGTTACAGCATTTGCCACTTCATCTGGTGCGGTAGGTTCCAACGTTAAACATTTTGAAGTCGCATTGCACTCTTCATTTAAAAGCTGCTGTGATTGATTGTCTCGCACAAAATGACTGTGGAAGGAGCTAGAAAACCCAGCTGAGACGGGAGTCCCATTGTACTAGGCAATGTACTTACACACCCCTGCCCTAAAGGTCTTCCGATCAAAACAGACATGAGAGACAACAGGCAGAGGCGGAAACAGAGGCACAGAAGGGGGGAAGTGACTTGCCCAGGTTACACGGCAGGTCAGTGGCAGAGCTGGGAACAGACTTCAGGTCTCCACTTTGTAAGAAGATTAAATTAAGCTGCACAAAGGCACTCTCGGCACCCACCCACCCCCCATGGGGAGCTCCTGCAAAATAGCTATGGCACATTAAATTCCAACCCTAGCTTATTTTGCAGTAGCTTCCTCGTGTAGACAAGCCCTTATGAGTGTAACACAAAATATTGGAGACAGAGTCTGACCTGGATTGCGACTCACCCCGTTATAAGAGGAAGGATGGTGTTGTGGGTAAGGCACTGGACTGAGGTTTATGGAAAGGTCGCACATCCACATACTGCCCAGGAGGTCCCATCCTACTCAGATGACAAGGCCTGCTATGATCACAGCAAAAGTGGTGAGGCAGAGGCTATAACGAGTAAGAACAATGTTGATGCATTTCTCAGAGTCAATTTGTTTTTTGAGCTGTCCTGAAAATACCTGAAGGCCACTGATTACTGTAACCAAACTCTGCCCTCCTGCCACCTGTGATCTTCCCTCCAAGTTCCATGACCTCATCATCAGCACCAAACTCTGGCCGTAATTCACTCTGTTATGACTTGATTGCTCTTTACAATCAGTCAACTTGTTGCGATAGAGAAGAGACACACGGGACAATACAAGTTGCTTCCTCTTCTTCCAAGGTAATAAATACATATCAGGATGTTTATTACAGGGGAAGAGTGACAACAGCAGAATGACCTTGTCTCCTTGTATCACGCAGGGATGTCCTTGAGCCATGTTGCAAAAAGGGGTGCCTGGAATGACAGGAAGATGATGCTCTTCAAGAAGCTCTTTGCAGTGTTGCCAGACCCCCATTGTTCAAGAATCATGAGTCACGTCCCCCAGAATCATAAGACTGGCTTAAAAATCATAAGTGGATTTTTGTTTGTTTCTTTAAAAAACTAATGACTGGTGGGTTCTTTTCCGTTGCTTTCTGGTTTCTGAGACATTAGGTCACCCTCAGATCACGTTTTCAAGTCTTTCTCTGCAGCCACCAGGGTTAGCAACTTACTTTGAAAATTAAAATGCAAGCTGATAACGCAAGGAGCTGGGGCTTTAAGAAAAACACAAGATTAAAAAAAAAATCGCTATAAATTGGCAACACTGCTTTTCCTAATTCGTGGATCCCAGTTATTGGAGAGGCGCATGAAAGATTTACCTGGATATTTTTTTTAACCAACCTCTTTGTTGTGCTATTTATTCCTGTGCATTTTGGCAGCTTTTCTTTCTTTTCCTTGGGAATTTTGGATAATCTCCCTGTTGTATTTAATCAAAATACTATGCCTAGAATTCACTCTTTGGCCCAGTATCTGGTCACCCCACCCTCCTGTCGCTCAGATTCCTTTTCCAAGCTTGCTTTTTCTGCAAAGAACTCAAACTTGTATCAGTAAGATGCATTTACAAGCTACTGTGTGCTGGGTAATTAGACGAAGCTTTCTAGCCATCAGAGGAGTGAAGTTTTGGAATAGCCTTCCAAGGGAAGCAGTGGGGGCAAAAGACCTATCTGGCTTCAAGACTAAGCTTGATAAGTTTATGGAGGATCTGATATGATGGGATAGCCTAATTTTGGCAATTAATGGATCTTCGACTATTAGCAGTAGATATGCCCAATGGCCTGTGATGGGATGTTAGATGAGGTGGGATCTGAGTTACTGTTACTTTCCTGGGTGTCTGGCTGATGAATCTTGCCCACATGCTCAGGGTTTAGCTGATCGCCATATTTGGGGTCAGGAAGGAATTTTCCTCCAGGGCAGATTGGCAGAGGCCCTGAGGGGTTTTCTCCTTCCTCTGCAGCGTGAGGCACGGGTCACTGGCTGGAGGATTCTCTGCACCGTGAAGTCTTTAAACCACGGGTTGAGGACTTCAATAGCTCAGACATAGGTTAGGGGTTTGTTACAGGAGTGGATGGGTGAGATTCTGTGGCCTGCGTTGTGCAGGAGGTCAGACTAGATTATCATAATGGTCCCTTCTGACCTTAAAGCCTATGAGTCTATGATTCTATGAGAGGACTCCATGTTTCCAAAAGAAAACTGACTCGTTATGAAGAGAGCTATTTACAGAGTTGTTGCAATTGTACTAGTATTAACTAGTACAATTAACTAGTATTAACTAGTATTAACTAGTATTAGCTAGTATTAACTAGTATTAACTAGTATTAGCCCTGTGCAGTGCATGGACTTCCTAGTGGCTCTTCCAAACTCCTCCCTCCGGCAACCTCTGCTCCTCCCTCTATCTTCCATGCAAACTAAATCAAGGCAAATATGCTACTTTCCTGGGGAGGTGGTCAGGGTGGCACTGCACTTTGTCCTGGGATGAGCCCCAGGGATTGTGCCTCTGGCAGGCTTCAGGGACTGCTCCATGTGCACTGGAAGCAGGTTGAGCTACCCACTCCATCAGCCCCGCACGGGAGCATTCACTTTGGGGGCTGGTGCAAGGGGGTGGGGGGAAGAAGGTGGCCCCCTGCTTCCCAGCCCTCTGTTCCCTTTGCATTGTGTTAATGACCGGGATGTGGGCAGTCATGCCTAGTGGCTGGAGCAAGAGTCAGGCCTAGAGGTTGGCGCAGGAGTCAGCCGCCAAGAATTGGAGCCAAGGGTCAGAACTGGGTTATCAGAGTGAGGCAAGGCTGGGTCTGCGTGCTATTGCAGCCACAGGCAAGGACTTTGAGCAGCTGCTGCTCGCCTTAAGAGCTGATCTGCTGATTCTTCCGGCCAGTCAGGCTGCCTTGCCTGTTACTGGCCAGCTGTGCTGGTTAGGTTGCCCAGAGACTGGCTTGCTGGGGGCCCTGCTCCCTGATCCATGATGAGGAGCAAGGGTGAGCACAGCCTGTGCTCCTAGAGGTTGTTGTTGCGGGCAGCCTTTGTGCAGACATCCAGGGTAGCGGGATTTTTCATGCACATCCCTCTGCTGCTGCCGGGCCAAGTCTGGCTCTCACTCATCACCATCCTGGAGGGGTCTGATCTTCACCTGCCCACTCAGATTATAAACTCCACAGGTCACGGGCTGTGCCTTGATTTCGCACAAGCAGAGCATCGCGTTGGTACTTTAAAAATAACAGCTGTTACCAGGAATAGCTTTATGTAGCAGGGGACAGGATAGTGGTCTGGGAGTCAGGAGAGATGAGCTCTGTTTCCCAGCTCTGCCTCCTGTTCACTGTGTGGCCTTGAGCAAGACGCTTCACTTCTCCATGCCTCAGTTTCTCCCATCATAAAATGGCAGCAAAGATATTTGTCCTTCTTTGACCTCTGTAGATAATAGGTCCCTTGTAGGAATCAGTATTACTTTTATCTCAAAGAACATTACAAAACCTATAGGAACCACTTCACCTAATGCTACAAGGCAGCACCTCTGGGGTGCCACATGGCAGCTGTTTCATAGTGCACAATAAAACTACACAATCAATTAGGGCAGGAAGTGAATAAGGATCCCGTGTCCATTAGAAATGGCAAGGGGGGGTGTTTATTTCACCTCTTGGCATTTGCTCAGGAAGCTGGGGCTATTTATTTCTTTTTGATTAATTTCTAGAGCGCCTAAGGCTGCAGCAGATCAATCCTTCACACACTCTGTCTTTGGATTAAAGGCTCAGATATTCCCTTCTGCAGAATATCAGCTGCTTTCCCTCCAGCCAATGATTGATGAAGGCACATGAAGTGACACCCGCCAGAAAAAGAAAGATGATGATTTATCACTCATGCCCAGTGGGTGAAGCTCTGAGCGTGTTTGAATGAGACAGGGCACGGCCCTGCCTCTGACCCAGAGTTATCGCAGGGCTGCTGCATTTGCATGAAGTTTATCTTTGGGGTCTGGAAATCTGGTCATTACTGGAACTAGTCCGCAGGAGCTGCTGAGAGTGTTTCACCTGGCATAAAAACATCAGGGTCTGATTTCCCCCCCTTCCTTTACAACCGTCTGACACCAATGTAGCTCTGTTGATGTCTTTGCAGTTTCTCCTGATTCGCATCCATGTGTTTTACAGGGGAATCAGGCATCAGTCGTCATGTGCACGCCAAACAGTGCTCGTGCACTGAAATTCTCCAGTCACTTGGTGTACGGCTGTGCTGGCGTATGCTTTACGGGTGGGTTATGCAGCAGTGTCATCTCTTGAGCCTGCAATGAGGTGCCATAGATTAGAGAGCAGCCCAGTACATTCGGAAAAGTGCTTTCATGCTGTGTTTTCAATATTCTTCCAGCTTTCTTTGGCTTTGTCTGGATTGGGGAAAGGGGTCAGAGTCAACACGGTGAGCTAGCCCTGGTCTAACCGTAGCCTTCAGCTCTGCGCAGGGTAACCGTTTGTACCTTGATGTAAGTGACTGAGGTCAACAGTAGGGGGAACCTCCCACAGAGACAAGTTGATTTTGTGGTTAAGGCAATGAGCTGAGGCAACGTCTACACTCTTAGCTTTGGTCGACACCAGTTTCGTCAGCGTGAAGCCACCGGGGTTAGTATACTGCTTGTGCGCATTGCGTCCGCACTACACGTACTCACTGGGAGTGCTTGTGTCGAAGCACAGTAGGCGTCCCCACGTGCCGCATGCCACGATCTGGTGCACTGTCTTTTGGGAAATCTTCACAATGCCTGGTGGGGCAGAAACGAGTCAGGCAGGGTGACTGCAAGCAAGGGGTTAAGTTCCCATCATGCAGTTTTCTCCATCCCATAATGCCATCTGGATTCCATAATTTTCACGCCTTTTGTAAAAATCCCCCAAACCCGTGTGGCATTTTCAAGTGTCTGCCCGAAGCACGGAGCCCGCACGGCTCTGCATCCTTGCCACGAATGCTGCGAACACAGGACAAACGATCCTCTCGTATTTGCAGAGCTGCATGAAGAACTGCAACAACGGGGGAACATGATCTCGTGGAGAACAGTTTGCTGAAGGACACACTGAAAACCAATTCAAGGTTGTGGGTGGCATTCCCGGAGCAGCTGCAGACGGTGGAGCATCGCTTCTGGGCCTGAGAAACGAGCGCTGACTGGTTTGGTCGCACCGTAATGCAGGTTTGGGATGATGAACAGTGGCTGCAGAACTCTGGGATACAAAAGGCCACATCCCTGGATCTGTGTGCTGAGCTCACCCCAGCCCTCCGGTGCAGGGACACCAGAGTGAGAGTTGCACGGACGGTGGCCAAGCGAATGCGATCGCACTGTGGAAGCTGGCACTGTCAGATTGCTACTGGTCAGTGGGAAATCGTTCAGGAGATCTGCAGTCAATTCCCTCCTCTGCCACAGACTCCCCATGTGACCTTGGATAAGCCACTTAATCCCCCCTGTGCTTAGGGCCTCCTCTGTAAAACAGGGGTAATAACACTTCCTTTCTCTCACCACTTGTGCGTCGTGGCTATTTGAACTGTAGGCAGGGACTGTTTCTCGCTGTTTGTATCTAAAGTGCTTAGCACCACAGAGCCTAAGCTCCCCTGGAACCTCTGGATGCTAATGCAATATGAAGGTTTCTAACCATCAGAGGAATGAAGTTTTGGAATAGCCTTCCAAGGGAAGGAGTGGGGGCAAAAGATCTATCTGGCTTTAAGATTAAACTTGATAAGTTTATGGAGGAGATGATATGATGGAATAACATGGTTTTGGTAATTAAATATTCATGGTA
The DNA here is from genome assembly GCF_965152235.1 of Eretmochelys imbricata. Lineage (NCBI taxonomy): Eukaryota > Metazoa > Chordata > Testudines > Cheloniidae > Eretmochelys > Eretmochelys imbricata. The sequence goes on along the minus strand of NC_135572.1, from coordinate 14,276,088 downwards.
AATAGGCCCAATGGCCTGTGATGGGATATTAGATGGGGTGGGATCTGAGTTACCCAGGAAAGAATTTTCTGTAGTATCTGGCTGGTGAATCTTGCCCACATGCTCAGGGTTTAGCTGATCGCCATATTTGGGGTCAGGAAGGAATTTTCCTCCAGGGCAGATTGGAAGAGGCCTGGAGGTTTTTCGCCTTCCTCTGCAGCGTGGGGCATGGGTCACTTACTGGAGGATTCTCTGCTCCTTGAAGTCTTTACACCACGATTTGAGGACTTCAATAGCTCAGACATAGGTGAGAGGTTTTTCGCAAGGGTGGGTGGGTGAAATTCTGTGGCCTGCATTGTGCAGCAGGTCAGACTGGATGATCACAATGGTCCCTTCTGACCTTAGTATCTATGAATCTATGAATACAAATAATAAATCATGAGATGCCGGCGAGGCTGCTGGCACCTCCTCTCATTTAACGAGCACTTAATTAATCAAAAAATGTCATAAGGAAATACATCAAGTCCAAGCCATTTCAAACTATTCAATAATAAGACCAACCCCTAGCTCTTATCGTCAGGAGATCTCAGAGCATTTGACAGAGGAGATCTGGATCAGTATCTCTGTTCTATGGACAGGGAAGCAAGCCCATAGAAGTGAAATGACTCACTCAAAGTCATGTAGCAGCCAGGCTGGCAATTCGAAAGCTGGTCTCCAGAGTCCCAGGCTAGTGCTTGCCCCACTGGGCCACACTGCTTTCACTAGTGAGGCTGTATTCTGGAAAGCAGGGGATCTTCAAAAGCAATATTGCCAACCAAACACATATAAAAATGGTCAGGCAGGCCCCAAAACCCATGAGATTTTTTTTTTTAAAGTTGGGATTTCATTTATTTAGCCTTTTGGTTTCTGAGCCTTTAGGTTATGTTTTCAAGCTTCCCCCCACAGCCATGAGAACTAGAAACCTTTTTTTAATGAAGGCTGAGAGTCCCCCATAATCCCATGACTCCAGCAGCTGGGAGCTTTAAGAAAAACTCCAAATAGCGTGAGAGTTGGCAACAATGCAGAACGTTTACTAGCCAACCTCAGGGAACAACCCCAAAATCCCCAGAGAGCCTTTAGAATTTTTCAGAGCAAATTTAAAACTTGAAATGAGAAATGCAAACATTTTTTTAAAAAAGAACTATTTGCTTTGAAGTACAGTTTGTGAGAGGTCATTTGGATCTGGAGTATCTAAATAATAAGAAAGGTCAGGGAAACAAGATAACTTTGAAACTTATGTAGCATCGGGGCTATTTCCTAACTGTTAGCATTTTACAGCCACGTTGTACTTGTGTCAATGGCTACACATGGTGCAAAGGGATGAAGAGTCAGGCCGGCATGAAGCCAAGAAGCACTCTGGACTCAGCCATAATTCCTAGGGGAACCAGCCCCTCTCTACTGCTCTCTAGTCCATAGCTCAGAGTACAGCTGAGGAGTGGGGAGCTATTTATGGTGCTCTAAACTCTGCTGGCCCGAGCAGTCCTCAAGGGGCTGTTATGTGGGTGGGGACTGCTGAAGGGCAGCAAGATCTGGCCCCATCCCTGCATGCCCCAGAAAGGCCCCTTATTCCATCTCTGCCCCACCCCAGGGCTCTCCCATGTCAGGGCATCTTCAGCTGCTGTTGTTCTTGCACATGCTCAGTGCCACCAACTCTCACAAGTTCAGCTGGGGCTCATCTGGCAGCAACTCAAAAAGCTCCCCACCTCCAGGCAATTTCATCCCTGCCTGGGGGAAAAACCCCTCTGATTGGCTGCCTTCCCCACTGTCCTGCCTCCCGGGGAAGAGAAGGGTTGCCCCAGGCAGAACTCTCTTGCCCCTCCCCAGCAACCCAAATTCTTGCAGGAAGGGAAGCAGGAGCAGAAAGACACCAGCATCTCAGGGTAGCGCTGGTCTCTCCTCTGGCCTTTTCTCCTGTGAGTGACGGGATGGGTCCTCTACCCCCCCAGATCTGGATAGGGGAGTGAAGAGCCCCAGGAGCTACAGGAGGGGCGGAGATGAGGCTGAGACGGGGGGGGGGGGGTGTCGGGGGGCAAAGCCACATTAATAAATTTGAGAGCAGTGACAGCACTAATTGTCCCAGGCACCTGCTGGGGATGGGTAGGGGGAGTTCAACAATCAAAACGCAAACCCCAAAAACCCCAATATAATCATCAAAAAATCTCATGATTTTGGGGCCAGTCTCAAGATTTTGGGGTCAGACTCCTGATTTTTGAACCTTTGGGGTTGGCCATACTGCACTGTACTTTTAAACTAATCTTATGATTTTTGGAGCCTGACCCATGACATTTTGACATGTGGGATTTGCAGTGCTGCTCTAGGCACCCCCAAAGCTTACGCAAAAAGAAAAGGAGAACTTGTGGCACCTTAGAGACTAACCAATTTATTTGAGCATAAGCTTTCGTGAGCTACAGTTCACTTCATTGGCTGCATTACGTTAATTGCAACCGGTGTTTATTTTCTACCTCTAAGCTGTTCAGTGTTGCTGATCCCCAGTTCTTTGTGCGCTGTCTGCTGTGCATAGCATGGGGGGCCCCATAACACGCCTTTGCCCTTCAGCCAGATGGGACATGTTCTTAGGACATGCTTTTGTATTACCAAGAAAGAATGAACCTCCTGGAGTGTTTTCTCAGTGGCTCCAGCTGTGGGTCTCTGGGTTTGTACCTTATCTCCCAGGGAGCAATGCATTCCATGTGTTTATAAACTGCAAATGCTGCTTCTTTGCCAGCCAGGTCTGGTCGGTGCCTTGGTCTGTGACCAAAAAAAAAAAAAAAAAAGCTAGCTCCCATCAAGGGAAAAATAAACTTAACCAGGGAGTTGAACTATGAAAATCAGCTCTCTCCATTCTCCTTGTTTTATTCCTCTAGTCTTCCCTGCTATCAGCTGCTCACTTCCATTTCCTCTGGCCTCTAGGAGATCTCCTTGTCTATTAATCCAGCATGAGTGGGAGCCTATTGGCAGACACCAGAAGTCATTGTAACAAAAAGAACCAGCATGGTCAGGTGGGGGCTTTGTGTCTGTGTGGTGTGGCAGCAAGTCCCACAAACACCAAAATGTTTCAATCCCAAAGAGGGACGTTGTGTGTTTTATGGAAGGTCATGGATTCATCCAGCCTGGGTGAGCCAATGCACAACACTCACTAAGTTCTCAGAGTCCTCTGCCCATCACGCCTTAGGTCCTTGGCTTGAGTCTCTGGCTCTACTTCAGTTGTCCCAAAGTCCTGGTCATAACAGAATCATAAAAATGTCAGGCTGGAAAGGACCTGGAGAGGTCACCAAGTCCAGCCCCCTGTGCTGAGGCAGGACCGAGTAAACCTAGACCATCCCTGACGGGTGTTTGTCTAATCTGCTCCTAATAATTGGGGTGGGGTGGGGGGGGAAGGAGAATCTTGTCAAGTCATTAGTGCTCCTATGGAAGCAAAGTGGCCCACAGGCAATGTGGTTCAGTGAGTCTCTGGACTGGCTCTACTAATGACCTGCTGTGTGACCTTGGGCAAAACCATTCACTGCTTGATGCCTCAGTTTCCCCACCTGCAAAATTGGGGTAATGAGCCTTGCCATCCTCGAAAGGGTGTTGAGAGTGATGCGTGAAAAGAACAAAATGTTTTTCTTTAATTGCTGTGATTGGCACTGTATGAGACACAGCTCTATGCCTTGAGCACCTCACCATCTTTAACGGATTCACAATACCGCAGTGAGGTAGGGCAGTGCTATTAGCCCCATTTGACATTAGCCCCATTTGACATTAGCCCCATTGAGGCGCAGAGAGACAAAGGGCAGGTCTACACTTAAAACGCTGCAGCCCCGCTGCTGTAGCCCTTCAGTGAAGACGCTACCTACACCGACGGGAGCGGTGCTTCCGCCTCACCAAGAGGCGGGGTTGCTTTGTCGATGAGAGAATTCTCCCATCAGCTTAGCGCTGTCTACACTGGGAGTTAGGTCGGTTTAACTGCGTCGCTCGGGGGGGGGGTGGATTTTTCACACCCCTGAGCGACATAGTTATACTGACCTAATTTCCTAGCGTAGACCTGGCCTGTGGCTAGGCCTCCCCTTAGAATGCTACAGTGATAGTGCTGTAGGGTAGACACTATGGCGACGGGAGGGATTCTCCCATCACTATAGTTAATCCACATCCCCAAGAGGCAGCAGCTAGGTCAACAGTGTCTACATCATAGGTCGGCTTCACTATGGGTCTCAAGGGTGTGGATTGTTCACACCCCTGAGAGATGTAGCTGCGCCCACGTAACTTTTCATTGTAGACCAGTTCTAAGTGACGTGTGCAAGGTCACGCAGGACTCTTGTGGTAGAGTAGGGAATTGAACCTCTGACTCCTGAGGGCTAAGCACATGCCCTAAATGCTGGACCATCCTTCTCCTCAAAAATAATCTCCCCTGTAATGCTGGATGGACAAATATCAGGCAAGAATGCACAGAGATCCCCAGAGGACAGGGATATCATGACAATGATGTTACACTGACACGGGACAGGAGGAAGTAGTTTTTTTCAGAGGGATTTAAATGAAGAGCCAAAGGAAGCCTGATGCATTGGGATTAATGCACTGCCCTGATCTGCATTAGCTAAACATGGCAAATTTTAGCCAAACCCTTTAATAACTACATGTATTATTAATTATTATTATTTATTATTATTATTATTAAGTTAAATGTATGTTAAGTTCTAAAGGGTTAATAAATGAGCATTAGATGTGTTAATAAATAGTTAGTTGCTCTAGATTGTTGTAACTAGGCTTGGCAGAATTTGATCTTTTATCATTTTGACAGATAATATCGATGTGTATTTTAAGCATATTTTTAGATTATCGATTTTACATGTTCACAGTTGTGGTAAATTGTGGGGGGGTCAGACAATTATTTGATGACAATAGATGTTGAGATGCAAAAAGTTAAAGCTTTATAAGCCATTAAAATACAACTCATCAACATTACATGTCAAAATATACAAAGTAAATAAAATAGCCTCAAATCAACAAACCATACCTGTCTTTACTATTAATTCACTAGTGCATTTGTAACAAGCCTAACTGGAAAGTCAAAATCTCTGGATTTCTATTCTAATAAGTTCTCAAACAGCATTTTTCTTACTTTGCCTATCTATACATTTCTGTTATTATGGATGGAAGTAACTGTTCATTGGTTTGTGTCTGTATGATGACATTGACATTTACCGACATTTACCAATTAAAATTGAGTCCTTCCAACCCTGGCTGTAACCATCTCTATGACTTTCTACTGCTGTACTTATAACCAGTTACAACACATACTACATGTTACGGACATGTAACATGCTTATAATATTAATGAATCAGTGTGTCAACCCTTTATAAATGTACCCTGATATAAAGTGTGGCCAATAATTCTTTGTTCAGCATTAGCACCTTCCATCAAAAGGATTTCAAAGCTCTTCAGAGTATTTGTGACTGTATCCCCTTGGCATCCTGTCTTATGTCAAGCTGGCAGATATGGGGGGCAGGGGTTGGAGCAGAAATACACACAGTCACTTAGAGGCATGAATAGAACTCTGATCTCTTGACTTTTTCTCCTGTACCCCAATCACAGGCCTGCCCCTTCTCTCCAAAGAACACAACAACGCTGAGAACCCTCCCCTATAAATAGTGCTCTGGGAATGGCTCAAGTGCATAGTCCTCCTTCTTTTAGCTGCTTTATATTAAAACATCTAACAAAACCCCAACAGGCCCAAAAGAGCCTCCATTTGCTTATTAATTTGCATTCCTGGGTAGAGGCTGACTCTGGGGGGCAGGGGAGAGGGGTTCTGTGGCTGGATGAATTTTGGTATGTTCACTTGAAGGTCTGTTAACTAGGGCACCTTGATTTTCACTTGTTTCAAAGGAATCATAGAATCATAGAATATCAGGGTTGGAAGAGACCTCAGGAGGTCATCTAGTCCAACCCCCTGCTCAAAGCTGGACCAACACCAACTAAATCATCCCACCCAAGGCTTTGTCAAACGGGGCCTTAAAAACCTCTAAGGCTAGAGATTCCACCACCTCCCTAGGTACCCCATTCCAGTGCTTCACCACCCTCCTTGTGAAATAGTGTTTCCTAATATCCAGTCTAGACCTCCCCCATTGCAACTTGAGACCATTGCTTCTTGTTCTGTCATCTGCCACCACTGCGAACAGCCGAGCTCCATCCTCTTTGGAACCCCCCTTCAGGTAAATCCCTCCTCACTCTTCTCTTCTGCAGACTAAATAATCCCATTTCCCTCAGCCTCTCCTTGTAAGTCATTTGCCCCAGCCCCCTAATCATTTCTGTTGCCCTCCTCTGGACTCTCTCCAGGGCAGATGGAATCCACAGGTAAGTCCCAAGGCCAAGTTCACCCAGTAGCTCTGCTTGGATGAGACTCATTCCATTACAGAGCAGCAATAATTCTAGGTAACTGACTGTGCATGACTTTAGTGCTTCAGACCAATGTGGGGAGGGTCATGACCACATGTTGTGGGACATCGTGACATCCTACGGTTCCCAGATTGCTAGCTGGGAGGAGGGGTCTTGGGGAGAGCCTGGCTAGTGGGGAAAGGCAATTTCTCCAGCCCTCTAAGACATTTAGGGAAGGATTGTCTTTAAACCCTTTGCAATGGTGTGTGCGAGGTCGCTCAGCATCCTCTACAGAGCAAGGCTCAGGGCTGTCTTGAATTGAGCCTCTCCCTTGGTTGCAATCTTGTGTTATCCCAAGTGGGTGAAAGGTGGCGTCGAAATGTGTGGAGTTATGGAGTAAAACTGCTGTTGAAAGAAAGCCCAGGACGGAGTCAAGGGAATGGTGAGAACTGGGTTTGTTTGGGCTGAAGGAATGACTGATTAGGGCTTTTCAAGGTTCTTCTTGAGGTAATAGAATTATTATAGTAACAGGCCTGAATCTCTCCAAGACGAGAGGAAGTGCCCAGATATGGATTATGCCAAAGGTGCCCAAACACAGGACCTTGGAACACTGTGGGGCTGCAGAGCACGTGTCGGGTTCATGCTGCTAGCTCCATCCCCCTTATCACTAGCTGTTAAACTGCACTAATGTACCTAAACATCCATTTGAGCCAAGATTTTCAGAAGCGACTAATGATTTCGGTTCCTTAAAGGGGTCTGATTTTGAGAAAGGGCTTTGAAAATCGGGCCTCTTTGAGGTGTCACCCAACATCACTGGAGGCTTCTAACAATCTTGGCTTAACTGAACAGTTACCTTATCTTTCCACCTCAGTGATTGCTGTAGCTGACACAGGGACGTTATCTGATTGAGACTGGGAAGGGAAATCTCTATTGAGCTCCCTCTGTTTAGATGTGGTCCATGCTATGAAAATGTTTGAGAACCCTTGGACTGTTATTATGGTAGTTCCGAGGGTCGTCAGTCCGTGCTCAGGATCCATTGTGCTAGATGCTGCACAAGCATGTAATAAAACAGCCCCTGCCCCAGAAAGCTTAATGTCTATGGCACAACCATGGATTAGGGAGGGGTGGGTTAAAATTAACAGGGTTTGATGGAAGTCGCAGCTATTGCAGCTGTCTGTCATTTGTCTGGATTCCATAGAACACAGAAACAGAAACCTACAAACGTATAATATTCTGGTGTTCTCCAAGATCTGGAATCAAGGAATGAATGACAGTTCTCTAGCATGTTGTTAAACAGGGACATGAGCAATGCATTTCCATTATCCCAGCGCACGTCGTTGTGTTGCAGTGGGTTAGAGCAGTGTATTACTGCGTTTAAGTATGATTTAGTAACGACAAGGCTTACAGGGGCCTCCACTCTACCTGCTGCCTTGATCACTTAATCCTTATCTACTGAAGGTTTAAGAGCCCATTTTTCCGCCTGAGTACCATTACTCCTCTGTCTAAACACTGCCTGATATGCTCATTAATCCACAGCACACAAACAGTCAACACATTAGTGGGAAAGTTGAGCAATGCTTGACAGATTGTTCAATGAAGATAAACCTAGCAGTATAACCTTGTGTGCAGACTTCACAGGCAGACGGAGCTGAGTCTGGAATGGTCTCCAGAAGCCCAGGTCCTGTATGCGAACCATTGCCCTCTGCTGGATATAATCCTGCTTGCTCAAGTGTGATTGAATATTACTCCTGAGGGAATTCTGCGCCACTGCACATGCGCAGAATTCATGTCCCCTGCAGATTTCTTTGCTTCCCCACAGAAAAATGATGTTCTGACAGGGAAACAAAGGGAAGCTGTAAGAGCATTCACACACTACTCTCTAGCTGTGCAGGTACATCGTTTCAGGCACGTGGAGCAGCCGGCAGAGAGGTAAATCACTGCTGGTCTGGGGACACCCCAGCCAGTGGTTCCTACCCTGAGCCGGTATCAGCTACTAGTCCTGGCTGGGCTGGAGGCAGGAGAGGACGGGACTTCCTCTTCCCCTACAAGGAGTGGCTGGAGCTGTGTCAGACCCACCCCCAGAAACCTCCCCCAGCTGCAGGAAGCTCAGCATTCTCCCCTGCTTCCTGCCCCCATCGCTCCTTAGTGCTTGGGGGAGGAGTCACTGTATGGGGAGCTGCTCCCCCATCCACTCAACCCCTGTGCATCTGGACCTCGCATACCCAGATACCCGCCAAGCCTCACCCCATAAACCCAGAACCTCCCTCTCCCTCCATACCTGAACCCCACCCCAATGAACCTCAACCCCTACATCAGGAGCAGCCCTGCACCCAAACCCCCTGCCTCTGGACCCCCGCCCTTGTACCCCCACTGAGCTCCCTGCACTCAAATCCCCACCTGATGTCTCACCCTCTGCACCACCTTGAGCCCCCACATCCAGACCCCCACACCACTGACCCCCAACTAGCTGCATCCAGACCCACACCCCACCAAGCCCCACTCCCCCAGCACCCAGACCCCCCTGCTTAGACCCCCACATCCCAGATTGCCCCCACTGAGCCCCAATCACCTTCACCTGGAAGCCCCAGCAGAGTCCCCTGTACCTGGAAATGCCCCCCCATGAGCCTCTGTGCATCCAGATCCCCCCACACCTAGACCCCCCCACCAAGCTGCCTGCACCCAGATTGTCCCACACCTCGATCCCCCAACACTGAGCCTCTCCACACTTGGATCCTGCCTGGTTGAGTCTGCCTGCCACACACCTGGTGTCCCTGGCAAGCCCAGGCCTTGTGCTGTGTCAGGCTTGGATGCAGCCTCACCACTGAGTCCATGTCTCTGGGGCCCGGGGGGGGCGGGGGGGGATGAGTGGGCTGCAGGATGATCTCGTGCAGCCAGTGACCTGTACTGCCCACGGCCATGCTGGAGCTTCTGCGTTTATTTGTTGACAAATTAAACTTGCAGAATTTTAAAATATTGTGTGCAGAATTTTTATTTTTGGGGGGGCAAGAATGCTTTCAGGAGTGGAGTATATTGCCCTCTGGTATCTGGAGGACTACAAGGAAAATAAAAGCCATACTACTAGTGACAAATAGTGGTGATTCTTTGACGGATCCCTGCGTCTTTGGAGTAACAAAGGGCGTGAGTGCTGTTCACTGCTGCAGTGTGTAATAACTTGTATAATTAGGTTATTGTCTCCTTGTCAATCCCAGAGTTGCCCATCTGCTGTCCCAGGCCTTTCTACCTTACTTTTCCTCTCTGTTCTCTCTGCTTTATAGCTGGGTGTGGTTTCTTTATTGGTCACAGCTGCGGGGGGTGCATGTCTCCACAACTGGCAGTTCTGGCAGCTGCTCTGGGGTGTGATCATCCTGATTGCTTGCCAGCAGAGAAGACTCTCCGCTCCCTTCTGCCTGGGCAAACCCCATTACAGTGCCCGAGTGGAGATGAACTGACTGGCAGAGTAAGTGATTAATACCTGGGGGAGCAAACAGCTGTGTATCTCTCTCTCTCAGTGTTATAGAGGGAGGACAATTTGTGAGTTCACCCTGTGTAAGCTTTATACAGAGTAAAACAGATTTGTTTGGTTCCCATTGGGAACTGGGTGTCTGGGTGCTGGAGACAGGAGCACTTGCTGAGTGGTTTTCAGTTAAGTCTGCAGCTTTGGAGGTGTGGTTCAGACTCTGGGTCTGTGCTGCAGCTGGCTGGCATGTCTGGCTCAACAAGGCAGGGTTCTGGAGTCCCAGGCTGGCAGAGAAACCAGGCTCAGAGATAGTCTCAGCACATTAGGTGACACAGAGACAGGGGTCTCTGTGACTGAACCTGTCACAAGAGCGTTCACAGGAGGGCCACAAACATGATCCAGGGGCTGGAAAACAAGCCTTACCATGCGAGGCTTCCAGTGTCTGAAAGTAGAAGTTTAGACAAACTTAACCTTGCCACAAGACACAATTTCCTAGCAGTGCGGGGAGTTGAGCACTAGTACAGTTCATCAGGGGATACGATGGACTCGTTGTTGCTTGGAGTCTTTAAAATGAGATGAGATCGCTTTCTGAAAGGTATGCTTTGAGCTTTAACCGAGCTTCTGGGAAAAGCGCTGCAGCCTCCGTGAGTGGGGGGCGGGAGGGAATTAGGCTTGATGGTTGTGGTGGTCCCTTTTGGCATTGGAGTCCATGAATCAATGAATTCCCCTGTTCATTCCCTTCTGTTATGGGCCATGGGGAGAAGTTGTAGCTCTTCATCAGCCGCAACATGCTCAGAACACTTGTAGCTCCGCATTATAATCCAATCTCATGCTTCTGGACTTCTGCTGATTGCCTGCAGGGGTCAGGAAGGATTTTTTCTCCCAATGCACAATTTGCCAGATTTATTCTGGGGCGGAGCTGCCTTTCTCTGAAGCATCAGGTACTGAGCACAGCTGGAGAACGGCCACTGAATGGGGTGGACAGGTAATCAAAGGTGGTACAGAGAATCGTTTTACTTCTATGCTAGGTGCTGTGTCGTCCTCATGGGCTGAGGAACTAACTGATTGCCAGACTTAGAGTCAGGAAGGAATTTCCCCCCCAGATAGACCTCCCCACAGTCCCAGGTTTCACAGGCCTATCCTGCTTTGACCAACAAAACCTCCCGTCCCAGTTGAAGCAGTTCCTGGCCCCCCAGGGCTGACTGGGCTCAGATCCCTGTTCTGGGTGTTGTGACCCGCTCCCCCTCCCACCCCTGCTCTCTCCAATTCACAACTTGTTCCCAGCCGTGCCCCGCCATGGGCCTCTCCCAGCCCTTCCTCTTCCTGAGCCTGGCGCACGGTCCCTACTCAGACTATTGGAGCTGAGCCCAGCCAGCCCTGTGGGACAGGTGCTGCTCCTGGGGATGAGTTTGGAATGGGCTTGCTCTGCAACTTCCTATCTCACACACACACCCCACCTGATCTTCCCAGAGCTCCTCCTCCCCCCAGCCTACTTTAGCCGCCTGATATACTGGGAGATATGCCCAGGTCAGAACGGCAGGGACCTTGGAGTGTTTCCACCTTGTGCCATGGAGCACTAGTCACCTGCTAGGACCATCTAGGTGTATCCCACCTGATCAATTCCCTGGCATTGCAGGAGCCCGGGGCATTGGCAGTACCTCGGATTCTCCTGTTCTCTGCCTGAGCCACACAGCAGGTTTGTCTCATGAGGCCAGAATTGCTTTAGTCTAAACTAAATTTGTGGGCTCGGTACCGGGAATGGGGTGAAATTTAATGGCCTGTGCTATACAGGAGATCAGACTAGATGATGGATGGTCCCTTCTGGCCACAAATTCTATGAAATAAAGGCATTGGCTTAGGACACAGGGGATCTCAGTTCAGTTCTGCTCTGTTACAGATTGTGTCCTGCTCTTTGTTTGCCATGTCTTTATCGGTTATAAGCCTTCAGGGCAGGGACCACCTTTTTACTTAGGCTTGGCAGAATTCAATTGTTGTTTTTTTAAATCATTTTGACGCATAGTACCAATTTATTTTTAAATTGTCATCAATGTAACTTTTCACCGTTACAGGAAATTGGGGTCGGGTGGTCAGATAATAATTATTCAATGACAGTAGATGTTGAAATTCAAAAAGTTAAAACTTTATAACCGTGGCAACACAAATTGTCTCTAGGTGTTATTGTAATAGAGATAATAATTACATCAGTGCAACTCACTGCAGCCAACCATGCTGGCCTAGTGTAAATTTAAAGCAAAATTTGGTCTCTTGTGTCTTAGAATAGAAATTCAGTGGAAATGAAGACCTGAAAATAACGAGCCAAAAGGAAATGCTGCCAAAGGAATCTGTCAGCACAACAAAACTTACTAACTGTACAAAAATCATCATCCAGCTGGCCTGGCATCCTAACGCAGGAACAATGATGGAATTACAGTCAAAATTACTGGCTTTCCGCAAACTATTTAAAGGCCATTCTGAATAATGCCTAGTAAAACAAACAAATGTTACTCATCTCGCATGGAAATAGAATTTTTTTCCTTGTCAGAAGTATGGCATTGGGCAATCATCTTCCATGCAGAGGCAGATAAGTGTCACGTAGCAAAGAGAGTGCAAACTAGAGATGGAGGGAACCAACCCCTACCCCCGCACTCCACACACACACACACCTCTAACCTTCCCTGTGGTATCTAAGTCCAGTTCCCAAATCTGAATGGTATGTTCCAGGTGCAGCTCTTGACCTCCCACACTGTAGAATGTGAGCACATCACATTCGTGAATGGATTTTATCCTCCCATCTCCCTTGCAAGATAGAGAAGGACTAACATCTCCATTTTACAGCTTGGGAACTGAGACACAGAGAGACTAAGGCCCAGGTCTTCAAAGGTATTTAGGCTCCTAACTGCCACTGACTTCAGGCAATCTGTGGTAGGGCTGGAACTGTAACCCTGGCCTCCGGCCCAATGTCTTAATCTCAAGACCACCTGATATCATTTTATACTATAGCCAACTTGAACTGTGATAAGGAGCCATTGCCCCGTCGAAAGCCAATCCATTTCAGTTAGTCAGTTTCAAGGCTTTTCACATCCTACACCTGTCCCTATACCCTCCCCTGGTCAGTTTTTGTGTCTTGAACAGTTCTGTGTTGCTATTATTTATTTTAGGCTCTTCTCTCTTCTGTAGCTATGGGAGAGACTCAAATACCCAAAAGGGGAAATTGATTCAGGTGAAATAGGGGCAAGGGGGCAGATATGCCACCCACATTGCACTCCACTACCCCAGCAGCCAAAAAATATCCTTTGAACTCTGAGCGCTGCCTGCTGTGGGGTTGAAAAGTCACAAGAAGCCATAAATCACTCCAGGGGTGTCTGAACCTGAGCCAAGTGTCTGGTTTTAATCCAAAAGTTTTGCAAACTCCACTAACAAGAGTCAATGGCAATTTTGCTCTAGTTCGAGCAGACTTCAATCTCCTGTAGGTGCCTCTAATCTGGGCCTAAATTCTGTCCCCAGTGATGATCATCAGTGGTAGATAGAACCATAATTCTCCTGCATGTTCATTCTGAGGACCACTCCATAAGTGTTTCTCTTGTTGAGCCACCTTCCATCCCAGCCCCCAGCCTTGCCTTGTCTACACTGTGCAAGAACACACTGAAGCAAACCATTGGCTAGAACACCTTGAGTTGTACTGATCCGCCTAACTCCACTCCATGGCAGGTAAACTGCAAATTTAGAAATAAAAGAGAAGGAGTTACCCAATTCCTAGTCCAATGCTCTAATTGTTAGACCCTGTTCCCTGCCTGTGTGCAGCTTCTATTAAGGTTTTCTGAAAGATATGATCAAGGGGGATGGGGACTAAGCCCCCCCCAAGGGAGAGGGCTGTTAAAAGAATCTTCCGATCTGTGTGCTTCAGAAGTCATTCAATCTATCTTTGCATATTGTAGGATCTTGCTTATGGTGTTTGCATAGAACAATACACATAATTTGGCTGAGGTAATAGATTTTGTGTTTGCTTTGAGTAAGGCCATTCCTAGCAAGTTGTAAACTGTTTAGTGCATGTTTAATTTATTAATTCCTGTTCTATAGCAACTCAACCAAGGAAGTTAACCTATAATCCATGATCATTGCAACGTTTCTTAAGCAGGTTGATAATGTAACAAATCTGTGGCCAGTTAGGACTTCATGGTCATCATGAGGCTACACATGGTGACTGTAGCAAGGTGCATGGAACTTGGAGAGAAGAGCTCGTGTTGTAGTAGGGAAGAGCTTGGAGAAGGCACTCAGCACTCAGTCTGTGTGCACATGGCTAGAATGCTCGCTGAAGTTGCTGCACCTTTGTAAATAGTTCTCTTCATAATAAGCCAGTTTAGTTCACAAGCATAGAGTCCTCTCATATTATTACCCAGCACACAGTACCTGAAAAAGTGACTGCTCAGTAACTCGCAGCAGCATCAGGGCTGGGACTGCTCCAAAAGCATAGCCCACTGCCTGGCTGTGGAAGTTTTGGTTTCTAGTTAACCTCTTTGTGGAAAATGCAACAGGAAAACAAGGAACACAGACTTAGCGAAGGAGTTTCGTATGCACACATTCTTTACTCTTCACAAAGCACACTAAATGATGACAGATCTTTGAAAAACAACATCATCTTGAATGCAGCCTGCCAGGTCCAATGTCACCCCTCCTGTGAGTGCTGGGTTTGGTCAGTGTCCTTAGGCCAGGCAGCCATTCCTGCCTCCTTAGCCTGGTCTTCTTACATGTGGTAGTGGATGGCCCTTTGTTTTAGCAGTCTCTGTCCCCCTTTTGCCCACATGTTTCTGCTGGGGGTGTTCTGGGATCCAGCCCCACATCTGCTTCTGTGCAGAAGAGAGTCCTTCAAAGTCTGGGACTCTGCCAGTAGAAAACCCATTACTTCAGCAGGGGAGCATCATTCAAAGTTGATGGCCCTTGATGGTTCTGTCACAGCTTTTTAGACATAGTCTTTCCACCAGTTGTCAAGCTCCTGTTACAAAAAGGATGCTCTAATCCACAAATATTTCTGTTCTGTATTTGGGGAAAAGCCAGATGATGCAGTCATATAATATCCCATTTACCCTTTTTAAATATTACCACAACATCAACTTTCTTCCAATCTTCTGGAACTTCCCCAGAGCTCCAAGATATATTGAAAAGCAACATATTGTAAATGGTCCAGTGAGCTCCTCAGCCAGCTCTTTTAACACTCTTGAATGCCAGCTATCTGGACCTGCTGATTTAATATCTAATTTTAGTAGCTGCTATTTAACATCTTCTACGGGAATGGAAAGTGTGTCATCATGGGATGATCCAGATACTTATAGGCCTGTCAGACTGATATCAATCTCAGTCAAGATAATGGAATGGCTGATACAGGACTCGATTAATAAAGAATCATAGGAGGTTAATATAATTAATGGCAATCATCATGGGTTTATGCAAGATAGCTCCTGTCAAACTAACTTGATATATTTTTTGTATGAACTTACATGTTTGAGTGAAGAAGGGAACAATGTTGATGCAATATTCTGTGGCCTTGCCTACATGGCTCAGCTGTTCGGACTACGGGGGTGTGAATTGCAGTGTGCACTAGTGGGCTGCGCTGTAACTCCTCCATGTGGATGATTCGGGTACGAACAAAAAAGTATCTAGTTTGCGTTCCCCCCCAAATGGGAAATTGTCATTGAGCAGGTGTGTTTCTAGTAGGGATGTATAATAGTAAACGGTTAAACCATTAACTGGTAAGCATTAGTCTTGCTGGTTAAACCAGCCTAACCGTTAACCCCCAGCCCTGGGCTGGATGGAGCAGCTCCAGCCCCACCAGCTGGCCAACCCCAACCCTGCGGGCCATGCCGGAGGGAGCGGGAGCCGCAGCCCTGGCCCATGCCAGCTGGAGCAGCAGCACCGTTGCATGCCGGCCGACCCCATACCCTGCTGGCCGGAGCAGCCCCAGTCCCTCTCCCTTTAATCGTTTAACCGCTTAACTTTTTAAACAATATTTACATCCCTAGTTTCTAGTGGGGTCCTGCAGGGAATGGCTCCACTTTTCGCCATGGGGTTCCCCGCCTCTCCTCTTCCCCCGCCAAGGTCCCGCCCCCTGTCCAGGCCGACAGCTGGAGCCTGGTTGGGGAACCCAGGCAGCGTGGGGCACCACACAGCTGACCCTCCTTATGCAGGGTGTGGGGACCCCACAGCTGCACGGCACTTACCATGGCTGGGCTGCGGCTCCGAGGCCCCGTCCCCCAGCCAGAGCCGGGTCAGGGCGAGCCACGCGGGCAGATGTGGGGAGCTGCAAACCCTTCACCTGCCCTGGGTGGGGGGCCTGCAGGGCAGGAACATGGGCTGAAGACTCCTCTCAGCCCCTCCACCCCGGACAGGTGGAGGGTCCATGGCTTCCGGCCCACTTCTGGCTTGGCTGGGGGCGGGGGCCACAGAGGAGGCGAGAGCCCCTGGGCCCCCACTTTGGGGAAGGCTTCATCACCCCTGGCGGGCATGGATCTTTGTAATTAAAATGGATGGCAGTATATGGCACTATAAGGCACTGATCAGTAGACAAAGCGGAGCAAAAGTGAACACTACATAACAATAGGCCTGATTCACCACTGTGTAGTTCTGGGTAACGTGGCGAATCAGACCTGCCTACAACAAACTTGACTGCGGTTAAGCAGCTGATGTGCTGAGATGTTTTCTTATTGTACTCCCCCATCTACCTATCACCTTCAGTTGTCTCTTGTCTTATACTTCAATTGTAAGCTCTTTGGAGCAGGGACTTTCATTTTGTTCTGTGTGTGTACAGTACCCGGCACAGTGGGGTCCTGATCCATGAGTCAGGCTCCTAAGCAGTAAGGTATGTCTACACAGCACCTAGACACCAGTGGCTGGCCCATGCCAGCCAACTCTGGCTTGCGGGGCTTGCACTGCAGGGCAGTTTCCTTGCTATGTAGAGTTTGGGACCTACCTACCTTGCAGGGTCCTAGAGCCCAGGCTCCAGCTGAGCCCGGAAGTGAACTCAGCAATGAAAGGTTTCAGAGTAGCAGCCGTGTTAGTCTGTATTCGCAAAAAGAAAAGGAGGACTTGTGGCACCTTAGAGACTAACCAATTTATTTGAGCATGAGCTTTCGTGAGCTACAGCTCACTTCATCGGATGCATACTATGGAAACTGCAGAAGACATTATATACACAGAGACCATGAAACAATACCTCCTCTCACCCCACTCTCCTGCTGGTAATAGCTTATCTAAAATGATCACTCTCCTTACAATGTGTATGATAATCAAGGTAGGCCATTTCCAGCACAAATCCAGGTTTTCTCACCCCCGCCCCCTTTTTTCCAGAAACCACACACACAAACTCACTCTCCTGCTGGTAACAGCTCATCCAAAGTGACCACTCTCTCCCCACAATGTGCACGAAAACCAAGGTGGGCCACCCCCAGCACAAATCCAGGTTTTCTCACCCTCCCCCCCACCCCCCAAAACACACACCCACAAACTCACTCTCCTGCCAGCAATAGCCCATCCAAAGTGACCACTCTCCCCACAATGTGCATGACAATCAAGGTGGGCCACTTCCAGCACAAAATTGCCAGCAGGAGAGTGAGTTTGTGTGTGTGTGGTTTTTGGAAAAAAGGGCGGGGGGGTGAGAGAACCTGGATTTGTGCTGGAAATGGCCCACCTTGATTATCATACACATTGTAAAGAGAGTGGTCACTTTGGATGGGCTATTACCAGCAGGAGAGTGGGGTGGGAGGAGGTATCGTTTCATGATCTCTGTGTATATAATGTCTTCTGCAGTTTCCACAGTATGCATCCGATGAAGTGAGCTGTAGCTCACGAAAGCTTATGCTCAAATAAATTGGTTAGTCTCTAAGGTGCCACAAGTCCTCCTTTTCTTTCAGCAATGAAAGAGGCACTGAGCCCGAGCTCCACGAGCCTGGCGGACGTACCCTAAGATAACACAACTAATGAATAATAAGTCAACTTCAGTCTTGGTGTAAGTAGCTGGAACACCACTGGCTTCTTCCGTGGAGTAGCAACACCACACACCAGCACTGAATCTGGCCAAATGAAACACATATTAGTGTTCAAAATGTATGGCATTAATGGATAAATGGGAGATTTGCTTCTGGCCTCCCTGGGAGCAGTGTTTATAAGGACTATCATCTAGTTTTTCCCCCTCTCTTTTTATTTTAATTGTGTGTTACTGTTTAATCTCTATTTAAAAAAAAATCCCAGGATCCAAGAATAGAGAATTATATGAAATAATAGGAAGGAAGTAACAATTCCTAGGTTACTCAATGGGTTAGATTAAACATAACCCACAAGTTCTTTCTATTTATTCCAGAGCTGCTACTCAACCCAAATGTTCAGCTGTTAGGATAAGGCCCAGGAAGGAAGGATGGCCTGGTGGTTAACATGCTGATTGGGAAACTGGCAGATACAATTCATTTCTCTGCTCTGCCACAGACTTCCTGTGTGACCTTGGGCAAGTCACTTAAACTGTGTCCACACTGCAAAATGACAGGGTTTGGACCTGAGTCACAGCAGGCCTCAGGCTCTGACCCATGCCCCTAGCAGGGCCCTACAACCCAGGTCCTGAGTCCTTGCTGACCGGAGTCAGACTGATTTATGTGTGGACAGAAGTGGGGGTTGGGCTCAAATCTGAACCAGAGCCTGGGCTTAGTGTGCGGTGTAGACATACTCCCAATCTCTCTCTGCTTCACTTTCCCACCTGCCTAATGGTGGTAAAAGCACTGAGCTACCTCACAGGGGTGCTGTGAGGATAAATATATATAAGGACCGTAAATAGAAATGTATCGACTTGTCTAGGCTTGAAATGCTACAGTGGCACAGCTGTGTGGCTAGAGCACTTTAGTGTAGGCTCTACCTATCCTGATGGGAAGAGTTCTTATCCACCTCTCTGAGCAGCAGTAGCGAGCTTGACTGAAGAGTTCATTCATCGACTTAGTGCTGTCTACAGCAAGGGTTAGGATAGCTTACCTACACTTCTGAGGGGTATGGGTTTTACACACCCCTGAGTGACATAGTTAAGCCCACTTAATTTTCTAGTGTAGATCAGGCCTTAATCTACATTACTCAAAGGATGCTGTCAGATTAACAGTTATATCTGCTATTTTTAAAAAAAAAACAAAAAACGTGTTTTCTTCATTGTGTTAGTAATAACAATGCCAGTTACTAAAACTAAGAGAACGATTAAAAATCAGACTTTGTCCCTAGTTATTCTGTTTGTATTAGCCCCTGCCCCAAAGAGCTAACCATCTAATGAAATAGTTTGTAAAAATGACTTATTTACTTTACAAAACCTAATGGATGGGCCTAACCTCTCTTGGGTTCATTTTTTGTTAAGGGTCACCTTTCCTGTGGAGAAAAGCAGACTGGCAAATGATACATGTGGGTCATAATTCGTTATGAAGATCTATGGTGAGTCACACACTGACACTACACTGTGGGTCTGAGGGGGAGATTACAGTTGTGGCTTGTTCACAGAGGTCAACTGGAATTCCACGCCGGGAAGGCCTTGCGGGAACAGGGCTGATCTGTGCGATTTGCTGGGAGCGAGACAGTCTCGTTTTGCAATGGAAACCCCCAGGCAGAGAAATATTTTTTTACAAACCATTTTAAACAAGATAGACTTGTTCCAACCTGCTTAGCTCACAACTATTGCAGGGCTGAAAAATGTGGACTCCACTCTCTTGATCGGAAGGCAGATCATCTCCTGCCGAGAAGCCCACGGGTAGGGCACAGGGCTTGACCCTGCAGAGTTCCCAACTAACTGGTGGGCAGGGCTTTGGCCCAGATCCACAAAGGGACTTCAAGGCTGAAGTCCCAGTTGTAGGCACCACTGTGATCCACAAAACCCATGCTTGGATGCCACATAATCCTACAGGGGCCTCCATTGCCTCTGTAGAAGTCCCCAAGGCCTCTCAGCATGTGTGCTGCCGCCTCTCTCGCACCTAAACCCCAGCGTGATGCTCATACCAGGGGAAGACGGATCATCACGCCTGTGGGTGTGCGTTGGGCTCACCCTATTCCACACCAATGGCTTGGTGGGGGGAGGGGAAGGAGGCTGACTCTCTGGTAGCCTTGAGCCCAGTGGTTAGGGTACTCCGCTGGGATGTGGGAGACCCCACTTCAGTTCCCCCTCTGCTTAATGAGAAGGGCTCTCAGGGTAGTACCCTAACCCCTGGGCTATAGAGTCATTCCCATGGTCCTGCTGGCCCAGGGCTTATTTCACTTGGAACAGCTTCAACAGGTGGGATTGAGCAAGCCCCACATCAGCCTAGTGGTTAGAGCACTTTGTGGATCTAGGTCTTTGACCCACAACCCTGGGGATTCGTGGCGGCCCATGGCTGTGAACTCTTTCTGCACTATCTGCTGGCTGAATTCCCCCACCGCCAGGAGGTAGCAGCCAGGGAGGGATGCAGCGGGGGATCATGCCGGCTCTCCTGCATATCAGCTGAGGCACATGGGCGGTGGGTATAATAGGCCAGGAGAGGCTAAGACTCCCCTGGTGCAACCGCTGCCACCCCTGCTGCCAGACGCCTGGGCCATGATGGCCCTGCATCTTCCCCTCCCCGCTGGGCGTGGGCTTCCACGGGAAGTTTTGGCTTATTTATTATGCGCCAGGCAGGTTCCCGGGCGAGCGGCTGAGGAGGGGGGCGGGGATGGGTATCTGCTACTCCACTTCCCAGGTCTCTTGGACTCACCAGGGAGATTATCGCTAAACACAGGAAGCGGAGTAGCAGATCCACCACCTCCACCCCCCTCCCCCAGCCGCCCGCCCAGGAACCTGCCTGGCCCATATGAAAGCTCAGCGTTCTCTGCCCGCCACTGCCTGGCTGCTCCTCGCCAACACTCTCCACCCCCATCTCTGGAGGTCACCGATGCTGCTCCCTCCTCTCCTTCCCACTGACCCCCCCCCCCTTTGGACTCCCCGCCACCACTCGCCAGTCCCTCCTCCCCCTCCACTCCGCCCCCCCATTTGCTGGTTCCTCCTCTCCTCCCCACTGGACCCCCCCCCCACCACTCGCTGGTCCCTCCCTCCACCGCTGCTCACCCCCCCACCACTCGCTGGTCCCTCCCTCCACTGCTCCGCCCTCCCACCGCCACTCGCTGGTCCCTCCTCCCTCTCCTCTCCACCCCCCCCCACTTGCTGGTTCCTCCTCTCCTCCCCACTGGACCCCGCACTCGCTGGTCTCTCCTCTCCCCCGCTGCTCACCCCCCCACACACACTTGCTGGTCCCGCCCTCCCACCACCGCTCGCTGGTTCCTCCTCTCCTCCCCACTGACCCCCCACCACTCGCTGGTCCCTCCTCCCCCTCCACTCCACCCCCGCCACTTGCTGGTTCCTCCTCTCTTCCCCACTGACCCTCCCCCCCACTGGACCCTGCTGCCACCACTCGCTGGTCTCTCCTCTCCCCTCACTGCTCACCCCCCCACCACTCGCTGGTCCCTCCTCCCCCCTCCCCACTTGGCCGCCCGCCGCCACTTGCCAGTTCCTCCTCCAGTGGGAGGAGGGACGCAGTGAGTGGCAGCCGGGGGCCCAGCAGGGAGCGGGGAGGAAAGGAGGGACCGCACGCAGCGAAGGGTGGCGGGGGGACGGAGAGGAGAGACGCCCGGTGCGAGAAGGGAGTGGGCGGAGCGGGGGCAGAGCCGGGGGGGGAGCGGGGGTGGAGTGTGGGCGGGGCCACAGGCAAAAGAGGCGGGCCTGGGAGCTAGCCTCCCCGAGGGGAAACTTCACCCACTGCCCATGCTGAGGTGCTGGGATTTTCCACACCCCTGAGCACCGTCGCAATGTTGTCCTACCTTTCAAGTGTAGAGCAGGCCTTCGACTTGTGACTCTCTCTGCGAGCGCCCTCGCAGGAGAGGGGGTGCCCAGCGTGAGCCTGCAGCTGAGAGCAGAAGGAAAGCTCTGTGTGTGCAAATGGTTAGAAACTGGCTGCTCCTGGCCAGCAGCCCTGAGAGAAAAGGACTGTGCCCTCCTTCTGTGACGCCTTCCATCTGAAGAGCTCTACCAACTTTACAATCGTTCATTAATTTAGCCCCGCCGCATGCTTGGAAGCTGGGGAGCGTCCCCGTTTTACAGAGCGGGAAACTCGGCACAGACTGCGTAAGGCTGCCTGTGCCTTCCCCTCCTCTCTCCACCAAGGGCATTTTCCTTTCTTTAGCCAGCGCCTCCATAATCTGACAGTTGAGCCCATGCTGAAGCAGAGGGACAGGTGTGGTAATTGGGAATAGCCCATTATCAATCCCTAGCTTTTACACAGTGCTTTTAATCCAGAGCTCTCAAAGCAGGCCATTTTACAGAGGGCCAGGGAGGGAAGAACTGGCTTTTGGCATTGGCTCTGCCACTGGTCTGCTGGGTGACCTTGGGCAAGTCCCTTCACGGCTCCATGCCTCAGTTTCCCCATCTGTAAAATAGGGTAAATGACACTGACCTGCTTTGCGAAGCTCTTTGAGATCTCTGGATTAAAAGCTCTATGAACAGGGCTTTTGAGATCTACTGCTGAAAAGCATGCTGTAAGAGGTAGGTATTATTAGACTGGGGAAAAGGTGCTTTTTAAAATTGAATTAGCTGACATGATTTGAAACACCCAGTGCAGACAGGCTTATAACCTTAAAATCATGTTAGCTGGTGGTGCTGTAACCTAATGGAAAGCCTAGGGTTACAGCACTCCGAGCTTACACTGTTTTATAGGAGTTAGGCTGTGTCTGAGCTGGGGTGAAATCCTGGCCCCATTGAAGTCAATGGCAAAACTCCCATTGACTTCAGTGGGGCCAGGATTTCACCTCTGGTGTTTCAAAGCATATTAGCTGATGATTTTAAAAAGCCCCATTTCCCTTCGTCTAGAGAGACCCTCGGTTGTTGCAGGGCCTGATTCTCCATTGCCCTCACCTTGTGTCATCATCCACCCCAGGGCAAGCTGCATGTACAACGTTACCAAGAGCAGAAAGGTAACATTTCACACCCAGCTCTGCACTGGTATGAACGACTGTACAAGGTGCAGGTGAGTCAGGCCCTCTGAGTTCTCCTCTTCAAGGGCTCAATCCTGCATGGGGCCAAGCACTCTGCCCCGATCCACCAAGGCACCTGCTTAGCTTTACTCACACAAGTAGTGACACTGAAGTCAATGGCCCAGAGTGCTCTGCACTTTACACTGCTAAGCGGGGAGGTCGCACCGGGCAGCAGAGTTTGTCCTGTTCAGCAGACAGACAGATTCCAGATTCTGCAGGGGCTTGTAGACAGAATTTTAGCAACTCCGTTATTTCACAACCATGACTTAGCACCAGAGCTGCTGTCAAAGGAGCTTAGTTTTCCTGCCCATTGATGGATCCCTTAGCAAACCACCTTCATATTTAATGTGTGGGGGAGGATGACAGCGCAAGAGAAGCCATCAAGCCGTTCCTTATGAACTGCTGTTTGTTTTAAATAAACAAGAACACAGGAAAAGGGTATTTATCATCTGAGTAGCACTTGTCTTCGAGCCAAGGCCTGTTAAGGAGCAGCCCTTAGGCTAGACAAGGCAAATTTCAAAGAGGTTAGCAGAGAGATCAAATGTCAAAAGAACATGAGAACGGCTACACTGGGTTAGATCAATGGCCCATCTAGCACAGTAGCCTGTCTTCCCACAGCACCCGGTGCCCAACACTTCAGAGAAAATGAACAGAACAGGGCAATTTCAAGTGATCCGTCCCCTGTCATTCAGTTCCAGCTTCTGGCAGTTGGAGGCTTAGGGACACCCAGAGCATGGGGTTGAGCCCCTGACCATCTTGGCTAATAGCCATTGCTGGACTGATCCTCCATGAACTGATCCAGTTCTTTTTTGAACCCAGTTATACTTTTGCCCTTCACAACATCCCTTAGCAATGAGCTGCACAGGTTGACTGTGCCACAAGTGCTGACTTCTAGTTTTCTCCGGGGGTGCTCCGCCCCTGCTCTGCTCCAAGGCCCCGCACCCACTCCACTTCCTCCCCTAAGGCCATGCCCTCACTCTGCCTCTTCCCGCCCTCCCCGCCACCAAACAGCTGTTTGGCAGTGGCCTCTGATCAGCTGTTCGGTGGCACCCCCGATTAGCTCATCCAGGGAACCACCACACAGCTGATCAGCAGCGGCAGCACCAAACAGCTGTGGCTGGTGGGTGCTGAGCACCCACTATTTTTTCCCGTGTCATATTTTTTCCCAGCCCAGTCATCCCTTCTCTAAGATGACCAGTCCCGGTCTTTTTAATCATGCCCAACAGAGCCAGACCTGCCCTGGAACTGTCTATACGCAGAGGAATTGCCGGGATTGTGCTCCGTCCAGCCCACTACCCTGTCCCCGAAAGTGGCCAGGTCCAGATGCTCCAAGGACAGTGCAAGAAACCCAGCAGCAACAGATGTGCGATAATCTGGCCCCAGGGGAGTCTCACCTAGTACTTAGCAGCGAGGTTTTATATCCCATCCTAACCTCTTTTTGAAGCATTTAACACACATGGGAATCTAGGGAAGATTAGAGCCAGGGCCATTGGCTGCTCAGGCCACAAACTTCCTACCGAGCTCATATTTTTCCAGTAGCCTAGAATCGCCTGAAGGAATTCTTTATTTTTAAGGAAAGAAGCGTCCAGTGTTGTTTGTTCTTTATTGACTCTCCTTTGGAAGTTAATTTGGCTGTTATCACTGGAGCTATTTATTTAAGTGGGCATAGCGCTGGTGCAAGGTATAGGATGATTAATGGAAACCAAAGGTCTCTCTTTAGCCAGACAACAAGAACAGCAAAACCAGCAGCAGCATAAGCCTCCTCTAATACCGGCCTTACCTGACCAGGAGGAACGAGCTGTGGGAGTGGAACTTGCCCATTCTTCTCTCTATGCCGGTTCAATCTCCATTGAGACTGTTGACAAGAGTGCAGCGGTGATATGAGTTAGCTGGAAGGCACTCGAGGTCACTGATGGGGGGTGGTGCTAATGGGGCTGTTTGGAGGATAATGCTCGTTGGTCTGAAATTCTTAGAACGAAGTAGAGCAGTCAGGTCTAAAGTGCCATAGCTGCGTTCTGAACACAGGTATGTCACCGGTGCCAGTCGAAATGGATTCTCTCCAGCCAGCTCTGTGCTTCCTACTTTTGTTTTCACAGATTGTGTTTCTCCAGCAGTTCTCTCCTGCCTTGGCCAGACCTCACACTAGGGTGCACACCCTGATCGACAACTTTGGTTAGGGACAAATTTCCCTGATAACACAACAAGGTGCATAGTGTGCATTTTACACTGAACCCTGTGATGCACATAACATTGGCTGCTGCTGGAGGCAGGATACTGGATCAGGTGGATCATTGATCTGCCAGGAAGTATTTAATGTTGATGAGAAAAGCAAGCTGTGCCAGGTTCAAAGTGAGTGGGGCACCTGGTGAGCACAGAGCTGGGAGGAGAAGTCCACAAGAATTGAGAGGTGCCTCGATACCACAGTGAGGTAGCCAGAAGCATACCTAGATTTGTCATCTCCTCCTGCTCTTACCACATGGCTCTGTCAATGTAACACACAGGTGAGCATATTTGTCAAGTACCCCTCTGTGCCAGTCCATAGAGGATAGGAGTTGTTATAGCCCCTAATTACAGAGGGTTGGTTCTTTGATTAACGTATAGGAACTTATGCTTTTAGCTCTGGGGGTCTCTGGTTCAGTTCCCAGTTTGTTGTCCAAGAACGCAGCCATCATGTCAATAAAGCTGGAGAAATAAAACCATGGAGGGTGGATGCATGTTTGTTGGTTACCATAATCAGTGATGCACAGTGTTAGCCAAGGCACAGTGACATTTGTGAAACCCCATGAGACCCAAAGGGCAGCTGTGTTCATAATGCTGCTCCCCAGCCCCCGGACGTGACATTCAGTAAGCTACAGAGCAATACTCACAAAGTCAGGTGTTTGTTCAGCCACATCCATTGTCACACGAACATATGTGGGCTCTTCGGTCCTATGAAGTGTTTTGTCCCATTGGATACAGCATGGTACAGACGGGGAGCATTTTGTGGGCTGCAAACCAGGTCATGTCATAACAGCCCCAAGTCCCTCCTCAACTAGCTGGATGCAAGTTCTTCTACGCTGTGTTTGTCCAGCACCAGGCAAGGTGGGGCCCTAGTCCATGACTGCGGCTCTGAGGTCCTACAATAATACAAACAATAATCAGTTAATTTAGGCACGGTTTGGGGTGCCAGCATTGTAGCCACTGGGATGTCTCACCTGAGTAAAATTACTCATGTGTGTAAGTATGTGTAACTCGTGACTGGTCTCTGGGTTCTGCATCTGCCTCTGCATGATCTAGAGAGGACTGGAACCTGCTAAGGCCACCCTTTAGGTGAATTCGTCCTCCGACTGTAGAAGCTTCTGCTCTTAACGTTGGAGATCCTGGCTTTGACTCCTGATGACAGCCATTGGGAGGGTTGTTCTGTTCAAAGGCTTGGGAGCTCAGTGACCAGATACAAACTGGCTAGGTTTGGAAACTGAAGCCATGCCAACTGGGTTTTAAGCTACCTGGCAGTTAACAGTCATCTGTCAACAGGATCTGAGCTCTCTGGATTACGAACTAGCTTGTTTGCTCAGTTACTGCAATATTTGCATTAAAGAAAGAAGCCTGGCGTTGTTTCTTTTGTGTACTTGCTGTCAAAGCCCAGGCTAACAAGGGGCTGCCACAGATCTGCTGCCCTATGACTCCACGGTGAGTTAATCGCAATTCACTGCCCAAAAACTTCACTGATGCAAAGA
This sequence comes from Eretmochelys imbricata, assembly GCF_965152235.1. NCBI lineage: Eukaryota > Metazoa > Chordata > Testudines > Cheloniidae > Eretmochelys > Eretmochelys imbricata. Next base: position 14,249,507 of record NC_135572.1, on the reverse strand, counting down.
TCAGGTTGAGCAGCAGCATCTTACTCTTCTCAAACCTCAGCTGTCCCTGCACTGAAACCCCTGCAGCAGGAGCAGCGGAAGCTCCTTTAAAGTGGGGGGCCACCGGCGCCTGAACTGTGGCCATGCCCCCCCACGCCACCCCTTCCTCCCGAGGCTTGACCCTGCGCTGCCCCTTCTCCCTGAGTCCCCTCCCCCATGCTGCCTCTTCCCCAAAGCCCCGCCCCCTCATTCCTCCCTACCCCCTCATCACTCACCCCTACGGCTGCTAAAAAGCTATGCCCTCCCACTTTTAAAAGTGATGGGCCCATGGACCCCTGTCCTCCCCCAATTCCTGCACCCCTACTCTGCAGACTAGGGAATACAGAGTTAAGATACGTACCAGCCCCACAACCTTAACACTGCCCCCTGGGGCTGGCAAGAGGATATTCGGCACATATGTTCCAACCAAGCCTACCCCGTAATAAACAGCCAGGAGAAAAGCTACGTAAATGTGCCATTTTCTGTTTTGGGTTGTGTCCGACAGAACTGTATTCTCTCATTCATCGTGCATTGAGTGTCCTCCCCCTTTGATCAAACAACCCCGTATTTACTCCACTAACTCCGCCCCGGCCCTTGCTGTGGCATGCCACTTTGACAGGCTCTTTGTGCGTGTGGGGCTTAGAGCAATCTGACTGTTGTTTATTGGAGGGGCTGTATCAGAGGAACCACTTGGCCAAATGAGCCCCCAACTAGCAGAGAAAGGCAGAACAAGAACCAATGGCAAATTCAAATTGAAAATAAGGCACAAATGTTTAACAGTGTGGGTGGTTAGCCATTGCAATAAACTACCCAGGGAAGTGGTGGAGTCTTCATCTCTTGATGTCTTCAGATCAAGCCCGGATGTCTTTCACAGAATCATAAAATCATAGGCCTGAAAGGGACCTCATGAGGTCATCTAGTCCAGTCCCCGGCACTCATGGTAGGACTAAGTATTGTCTAGACCATCCCTGACAGGTGTTTGTGCAACCTGCTCTTAAAAATCCCCAATGACGGAGATTCCACAACCTCCCCGGGTAATTTATTCCAGTGCCTAACCACCCTGACAGTTAGGAAGTTTTTCCAAATGTCCAACCTAAACCGCCCTTGCTGCAATTTAAGCCCATTGCTTCTTGTCCCATCCTCAGAGGTTAAACAGAACAATTTTTCTTCTTCCTCCTTGTAGCAACAATTTTCTGGAAGACTCTGCTTTAACCAGACATAAGTCATTGGGTTCAATATCGGAATCACCAAATGAAATTTAGTGGCGTGTGCTATACAGGTCAGGCTTGATAATCTAATGGTTTCTTCTGGCCTTAAACTCTATGAATCTGTTTGCACCACTGTAACGATGCTGATTCTGGCAGGACACAACTGAGAATGCCAGTTCAGGACCAGTTTTCAGAGTAACAGCCGTGTTAGTCTGTATTGGCAAAAAGAAAAGGAGTACTTGTGGCACCTTAGAGACTAACCAATTTATTTGAGCATGAGCTTTCGTGAGCTACAGCTCACTTCATCAGATGTATACCGTGGAAACTGCAGCAGACTTTATATATACACAGAGAATATGAAACAATACCTCCTCCCACCCCACTGTCCTGCTGGTAATAGCTTATCAATTGCTTCAAGAAAGCAGTTACAGCCCAAGGCTGGGGTTTCTGTGCACACCAAGACAAACCAAACCAGCCAAACAGAGAGGACTTTGGTTTTACCCCACTGGCTAACCACAAGTCACACAAGCAATTCTCTTAGACGCTCTAGTTTCCCAGTATCCCCACCAGTGCCACTCGTTATGGGGACAAATGGTTATGAAAACCAATACCCCAGTAAAAGAAAAAGGGTTCTCTCCATCCCAAAGGACCGAGCCCCAGACCCAGGTCAATCTACAAATCAGATCTTACCCACAAATCACACTGTTGCCAGTCCTTTAGCATCTGAACTCTAAAGGTTTGTTCATAAAAGGAAAAAGATACAGATGAGAGCTATAATTGGTTAAATGGAATCAATGACATACAGCAATGGCAAAGTTCTTGGTTCAGGCTTGCAGCAGTGGTAGAATAAACTGCAGGTTTAAATCAAGTCTCTGGCACACATCCACAGCTGGGATGGGTCATCAGTCCTTGGTTCAAAGCTTCAGTGTAGCAAAGTCCCTCCAGAGGTATGAGGCAGGACTGAAGACCAGATGGAGGAGCTGCAGCAGCTTTTTATATTCTCTTGCCATGTGGTCTCTGCTTTCTTTGTCCCAAAGGCAAGCTGTCCATCACATGGCCTGGAAAAACCTTAGCGTTCTGTCCGTAGGCAGGTCCCTGCATGCCTTGCTGAGTCACCAGGTGTGTCTGCCTTCTCTCAATGGCAGGTTTCAGAGTAACAGCCGTGTTAGTCTGTATTCGCAAAAAGAAAAGGAGTACTTGTGGCACCTTAGAGACTAACCAATTTATTTGAGCATGAGCTTTCGTGAGCTACAGCCCACTTCATCAGATACATACCGTGGAAACTGCAGCAGACTTTATATATACACAGAGAATATGAAACAATACTGTACCAGCAGGACAGTGGGGTGGGAGGAGGTATTGTTTCATATTCTCTGTGTATATATAAAGTCTGCTGCAGTTTCCACGGTATGTATCTGATGAAGTGAGCTGTAGCTCACGAAAGCTCATGCTCAAATAAATTGGTTAGTCTCTAAGGTGCCACAAGTACTCCTTTTCTTTTTTCTCTCAATGGGTCAGTTGTGTAGCTGATGGTCCTTAATGGGCCATCCAGCAGGCTAGGCAAAGCTGACACCAACTTGTCTGGGGTGTCACCCAGAAGCATAGCATAAGTTTGAAATACAGACAGTATAGAGCCAATATTCATAACTTCAACTACAAAAATGATACACACAGATAGACAGCATAATCAGCAAACCACAACCTTGTCTTAGACACCTCATTTGACCCCCTTTATATAAGATTTTGTGCCACTACAGGACGTTGGTTGCAACAATGATCTCTACAGTCCCAGTTCAAGTCAATAACATCACAACCACTAACCGTACTTCTGGCTCTGATGAGACACAGCAGTTTTCAAATTAATCTGAATACACATGTGGATTTTAGAGCACCTTCAAATACTGGTTCTAACTGGAAAAGTTCTGCTATTGGGGCAAAAGTTTCAAAAGCCCCTTTTTGCAGCTCCCCGCTACAAGAGCACAACGCAGGCAAACGGCAAGAACGTGCTCAGCAGACACACTCCGCGGTGTGCCAGAGGCAGGACTTGAACTCAGAATCAGCGAGCATAGCTCCTGCTTGATGGCTACAGCGCATTGTCCTGAGAGCCTCTGATACTGGATGTGCCTGTTGCCCGTCACAGAGCAGCAGTCCTGCAGCACATGCAAAAATCACCGACTCGAGCTGCCTTGGCGAGGCCCCTGTCACCAGAAGGAACGTTTGAAATAGAGTGTCCCCAAAGGGACAGTGGGCGCCAGACACTAGCTGAGTTGAAAGGTGAGCAGGAGATACCACTTTGAGGAGGATCAGTCCAATCCTTTGAGCCCCAGGTTCGTGCAAAACAAAAGCCAAGAACCACGTGATTTTTTTTAAGGGGGGAGCTGTATCTTGCTCAAACAACCTCAAAGTTAAACCACTGACCCCTTCCTGAGCCCTGATGAAGTACAGCATATTTCAAGGTGTATTTTAGAGCACTTAGAAAAACTGGCTATTAAAGATCCAACCTGCTTCTGCCTTAACTGCCCCACCACTGTAATGAAGTGTTGGCCTAACCCGACCCTCTCGCCAGTTAGTGGCCAAAATCCCATTACTTCAATGGGAGCAGAATCAAGCCATCTGTTCTTGTGTTAATTGGCTCTGTCTTGGGACTTTCATCTTGACCCTCCCCCTGCATACATTGTTCGGAATTTGTTACATAAACACAAGGGGAAATGTCCTGTTGGGGCTCTGGGACAATCAGACCATTCTTACGGTGCCTTACATACAAGTACAGAACTGTCCCTGGGAGACAATCAGACCCCCTGTAACAAGGCTCAGACAACAAACGCCAGATCATCCTAGTTAGGTCCCTTGGCTTCTAGAATCATAGAACTACAGGGTTAGAAGGGACCGCAAGGGTCAGCTACTCTAACCTGCTGCCAAGGTGCAGGAATCTGACCCCCCAGACAGTAACTGTATGACTCTCACAGACTGCGTTTGTCCCAGAACCCCTGGGGAGGCTGGTCTGTGTTTGTCCAAACTCAGAATGACTCCCAGAACTCTTTCCACTCTATTAGTCCCAGTCTGCAATCTCTAATGGAGCCATTCATTTCACCTGCATCCCGGCACTCGTTCCCCAGCACTAAAGGCAGACAGCAGCTTAGCTCTGTTGCTAAGGGAGCAAACTTTAGCCCTCTTTCCAAAAACCAATGAGCAGGATCTATCCACCCTGTCAACATACCCTTGGCTGAATAGCATCTGATGGGTAAATGCATAGATTTCAAGGCCAGAATGAAGAGACTACTAGGCCTAGTGTGACCTCCTGTATAACACAGGCTAGACAACCTCACCCAGTTACTCCTCTACTGATCCCATCATTTATCTTTGACTAAAATGTATCTTCTAGGAAGGCCTCCAGCCACAACAAGAGTGATGTAGTGGTGGGAGTCTGCTATAGACCACCGGACCAGGGGGATGAGGTAGATGAGGCTTTCTTCCGGCAGCTCACGGAAGCTACTAGATCGCATGCCCTGATTCTCATGGGTGACTTTAATTTTCCTGATATCTGCTGGGAGAGCAATACTGCGGTGCATAGACAATCCAGGAAGTTTTTGGAAAGCGTAGGGGACAATTTCCTGGCGCAAGTGCTAGAGGAGCCAACTAGGGGGGGAGCTTTTCTTGACCTGCTGCTCACAAACCAGGTAGAATTAGTGGGGGAAGCAAAAGTGGATGGGAATCTGGGAGGCAGTGACCATGAGTTGGTTGAGTTCAGGATCCTGACGCAGGGAAGAAAGGTAAGCAGCAGGATACGGACCCTGGACTTCAGGAAAGCAGACTTCGACTCCCTCAGGGAACGGATGGCCAGGATCCCCTGGGGGACTAACTTGAAGGGGAAAGGAGTCCAGGAGAGCTGGCTGTATTTCAAGGAATCCCTGTTGAGGTTACAGGGACAAACCATCCCGATGTGTCGAAAGAATAGTAAATATGGCAGGCGACCAGCTTGGCTTAACGGTGAAATCCTAGCGGATCTTAAACATAAAAAAGAAGCTTACAAGAAGTGGAAGATTGGACATATGACCAGGGAAGAGTATAAAAATATTGCTCGGGCATGTAGGAATGAAATCAGGAGGGCCAAATCGCACCTGGAGCTGCAGCTAGCGAGAGATGTCAAGAGTAACAAGAAGGGTTTCTTCAGGTATGTTGGCAACAAGAAGAAAGCCAAGGAAAGTGTGGGCCCCTTACTGAATGAGGGAGGCAACCTAGTGACAGAGGATGTGGAAAAAGCTAATGTACTCAATGCTTTTTTTGCCTCTGTTTTCACTAACAAGGTCAGCTCCCAGACTGCTACGCTGGGCATCACAAAATGGGGAAGAGATGGCCAGCCCTCTGTGGAGATAGAGGTGGTTAGGGACTATTTAGAAAAGCTGGACGTGCACAAGTCCATGGGGCCGGACGAGTTGCATCCGAGAGTGCTGAAGGAATTGGCGGCTGTGATTGCAGAGCCATTGGCCATTATCTTTGAAAACTCGTGGCGAACCGGGGAAGTCCCGGATGACTGGAAAAAGGCTAATGTAGTGCCAATCTTTAAAAAAGGGAAGAAGGAGGATCCTGGGAACTACAGGCCAGTCAGCCTCACCTCAGTCCCTGGAAAAATCATGGAGCAGGTCCTCAAAGAATCAATCTTGAAGTACTTGCATGAGAGGAAAGTGATCAGGAACAGCCAGCATGGATTCACCAAGGGAAGGTCATGCCTGACTAATCTAATCGCCTTTTATCATGAGATTACTGGTTCTGTGGATGAAGGGAAAGCAGTGGATGTATTGTTTCTTGACTTTAGCAAAGCTTTTGACACGGTCTCCCACAGTATTCTTGTCAGCAAGTTAAGGAAGTATGGGCTGGATGAATGCACTATAGGGTGGGTAGAAAGCTGGCTAGATTGTCGGGCTCAACGGGTAGTGATCAATGGCTCCATGTCTAGTTGGCAGCCGGTGTCAAGTGGAGTGCCCCAGGGGTCGGTCCTGGGGCCGGTTTTGTTCAATATCTTCATAAATGATCTGGAGGATGGTGTGGATTGCACTCTCAGCAAATTTGCGGACGATACTAAACTGGGAGGAGTGGTAGATACGCTGGAGGGGAGGGATAGGATACAGAAGGACCTAGACAAATTGGAGGATTGGGCCAAAAGAAATCTGATGAGGTTCAATAAGGATAAGTGCAGGGTCCTGCACTTAGGACGGAAGAATCCAATGCACCGCTACAGACTAGGGACCGAATGGCTAGGCAGCAGTTCTGCGGAAAAGGACCTAGGGGTGACAGTGGACGAGAAGCTGGATATGAGTCAGCAGTGTGCCCTTGTTGCCAAGAAGGCCAATGGCATTTTGGGATGTATAAGTAGGGGCATAGCGAGCAGATCGAGGGACGTGATCGTCCCCCTCTATTCGACATTGGTGAGGCCTCATCTGGAGTACTGTGTCCAGTTTTGGGCCCCACACTACAAGAAGGATGTGGATAAATTGGAGAGAGTCCAGCGAAGGGCAACAAAAATGATTAGGGGTCTAGAACACATGACTTATGAGGAGAGGCTGAGGGAGCTGGGATTGTTTAGCCTGCAGAAGAGAAGAATGAGGGGGGATTTGATAGCTGCTTTCAACTACCTGAAAGGGGGTTCCAAAGAGGATGGCTCTAGACTGTTCTCAATGGTAGCAGATGACAGAACGAGGAGTAATGGTCTCAAGTTGCAGTGGGGGAGGTTTAGATTGGATATTAGGAAAAACTTTTTCACTAAGAGGGTGGTGAAACACTGGAATGCGTTGCCTAGGGAGGTGGTGGAATCTCCTTCCTTGGAAGTTTTTAAAGTCAGGCTTGACAAAGCCCTGGCTGGGATGATTTAACTGGGAATTGGTCCTGCTTCGAGCAGGGGGTTGGACTAGATGACCTTCAGGGGTCCCTTCCAACCCTGATATTCTATGATTCTATGATTCTATGATTCCTGATCTGAAGCCTTCAAAACATGGAGGAGCCACACTTTCCTTGGTAGTTTGTTCCAATGGTTAATCACCAGCACGGTTTGGGGGGGAAATGTGCCTTATTTCTAATTTGAATATCTCTGGCTTCAGGTTGCAGTCATTGGTTCTTGTTCTGACTTTCTCTGCTAAATTAAAAAGCCCTTTAATACTCTATATTTTCTCCCTGTGAAATCATAATCAGGTCACCTCTCAATTTTCTTTTTGATAAGCTAAGCAGATTGAGCTCCTGAAGTCTCTCCCGGGAAGGCATTTTTCCCAGCCTTGGGTCATTCTCACAGCTTTTCTCCGCACCCTCTCCAACTTCCCAACAATTATTTTAATCAGGTCTAACAGGACCAATTCCTGTTCCCACTGAAATCTAGGAGAGTTTTGCCACAGACTGGTGGGAGCAGAAATTTGATCTGCCGAGCGTGACTGTGTAACTTACATGCCAAGATGCCATGGTGAAAAGTTCTGCATAAAAAACTTTTATCAGAGTGAGATGAGGTGGAAACCAAAAGAAGACGTAAGTCACACCAGTTTGGACTCCTTCCTGGGCTGCATGTTGGGGCAGAATCTGAACCATCATCTTCACCTCAGAGCTGCGAAAAAGGAGCTGGGCAGTAGCTCTGCACCACAGGTTGTTTAGATCCCTGCTTGAAAAGAAAATACCAACACGGCGGCATTTAAGACAAATCAAAGAATCTGACTGAAGCCACAGTCCCAACACCTGTTAGCATGTCACTGAAAGTCAAAGCTTCTGAATAGAGAGTGGGACAAAGGCGCCCAGCCTGACTGCACCTAGCCAGTCAATAACGGTGGCCCACGGAGACTGGACTCTCCCCTGTTATGGTTTCAGCTCTTTGTTCGTGGAACTATTGAAATTTTTGCAATTTAAGAACGAGAAATCTGGGCATTGTTGCTATTTATAGACTTGTTTACAAGAGGCTGCCAAGGCTTCTGAGGTTACGTCCTGGCCAGTGAGTGTGTGTTCCAGTCGTGCGGCAAAAATAGAGACACCGTCCTGGAAGGATGTCTGGCCATTACACTGTAGGCTCAGTCCTCAGATCTGGCCAAACGCTTGCTGCTATTTATTATTTCTGTCTCTCTTGAGGTTTTATACTGCTGTCCATCACCTGTAGTATCTGGGCGTCTTCCATGTAAATCAGTAGCAAAGTCCCTAGTGGACTTAATGGAGTCTAAAGATACGTCTACACTGCGCCCTAAGGCCTGGTCTACACTGGGGGGGATCGATCTAAGTTACACAGCTTCAGATACGTGAATAACAGCTGAAGTCGACATACTTAGATCTACTCACCGCGGTGTCTTCACTGTGGTGAGTCGATGGCTGATGCTCCCCTGTCGACTCCACGTGCGCCTCTCGCCCTGGTGGAGTACCGGAGTCGACAGGAGAGCGCTCAGTGGTTGATTTATCATGTCTAGACTAGATAAATCAACCCCCACTGGATTGATTGCTGCCTTTTGATCCAGCGGGTAATGTAGACAAGTCCTTAGCCCAGGCTCAGACTCTGGTTTGAGCCCACCCAGCCCCCTTCCGTCCATACACATTGGTCTGACTTGGGAGAGCAAGCAAGCACGCAAGTCCTAGGACCCTGCTGGGGGGTATTCACAGCTTGAGTCCCACTGTGACTTGGGTCCAAGCCCTGTCATTTTGCAGTGTGGACACAGGTCTAGGCAGAGACCCGAGTTAGAAGGTCTGCATAGTGCAGTAAGGATGCATTAGCATGGCTCTGAGACCTGGGTCCAGCAATGGTAAACCCATGGGTTGGAAACACTGAATTCACAAGCCTGAGTCACACAGACCTGGGCTTAGTGTGCAGTGTAGACAAACCCTCAGGCTCTTCTCCCTTATTTGGAGGTGTAGCACCTAAAGGCTGCAACTAAGATTGAGTCCACACTGTGCTTGGCATGATAAAAACTCACAGTTGGATGGTGCCTGCCTGAAGATCTTAGCCTAAATAGGCAAGACAAAGGGTGGGAGAAAGGAAGGAATACTATCCCCATTTTATAGGTGGTCGATCGAGGTAGGGACAGATCAAGGGACGTGCCCAAGATTACCCCAGTGTGTGCTCCTGCCACATCTTACAAGCTATGTTGGGGAGGCCTGGGTCAGAACTTAGGCATTCCTTGAGTGTCTCCTATCTAGGTAGTGGAAGAATTGTTAATGGTGGTTTAGCAGCTGCACTCTTCCTCCTGAGTCAGTACTGAACCAACATGGCCGTATGTTGTTGGAAGAGGTCTTGACCACATGGGATCATCAAAGAGACACTTTTCATAAGAGCAGGGGCATTATTCCCATGTCCTGGCCAAATTCCAAACCCAGAATCTGGCAAGTACATGCTGTCCCCCTGCAGCTTCCACAGGATATTGTCTTCGTCCTCACTTCCTGTCCTGTGTGAATGCACAGCCTTGCTGTGTGGCGTTAGACAGTGGGTGTGTTTGTGGAAGGAAAGTGATCCCTGTACACTCCTTGCCTAAACTGCCATGGGGCAACAAACTCAAATGAGTTAATGTTTACAAAGCACTGTGGCATCCTCAAATGAAAAGTACCATGGAAGACCATCGTTTTATTATTCCAGAACTCACCCTTAGGAACCTGGAGACTGGGTACCAACCCTAAGGAAATTTTTGCCCTTCAGGTTATTTCTTAAGCCTAATGAACACAACAGCGAATTAATCTTTTTTGTTCACCACTAGAAGATGTAGCAGAGAAGACTGTCCTGTGTTTCAGTGGTTCTGAATCTTTGGAGCTAATCCCATAATAAGAAAAAGGCAAATTCCTTGAATGACCTGACCTGCCTTCCGTTTTCCCCCTCTTCCAGTGTACTTCACACATTTCTGAAAAGCAGAACAGAAATACAGAAGCCATGTTACATGGCCATCTTCCCATGACAACTAGGCCCTAAGTTGATGGGGGGGGACATGACACAATGCTTTAGGGAGGGATTAAGTCTTAAATTAGACGTGGAGAATGATCTAGTTAGCTAGTATTAATAGATCAGGAACCAGCATGCATGGGTTCTACTCCCAGTTCTGCTATTCGCTAGCTACGGGGCACATAACTTGTTTATCTAGCTGTGAAATTATGCTAACTGTTTCCTGGGTGGTTTTATTCATTCAGGTTTGTATAATGCTCTGAGACCCTTGAATGGAAACCACAGGTGCCTGGCTCGGCTAAGGAGGCAGATGCTTATTTGTAATGAAGGGGCTTACAAAGCAGGGCAAAATTCCTGCCCATATTGGTGGATCATTAGCTGCCATGCATGCTCTGCATTGCCTTAGGGGCGGCTACTTTTGTTGCTTGTTTATTCTCCTTGTACAATAAAAGTAAAAGCCCCATAAAAACGGGTTTTCTTTTTTTCTTCCGGATCAGACCCTTGTGTGATTTGGGCTGGGGGACAGGGAATCCGGACCTGACCATAGAATAGTTTGATGGTCTCTCAATAAACATCTATTTTAGGAGTTCTGGTGGTGCCACCTATTATTAAGGTTGCCTGACACTTCCCATTATAAGACCCTGTTTTCAGTTGCTTATTACTTTGCCAAACTTTAAGCGTTTGGGCTGAAATTTTCCATGCCAGGTGTCAGCCTCAGGCTGAAGTTTAATGAAAAATGTCACCAAAACCAGTTCAGCCATTTCTGAGAACAAGAATAGGGAAACATACATTTAAACATCTTTTTAAAAAGTATGATGCTCTCGCTCAGTGATTTTAAAACATTTTTTCTGGGGACCCAGTTGAAGAAAATTGTTGATGCCTGTGACCCAACAAAGCTGGGGATGAAGGGTTTAGGGTGTGGGAGGGGCTCAGGGCTGGGGCAGAGGGTTGGGGTACAGGGTTGAGGGCTGCAGGGTGGAGCCAGGAATGAGGGGTTCAAGGTGTGGGAGGGGGCTCTGTGCTGGGGCAGCGGGTTGGGGTGTAGGAGGGGGTCAGGGCTCTGGGCTGGGGGTGCAGGCTATGGGGTGGGGCCAGGGATGAGGGGGTTGGGGGGGCTCAGGGCTGGGGCAGGGGATTGGGGCACAAAGTTGGGGCGTGGACTTACCTCCAGCGGCTCCAGGTCAGCAGCACAGCCAGGGTGCAGAGGCAGGCTTCCCGCCTGTCCTGGCACTGCGGACCGTGCTGCGCCCTGGAAGCGGCCAGCAGCAGGTCCTGCTCCAAGGCAGAGGGGCGCAAGTGGCTCCACACGGCTCTCGCTCGCAGGCACTGTGCCCTCCAGCTCCCATTGGCCAGTTCCTGGCCAATGGGAGTGCGGAGCCGGTGCTCAGGGCAGGGGCAGCACACGGAGCCCCGTGGCCCCCCTGCCTAGAAGCCGGACCTGCTGCCTCAGCCGGGCAGCACCACTGATGGGACTTAATGTCCCTGTCGGCGGTGCTGACCGCAGCGACTAGGGTCCCTGGGCGCTGAGCAAGACGACCCAGTGTCTTACATGCCGCGACTCAAACTTTGTAAAACACTGCTCTAGCGCCCCTGTGCTTTGGGGCAGGGACTTGACATTTGGCCAGGAGGTGGCCTGCGGGTCAGGGAAGTGCAGTTTGCTGTCCCTGTGGAAATCCCCCCAAATTTGGCCAAATTATAAGCCTTTGAAAAATGGCAGTTGGGACACACTTGGTAGAGACTTGCGAGCGTGTTAGAGCCTAATTCCCCAAAGATTCTGTCTGCACTGAGCACGCTCCAGCCCAGGGGTGAAGAGGACTTTCCCTGTAATTACGTTTTGGGGCTGTTTTAGGTGAGGACCAGGTCCAGGCCCCTGAACTGAGAGCAGGAAGCCTGTCTCTTCTGTGTGCTCAGTGCCCCTGCCCACCTGGCTGGGCCCCGGCAGCTTGGAGGAGGAAGCTGCCTGACTTGAATCCAGACCTGGGGAGAAGCGGGAGTAGACTGGGACACAAGGAGGCTGCGGCTGGAGGGGACTGGGACTGGGAATTGAGAGGTGGAGGTTGGGACTGGTTGAGTGAGGAGATGAGGAGAGAAAAACAAACAGTATGTGATCACATACTTAAAAGACTTTATCATAATGTATATGCACAAGGGGGCCAAATTAAGGCTGCAAGGCAACCTTGATTCTGAGATGTCCTAGCATCTGAGTACTTGACTTTGCAACCTCAATAATGGTCTTTTAACATAGCTTTTTGTGTGTGCAACACTGCAAATAGACTGGAGCAATGGTTCAAACAACAAAGCAGACAAGTCTCTGGAAAGTGCTGCACTAATTCTAGCCCATACACGTCTCCAGTGAAAAAGCTGGGACAATGATCTACTGGTATCTGTTGCCAGCTTCTAATCGTGGGTGGCACAGGAAAGGCCTGGCCATGAATAAAGGAAGTTACAGTTCAAACATTTGCTGGTGTTGCAGGCATGATGATGACACACCTGGTACAGGAAATGTCAGAGGAGGCTAAGCATCCCTGGAAGGTATCATTAATCCCTTTGTTCTACAAGTCAGGATTTTTAATTCCTAGTGAATCTGAGTCCACGCGAAAGGCACTGAACACAGAGGTTTCTCTATGCACAGAACAGATACATTTTTATTAACAGTTATTATAATTTGTATTGCAGTAGTGGCTAGAGGTCCCATCTGAGATCAGGCCCCCCAGTGCTAGACATATAGTGAGAGACTGTTCCTGACCCCAAAGCTTGCAGTCTAAATAGACAAGACATGCCGAGGGTGGGATGAAGGAGGTATTATCACCCCCATTTTACAAAAGGGGCACTGACACCCAGAGAGTGATATGCCCAGGTTGGACATGGAGAACTCAGCCCAGAACTTGTCAGTCCCAGTCCAGTGCTCTAACCACCAGGCTATTCTTCCTCTCTGTGTTGATTGGTGGGGCCTTTGGCACTCTGGGGCTAGCACAGAACTCTACTTTGTCATCATTTGCGTTGTTAGTGCCTGGCAGCTCGATACAAAGCAAAGGGACGTTTGTGGCTGTCAAGAGAGAAGGAAATCATGTAGCCCTATTAGATCAATTAAAAACAACAGCCAGATGCACCAGCTGGCCACTGGCAGGCAGCGTATCTCGGGGTTCGAGGAATGCTGGTGTTGTCTATGGAAATTGCTTGCAAATATTCTGCCCATGGCTAGGTGGAAAAACCTATTCGTTTCTTTAATCCAATGTAAGGATCTCCCTGTGGCATGAAATTAGTTTTACTCTTCAATGGTGGGATGGAATTTAATTGAGTCTAATCTGACACAAGATGAGGTGATGGGGGGAGAGAGAGGGTGGGAATGTTTCTGCTGCTAACTCCTAGGCAGTCTGGGAGCTCTGTGCTAAGTGATCCCGACAAATGTGAGCATCACTGGAGGGATTAGAGCAGTGTCCCTGAGAGTGACTTGACGGAGCAGTGACCCCTGTTCATTTCACATTTGCCACGCTCTCCCTTGAAACTTCCTCTATATGAAACAGAGCCAAGAGCCGTTACCCCTGCTGGTCTCTGACACTGAGTGACACCAGCATCCACTGTGCTTTCTCCTGAACTAGTTTCAGGCCCACTCTGCCTCAAGAGGTTGCTGTACAAAGCAATGCGTCACTGTGCTGGGGTGGGCCATTCAGCCCCAAATCTCCTGCTGCAACTTGATAGCACCAGGGCAAACCTTCAGCCAGGAGAGGTGGAAGCTCCCTAAAAGTGGGGGGGGGGGCCTGGTGCCCAAACCATGGCCCGCCCCCCACATGACCTCTTCCCTGAGGCCCTGCCTCCGCTCGCTCTTCTCCGCCCCTGCTCACTCTTCTCCACCCCCTCCCCTTGTTGCTCACCCTTATGGCCAGTAAAAAGGGATGGGGCCATGGCCCCCTGTTCCGGCACCTCTGGCTTCAGCCAGTTGCCTGGAGGTGTGTTAGTTGCATCCTGCTCTCTCTCCCTAACAGCAGCATTACGGCACATGTGTGGAGTCACGAGTCTGGTCTCAGTCCCATTTCCAGCAAACAAGCGTCCACCCTGCTAAATTCCTCTGCCATCACTGGGGTCCCAATGCCACTGGACCTTGGTAAATGGAGAGATAGCGATGGCCGGTAGACTGAGCTCTCAAACATAGTCATGGCGACTGAGCTACTTCACAGCCACAGGCCAGCGTGATCCCTCCGGGGCGGGGTTTGAGACACGTTGGCAGGGCTGGGTGTGGAAAGCGGATTGTCGCCCGTGTGCTGTGGATAAATAGAGGACGGGCGAGACCTCTTTGAAGAGTAAATATTGATTATCTGTATGATGGTAGTGCCCGGGGGCCTCAGTCAGGGATCAGGACCCCATAGTGCTCAGTGCCGTACAATTCAATGTTGATAAGTACAAGGTAATGCACGTTGGAAAAATAATCCCAACTGTACCTACAATTCGCTGGGGTCTAAATTAGCTGCTTTACCACTCAAGAAAGAGATCTTGAGGTCATCCTGGATAGTTCTCTGAAAACATCTGCTCAGTGTGCAGTGGCATCAAAAAAACAAACAGCATGATAGGAACCATTAGGAAAGGGATAGATAATAAAACAGAAGATATCATAATGCCTCTATATCAATCCATGGTGCACCCTCATCTTGAATACAGCATGCAGTTCTTGTCGTCCCACCTCAAAAAAGATACATTAGAAATGGAAAGGTACAGAGATGGGCAACAAAAATAATTAGGGGTATGGAACAGCTTCCGTCTGAGGAGAGATTAAAAAGACCGGGGCTGTTCAGCTTGGAAAAGAGACTACTGAGGAGGGATATGATAGAGGGCTATAAAATCATGAAGAAAGTGAATAGAGAGAAGCGTTATTTACTCCTTCACATAACACATGAACCAGGCATCACCCAATGAAATTAATAGGCATCAGGTTTAAAACAAACAAAAGAAAGTACTTCTTTCCACAACACACAGCCAACCTGTGGAATTCATTGCCAGGGGTGTTGTGAAGGCCAAAAATGTAAGTGGGTTCACAAGAGAATGAGAGAAGTTCGTGGAAGATAGGTCCATCCATGGCTGTTAGCCAAGATGGCCATGGCTACAACCTCACTCCAGGTGTCCCTAAACCTTCAACTGCCAAAAGCTGGGACTGGACAACAGGATCACTCAAAATTTCCCTGTTCTGTTCATTCCCTGTGAAGCATTTGGCACTGGCCACTGTCAGAAGACAGGATACCATTTCTCTGATCTAGTATGGCCATTTTTATGTTCTTACAACCATATTAATTCTGGTTCCCACCTCTAACTCACATCCCAGTATCAAAACCTGACTTACATAAAATATACACACTCTCTAGGTCAATCAGTAATTCTGTGTATGACGCTAATAATTCTGTTCATCTAAATCTCATTGTGGTTGTCCCCAGCTCCTTGTACTCTGTATTTGTAATAATCATCTATTATTGTAATGGATTAAATATCCATATATTCACACACTCTCCCATCTCCGGAAACACCCCTGAACTCCGGACTCCGGAAACACTCACAACCCTGACTACCCACAGCCATTACTATGCTGTCCTTATGAGCTGGTGCCAGGATGACTCATGTTTCCTGGGTGATAACTGCAGTGAATGTTCTCTCCTGCATCCTCAAGAATTCCTGTTCCAGTTCTGACCCAAATCCCACCCCCTCAGGTCAAGCAAAAAACTCGGCTTTAGAAAACCCCAGCAAAAGAATCAGTGTGATCCATTTCGTGCTGGTGTCAAAGCCATCTACTAATCAAAGAGCTACAGCTGTTCCATTTAGTTGTACAAAACACATCTATTTAAACGACCCCTAGTCCCACTGTGATGAGCTCCTTGCCTCTTTTGCCAACTGATACAGCTTCCACCACTCTTCCCAGCAGCCACATAACTAGCTTGGTTACAGCATACCAAAACCCCCACTGTTCTCCAGACTAAACTCTGCTCCCTATGGGGAGCCCTCTGCATTACTTAAGCCCAGCAACGGGGCTGTGCCAAGGCGAGGTTTATACTGAGGGTAAAGCAGCTGCTGCCAATAGAAAAGGGGTCTCCACGCTGCTCCCAAAGGGACAGGTGCTAAGCAGCAGCTAGGGGATGGGCACAGGACCTCTGCATAGGTATATCAGCCACTATCCTAGCCCGTGGGCTGTAAGAGAGAGGAGCATAGGAAGAACACCCCAGTGGTGAGGGTGCTAGCCTAGGCTCTCCGAGACCTGCGTGCAATTCCCTGCTTTGGTACAGGCTTCCTGTGTGACGTTGGGCAAGTCAGTTGGTTTCTCTGTGCCTCAGTTCCTATCTGTCAGAGCGGGATGGTAGCCCTGGCCATCTGCACTGGTGTGTACTGAGGATAAATACATTAAAGATTTGAGAAGCTCAGATTCTGTGATGATCAGAACCATAGACAGAAAGAAAATGAGCAAAGGGCTGAGTCTGAAAAAAACATTTCTAGCAGTGAGACCCACTGGATGGTGAACAGGTTCCCCAGGGGAGTGCTAGAAGCTTGATTGCTTGAGATACATCTCTGCATCAGGGAATAATCCTGCCTTGGGGCCTGAACCAAAGCCCGCTGAAGTCAGGGGGAGTCTTTCTATTGACTCCAGCAGGCTTTGGGTCAGGCTCAAGGTCTCGTCCTTCTCTAATGTCTACAAGAGCAACTCGGATCTCTGCAGTGACTGTAAAGGCAGATCCGCCTGCTTCAACAGCACTTGAACTAAGGGTGCATAGGGCCTATGACACTCACTGGAGCAGTTCTGGTTCCATCCAGTAGAGGGCAGTGGTATTTACACACCAGCCAACTTCAATACATGTGAGACCAAACCACAAACTTACTGGCAAGATGGATTTTCCCCAATGTTACCATGCTTTCTAAATTTGTAGGCACTATCTCAGGGGTGGGCAAACTTTTTGGTCTGAGGGCCACATTGGGGTTCCAAAATTGTATGGAGGGCCAGGTAGGGAAGGTTGTGCCTCCCCAAACCCTAACCCTATCTGCCCCCTCCCACGTCCCACCCCCTGACTACCCCCCTCAGAATCCCTGACCCATCCAACCCCCCTACTACTTGTCCCCTGACCACCCCCTCCTGGGACCCCCTGCCCCTAACTGCCCCCCTGGGGCCCTGCCCCATCCAACCCCCCTGCTGCCTGACTGCCCCAACCCCTATCCACACCCCCGCCCCCTGACAGGCCCCCCGGGACCCCACCTCCTATCCAAGCCCCCCAAAAGCCCCTTTCAGAATGTGGCCCTGCGAACACGGGCAGGGGACTCAGGAGGAGCAGGGGCAGCCGCAGAGAGGTGGTTTCCCCTTCAAAGCGCCACTTCTCTCCGGCCGGCTGCGCAGCAGCCCGCTGCTCCTCCCGAGTCCTCCGCCCGCGTTCACCGCGCTCCTACCACCCGCACCGCCCGCCTGCTCCCTGGAGGCTGCAGGGGAGCCTGCTCTCCCCGGCCCCCGCCATGCAGCCCCTGGCCGCACGGCGAGCCGAGGCTGCGGGGGAGGGGGAACAGCTGGGGAGGTGTCGGGGACTAGCCTCCCCGGCCAGGAGCTCAAGGGCGGGGCAGGACGGTCCGGTGGGCCGGAGGTGGCCTGTGGGCCGTAGTTTGCCCACCTCTGCACTATCTTCTGTGTCTCCTGCACTCAGTAACAGACCTTTACCCCAGCAAACATCTTGGTTTATTGACGATCCGCTCCTCCTTCTCTTTGTCCATATAATCAGCTGGCCTGAAGGTTTCTGACAGCAGGGATGAGACAGCAAAGCGTCTAGCTGCGGGAGGGGGTTGTGTCCACAGCTGCCTTCTCAAGTGCACAGACGCTTAGGCTGGGGCCCCTAAGCTTTGACGGATCTGGATTGTAGGCTGGCCAGAGAAGGACCCTTTTCTTTTTACCTGCCTGTAAAGTGCCCAGCAGCGTTCAGTCCATCACAGTAATAAGAATAACAGCATATTGGCAGCTGTTCCTTGCTCTGCTGGGAGCTCAGGAAAAGCGTATGAGCCAGGATAGCTGCAGGGTTAAAAGTCCCCCTACTAATTTCTCAAAATGCTGCTAAGACCAGGTCTTTCTGACCTGCCCATTGATTTTCCTTCCTCTTCACCTGCTCTCAGTCTAATGAGGCCCCCTGGTCCTCATTAAACCTTCGAATATTGCTCTGCACTCATATCTGGGACTGGGCTAATGCTTCCTAAACCAATGTAGGTGGCATGGATCCATATGCTCCAGCCAAGCTTATGATCAAACCAAGGCGTATTATACCCTCCTGTGCTTCCTTACACCGATAGATGTTCAAATCACGGTATGTATAGCAGCTAATTAACCCTCCCATCACCGCAGCGAGGTTGGGAATCATGATGCTCCACACTTGACAGATGGAGAAAAAAAGTCATCTGCCCCCTCCAGTGGAAACATCCATTCCAGCTTCCCCTCGGGTGGAACGGCTTGGGATGGCTCTGGCTCCCAGCCCTGTGGACTCAGGGTGGATGTGAAAAGGCAGGGAAGGATCCTCATGCAGATGCTCCCAGGACCAAGGGTGTGGAAATGTTGTCTCCTTTGTTTTTTTTTCATTCACCTTATGGGTTTTTTTTTATTCCTATCCTGCTTTCCCCAGTGTCCCCACCCCTTATTCCCTTGCATCTCTATTCTCTCTCTTTCAAGAGAGACCAGCTCAAGGCAATCTGGAGTCCTAGCCATAGCTCATATGCCAGCCCCATCCCCACTGCACCACATCCCCACCCCTCCTTGAGGTAGCAGCAAGTGTTAATGTTAAGAAGAATGGGGCAGTTCACACCTCTTGGAGCTATTGCGTCAGGCTCTCTGCAGACTTAGGCAGGTCTGAGTTACACCCACGTCATGCCTTCAAGCTTTTCTTTGCACCCATGAGTGCTAGAAATATAGGTTTAAAAAAAGAATAACAAGAGCTGCACTTCTGATTTCATCACGTGACTCCAAGAGCTGGCGCTCTAGACATGGCTTGTACCTGAAGCCAGCCCTGGACTAGATAATACACTCTCCTCACTTCCAGCTGTGGGTGATGGCTTGAGGGTGCTGCCTTGGCATGTAGATAAGCTTCCAGCCCTGCAGGGATGATAGCAGCAGCAGCAGCTTTCTCCATCTTGTGCCTCACCCCGGCTTAGGGGTGAGAAAGTCATTCACTCCCCAAGGCCATTTGCTCCTTGCACCTGCAGCAGAGAGGGCCAGCACAGAGGTTGTGGGCCTCCATGGCTGAAGCAAGCAAGATAGGAGCTGAGGACTTTAGTGGCGAAGGGCTCCATGTCCAACTACCAACGCTTCCCGCAGCATCTCAAGAGAATGGCTCTCTAGCAGTGTGCCAGCATCTGCCTCTGCTACTCCTTAGCCTCTTCGTCACATGCTATCCTGAGTTAGGCAAGTCCTCTGCAAGGTCAAACCTCTCCCCACAGCACTCACTGTACCGTAGGGGCTATAAAGCACGCACTCTCATCCGAGGGCTGAGGGACAGACACAGGGCACTGGCTAAGGCGTTCGCTCTCTCGGCTCCATAAACTGATGTGCTACCACGTGCATCCTCCTCTCAGACTTCATTTCATGCGATCTTAAGAGTAACACTTTCCACCTCTCTAGCCCCTGTTAATTATTTGTGTTTCCATAGTACTTAGAGGACGCACATGAGCTCCTGGCCCCATTGTGCTAGGCGCTATACAGATACGTACTAAGAAACCGGCTCTGCCCTGAATAGCTTCCAATCTAAGTAGACAAGAGGGACAAAGGGTAGAAGGAAGGACTACTAACCCCATTTATAGATGGGAAACTGAGGCACACAGAGACTGTGACCTACCAAAATCACACTCGGTGTCTGTCAATGCCAGGAATTGAACCAGATCCCCAGCCCAGGGCCAAGACCACAAGTGTCTTTATCCTCATTTCATAGACAGGAAAACCCAGGCACAAAGTGATTCAGTGTCTTTCCTGAGGTCCAAGCTGAGAGTAGAACTCCGGCCTCCTATCCTGTAGCTCAAGCTATTCCTCTGATTGCCACCATGACCCTTCATCCCTGCGGTGGAGCGGGCAGAAGTTACCTCCTGGTTATAACTTGGGAGCAGTTACTGTGCAATAGGAAAAATCTGGGCCATTGGCGATACGGTTCTGGGGATTTAGCCAAAGACAACAAACGATTGAGGAAATAGTAACGAGTGGCCTGGAAGTTATTTTAAATCTTTTCCTGGCTGGAAACACAGAAAACAACAGAGAAGGCACCTGCAAAACGTGACCACTTTAAACCCCAGGGAGGCTAGGAAATGAGCTGGAAAAATAAACCGGTCAGGGGGTGAGTAGCTGAAGTGGCATTGTTTAACTTCCCTCTGCATTGAGGGGCTCTGGTGCGCTGTGGGTATGGCTGGGGAGGGGTGTGGCATCATACTCCTTCAGAGCCAGGGGAACTGTCCTGCAGGAGATCATGCTGATGTTGTCCATGTTAGCTTCCTCTGAATACCCCTCCCCACTGATAACACGCCACCCGGAGCTGGCTCCGGAGCAGCCACTACTGGGGAGCTGCGGGTTCTGCTCCAGGAGGCCAGATCTGTAGGAGTGTTGGCTGTTGGAGAGGGAGACACTAAATCCGTACATCTCCCAGCCACCGTGGCCCCATCCCATCCCGGGCCAATTCTGCGGACTCCGGAGGTCTTGCAGGAAGCTGCATTGTTGCACCCCGATTCCTGAAAAAGTCGAGTGCTCTAAGGTTATCCTCCAATTGTCCTAGTGCGAGTCTAAACATTTGGGGGCAGGGACCGTGCCTGGATGGTGCCTGGCGTATTCCTGGGTGCAGGCTCACGGGAGCCCAGGGTTCACGTGTTGACTGGCTGTATGAATGAACAGTGGGGGGAAACGGAAGGTAAGCAAGGGAAAGCTCAGGGAACCTAGCTCTGTGCTCTGGGAGGGTGGCACGTGGCAGGGGAGCCTCATCTAAGCAGGGAGGGAGGAAGAATCCACCTTTTTATGTTGCAAAAACAGATTCGCATCAGAGAGTGCATAAATTGCATTGTAGGGCTAGGCCAGGCAGGCTTCCAGGTCCCACATGGTGCTGGGGGAGGTCAGGGCAGCTGGGAGTGCATCAGTGTTCTAGCAGGTGAGGAGGGCGATCAGCGTGTGCTTGTCACATGGGGTGGAGCTAGGAGGGTTCTTGGCTGTCTGGATTGGGGAGATAAGAAGATGACAACTCAAGGTATGTCTACACTGCAGTCAGAGGTGTGATCGGAGCAAAGGTAGGTAGATCCGAGCCAGCTTTGATCTAGCTAGCTCCGGTACTGATAGCAGGAAGTTGCAGCCGTCTGGATGTCAGCATGAGCTAGCTGCCCAAGTACATGCCCAGGCTCCTGCATGGGTTTGCGCAGCCAGTGCAATTATATGATGAAGCTAGCTCGGGTACATCTAAGCACCTCTGACTGCAGTGTGGACGTACCCTGAGACGCTGCAGGGCGAGGGGAGGGCGTATTGGGTGGCGTTGTTCTTTGTTGTTCCAGCCCCAGCTGTTTGAAATGCTCTCCTCCTCTGAACCACTCAATCCTGCTGGGCCAAATTCAGATCTGGCACAAGCAGCTGCAACTCCACTGAAGTCAATTTCTCCTCCTGTCACTAGGCCCTTCCTGTCTTTGAATCCCACTTCAGGGAATGTTCCCCCTACATGTTTCAATGTAGTCACAGCTTTCAGCAGAACTGGGGTAATAATCTTTGGCAGCTCAGATTCACAGACTAGCTCAGTCATTTTTGTTCACCCACAACAAATTCCCCTCTCTGGCAGTGTGGATAGAGTGCTAGACCAGGAGAGCTGGGGTCTAGCCAGTGCTGCCACTGCCCTGCTGAGTGATCTTGGGCAAGTCACTTCACTGCTCTGTGCCTCAGTTTCTCCATCTGTGAAATGGGGATAATGATATTGATCTCCTTTGTAAAGCACTTTGAGATCTATGGATGATAAGAATGAGGTATTTATATTTTTATACCCACAGGCAACCACTGGATTCCAGAGCTCAGGGGCTGTATTCCCAGGAGCTAAGGTGCTGTAGAGCCCAAAGCAAACAACACAAGTTGCTCGCAAACTTACAGCTATCCCAGTGCTTGGAGAGGGCTAGGATTCCTCTCACCTGCAGGGCTCCAGTTGCACCTTGGCAAATGTTTTAGTGGATCATGTCAGCTCAGAGCAGGTGACCTATTCAATGTGCTTTGAGTCACTTTTCAAGCTATTCTTTGGGTGTACTTGCTCTGGAGGTTTATCCTGTAGGAGTTTTGTTATCACATGGCCTAAAAGATCTAAATTAAATTGTGTAGACGGGGAGAAGGCTTGTAGTCTGGAGAGGCTAGAGCAGACTAACATAGAACAATGGCCCTGGGGAATTGGAAATAGGACTTCACGAAGAATGGCTCTAAGTTAGTTAGGTGCCTAAATACCTTTGAGGATCCAGGTCTAAGTGAGTTGCCCAGATCACACAGGAAGTCTGTGACAGTGAAGGGAACTGGACCCAGGACTCTAGAGTCCCAAGTTCGTGCCCTAATCACCGAACCATGCTTCCTCCCTATTAGGGACAGATCAGTCCTGCTGGCACATGGAGTTACCCCTCCTGTCACAGCTGGGCTTGCTGGGCCCCAGGGGGGCTCACCCAAAACAGGCAGGCAGCAAACCTGCCTCCTGCTCTCAGGATTCCTGCTGGGGCTCAGGGTAGCTTTCACTCCGCCAGGGGCTCAAGCCGAGGCTGCTGAGGGACTGTGCTGACGCTGTCCATGCCCAGCGCCACCCTAACAGGACAGCGCCACGCACTTTGGGGCCGTGCTCACGGGCAGCAGAGCCCCTGAGCAGATGTCTTCAAACCCCCCTCAACTCCCCCCCCCCCCCCCCCGCTCTCTTAGACTCTAGTATTAGGAGAGCAGATTCAAAAGCAGGGGGAGACTTTCCATTGACTTGACTGGGCTCTGGGACAGGCCCCCCTTTGGGGGACAGAAATAGGAGGGGAAGAGGTGGAGCAATGCTGGGCAGATCGTGGGAGGCCGTGTTGCCTAAAGATAGAAATGACACACACAACCTGGCCTCCGGAGCTCCGAAGATTTAATTTTGGACTGAAGTAAATCCTGGAAACAGCCGTGAAATCTTACCAAAGGAAATGGCTCTCCACATCCAGAAGGCAGATCAGGATGTGCCTGTGTGGCTAGAGGAAGCCTGTGAAAAGACAAGCGCATTAATCATGTGTGTGTTTGGGGAGGGGGTGGAGGCCCCTTCTTCCGCTGGTGTCAACCGTTCATAGTGCTGAATTCTTTAAGAAGGAAAGTTTGACAGGCCCCTGCCTACTGCACAGGGTCCGTCTTCCCCCCAGCATCTGAGATCAGAATGAAAGATGGTGAACGTTTCGGGCAGAGGGCTGCAACGCAATATCGAAGCCAGTCAGCGCTGTGTCTAGCTACCAGCAAGGGGACTTTGCTAAGAGAAACTGGGAAGGTCTTAAATAAAATCTAAACGAATAATGAACCATCAGGGCCAAATCTGTCATCTTGGCAGGCTTGTAAGAGGTAAGGTAAGAGGATGTGAGAAATGAGCTTTACTGAGATGATAAAGTCCAATGGGCAAAATTTTCAAACGTGGGTGACTAAAGCTGGGGTTGGCAGCACTATCTAGTAGACAGAGCACTGACTGGGAGTCAGGAGACCTATTCCTAGCTCTGCCATTGAGTTGCTAAATGACCTTGGGCAACTCACCTCACCACTTTGTGCCTCTGTCTCCCTTCTTACCCTTTATCTGTCTTGTCAAATTAGACTGTAAACACTATGGAGGCTTGGAGTGTCTCTCACTAGGTGTTTGTACAGCACCTAGCACAATGGGGCCCGGATCTTGCTGGCGGGCCTCTTGGCATTGCTGTAACACAAGTAATAATAAAGTTGGGCGCCTACATAAGAGTGGCCCGGTTTTCAAAGGAGCTGCACACCCCACTCTCCTCAGGCAGTGGGAGCTGCAGGTGTCCTGAAAGTCCAACCATTTATTCAGATGCCTAAGCAGGGAAGTCCCCCATGCCTAGTTTTAGGCACCGAAGCTTGGAAATGTTCACCCATCTAAATAGAAATACACGTCCCCGCCCTCCCCCTCCCCCGCTGGTGGTGCCTAGGGGACGGAATTAAAATACGTTTGTAACAATGGACTAGAAGTGACCTTACCTCTGCTTGGAATGTCTCCTGTGTTTGGCCTGGGCTGCGAATTTCCTTTGCCACAGCCTGTCTCATCAGGTTTGTTCCTGTTGAGACAGATCCCAGCATCCCGCCCACTGACGGAAATACTGAAACAGTGACAGGTGTTTTAGGGTTCTGAGAATTCAGTTTCCCGTGTTGAACATTTCACTAGTGATCTAAAATGAGAACAAACCACTGCCATTTTCCTTGAAAGCAATCTGGAGATAAAGGGCTGGATGGTGTGTAAGTATGTGCAGGGCTACTGAAGGCAACAGCCTGTGCTTGTTTACTCTTTGATTTTCTCTTTGGAGGATGCTAGTGTCTATTGGCTAGGGCACTGGACTAGAGTGCTGAAAAGCTGGGTTCTGTTCTCAGATCTGCCACTGCTCTGCTGGCTGACCTTGGGCAAGTCACTGCGCCTCAGTTTCCCCTCTCACATTCTTTCTGTCTTGTCTATTTAAGATGTGTGCGCTTCAGGGCAGGAACCATATCTCACTGTGTTTATACAGTGCCCAGCACAATGACACCATAATCTCAGTTAGGGCCCTCAAGATGCTACTGTAATACAAATAAATACTAATAGCAGGATGGGGAATAGCTGTACAAACTGTACAGTAGCTGTACAAACACATAGCAAAATAAGATCCCTCTCCCAAGAAAGGCATCCCAGAAACCGTGTGTAACTACCACTCAAACACCGCAGAAATACAAAAGAAGCCTGTGGCAATGATAGATATCCTAGGAACAGAACAGGAGACGAATGGCATAACTTACATGCCTTGTGCGTGGCAAAATGGATTTATTTCAAATACCTCCCCCTGGGCAAGCTTATAGACCAGCTGCAGCTTCTTTAACATGTTACCTAACCAGGAACCAGAGTGGATATGAATCTCCTCCCATTTTCACTGCGCTATATCTGAGTGTCTGTATTGAACTCAGCGACTGGAGTTATCCTGGTATAAATCTGGCCTGTGAGACCTATTCTCAGTATCAGAATTAAAGAAGCAATTGCACATTTGTCACCATGACTAATTAACCATCTTCCAACACTGATGTGATGAAACAATGACCTTTGTGGCCATGCTCAATATCATCAACGTTAAAAAATAAAACAAACCCCACGCATTATAAAACAAACTACAGCTGTACAAAGTGAGCCAAGGGAAGTATCGTGCAAAGCAGGATGCATTATCAAACCCTAAGGCAAACAAAAGGCTTAGCTAGCAGTGGCCGAAGAGCCTATGATCCTTGGTAATACAATTATAGAAAATAGAGTGCCGAATGTACAGAAAATAAAGCAGACACAAAGTCTCACAAGGCCAAATTCATCCACTGCAGTCAATGCACTCACCCCAGGGATTAATTTAATTCATTAGTGGCCTCCTGCTTGACAAAACAAAAGCCTAAGATACTGGGTCCAGATTCTCAATGGGAGTTAGGCACCTAAATACCTCCGAAAGTCTGGGCTTTGGTCTTTAACTTTACCCAACCACCTCTCCTCAGAAGGTCATTTGCCACTCTGTGCCTCAGTTTCCTCATCAATGGGGATAATGATACTTACCTCCTTTGTCGAGCGCTTTGAGACCTACGGATGCAAAGCGCTAGAGAAGACCTAGGTATTATTCGTAACTCTTTTGGGCCCCATTTCTTGTGAAACGGAGGGATCACTGAGATGACCTATTTTAACCATTGTAAAGCAATGGACCAATGGTGCCTTCAAACTCTCTCCTGCACGACTAGCCTTTACCAGTTGAATATTCCCATTGACTGATTGTGTGCAAGTAAGGGTGTGCAGGGCCAGGATCTGTCAGCCATTGGAGTGCCTCCAGATTTGCATCCGATGAAGTGAGCTGTAGCTCACGAAAGCTTATGCTCAAATAAATTGGTTAGTCTCTAAGGTGCCACCAGTCCTCCTTTTCTTTTTGCGAATACAGACTAACATGGCTGCTATTCTGAAAACTGATCTTGTGTAGCTGAGATCAGAATCTGGGCCACGTTCTCTAGTCTCAGTTAGGGGCTGTCTTCACTGCAGAGTTAACTTGAGCTATCGCCACTCAAGTTCGCCTCGCTCGAGCGAAAGCAGCCCCGCTACGAAATAACACTCCAGCTGCTGTGTCTGCATGGGCGCTCGCTCACTCGTTTGAGTCGCTAGGACTTCCAGAGGTGCATCCCATGGTTCCGTGCAGTGCGGTAAACTGAGATGCTCTATGAATTCTTTCCCAGTGAATTGTGGGAGAACTTTGCTGTCCTTCTGGGGAACTGTGGGAAGGCCAGGAGGACCAGCTGGAGGACCAGCAGCACTTGAGTGGAGCCAGCGTGCATCTGCACTACAGAGCAGCCAGGCTAGCTGATGACGAGCTGTGCTAACTTGAGCTTTAGCCAGCCAATCGGAGGTAAAAGCACCATCTCACGCGTGCTATGGGTTGTGAGTGCGGCTGGGACTTGAATTAGGGGCAACACTCCAGTTACAACTAGAGTTAAATCTGCAGTCAAGTCAAGCCCTTGGTACCACAATCTAGAGAGCAAAATAACAAAGCCACCACATGCACATTACAATCAGTGATGGGTCAAGATCCAGATAGGGTTTGGGGTTCAACCAGCGCTCAGGTGTGTTGTTATTATACAATAGCACCTAGCAGCCCCAGTTGACATTGGGGTCCCATTCTAGTGGGCACTGCACATATACATACTGAGAGACAATCCCTGCTCTGAAGAGCTTACAATCTAGATAGACAAGACAGAAAAAGGATGGGAGGAAGGGAGCATTATCCCTATTTTACAGATGGGGACCTTAGGCACAGAGAAACTAAGTGATTTGCACAAGATCACACAGGGAATCTGCTGCAGAGCTGGGAATTGAACCCAGGTCTCCTGAGTTCCAGCCCAGTGCCTTACCTATAACAACATAATTTCTGGGTTCAGCTGTGACTACACTGAAGTAGCTCAAGCTGTTTTCAAAGATTCGGGCCCCATTTATACCAGACACATGGGCCCCTGTATGGTTTTGCATCCTACACAGAACCAATGTGGTTCAGATCTGGGGATTCATAACTCCTGAAACAAGCAAATAAACAATTCTGGAATTGGAAGGGGCTTGGGCTGGGTTCAAAGTCCTGGTCTGTGCCCATCTGTAATTACAAATGGAATCTGGAAGAGGAAATTTCTTTTGATTATCCGAAGTGCTGCCAAGTGACTTGTGTAAACTATAATATAACATAAAGGAGAACTCTTGGGATCAAAGATTAAGCCCTTGTTTGATTCAGTTCCAAACATCACTGGATTTATTGTGATTACCACACTCAGCCTAAATAATCAGTCTAGGACTTGGATTTCTTCTTCAAAGGAACCACGAAAACATGGGGCAATTCCCTAAACCTTGAACTTTTTTCAAAGGATACAAAGATAAGCCATTGGGTCCGGTTTTATACTGTAGTAACTGCCGTCCCGTTAAATAATCTAATTTGAATACTAATAACTTTGGGGTTGATTTTCAAAAGTGTGGGATTCTGAAGCACTGAGGCCACTAGACTCTCCATGAAACTTGTGGCTCCTTAGGAGCTTTTTGATAATCTCCCCCCTTTATTTCTGTAGTTATCCAATCATTGTCGATTAAAAATATCAATGTCCCAACAACTTTAAGCAATCTTCCATTTGTACTCATGTCAGGGCTATGAAAATAAGTTTGTTGGTTTGTTTTTTCTATCAAGAAACCCAACCTAGTGGTATTTGGGGTATTTTACTGGGATTTTCAGGTTTTATTGAAGTTATTATTTTGAAGTTCTGTGACGAATTTACATGGCCCCTTTACTTATACACACACACACACACTACTAGAAATATTCAATCTGTGAATGAAAATTTTAATTATTCTGATGGAACCATCAATGTTCTTCTCAGGTCTATAGGGGAAGGAGACTGGGTGGAGTCATTTGGTGACTGGGAAAAGGGGAGTGGTTAGTAGTTAGAATTCACTGTCATTGCATGTGGACAAAATGGAAACGTGAGCTCTTGGGGGGCTTGGTTTGCTGGAATTTAGAAACTTCTGGAAGGTGGGAAGGGCACCTGATAACGAGGTCCTATAGAAAGCTGTTTAGCTAATCTTACTTTTAGTCTTTAGCCTGCAGAGTATTGAACTCACTAGGTGATTGTTTCTCATCCCAGCAGGGAGATCTGTGAAAGATGCTGATCAATGCTACAAATAGGTGATTAGTGTTCAGTGATTTACTAAACATCGGTGTATGAATTACCAGCACAAAAGAGGTAGTTAGTCTGTTCTTCCATTGGGAGACTCATTCATAATCTAAAAGATATTATCCCTGTTATCAAATTTTCCCTGATATTCTAAATTATCTTCAATAATTTCTCCTTTAAACACTTAAATATTTCCTTTTCCTCCTTGGTATTTATACTTTTCAATTATCTGTCCCCTCTTGGCCATCTCTTTGGCTACACAAAGAAATTAATTCAGATTAAGGTAGGGTATGAATTGAAAGCGGACTACATATGCCTGACTAACTTCCTGTGTGAATGCTCTTATTCTGGAATAAGAGTGTTTTATTGTGAATTAGCTTAATCCCTGGATTAATCCACTGGAATAAACTCATTCCAGAATAAGAGCATCCACACAGTAAATTAATCAGGAACAGCTATTCTGGAATAACTCCCTGGGCACACAAACACTGAGATAAATAATAAATATGTAGTTCTTTTCATCTTTCTATAAATAAATGAATGACCTTAGTCCCCAGATAATTTTTGATATTTTAACTCACATCTTTCTGCTTATGAGGAGGCCGGGACTCAACATGTTATTCCAGCTGTTATGTCATCAACATCTGAAAGCTTCCTGGGAGCAAGACAGGATGTTTCTGTGAGTAGAGCCCTCCGTCACATTGGACTTTCTGGCTGCCATATTGCATTGTAAATTCAAATCTCACTTGCTCTCCAGTCACCGTTAACCAGGTTTCTCCCTCCCATTGAGTATCGGCATTTCAGATTCTTTTTCCACAAATGGAATAGCTGCATTTTCCCAAGCTCGACCTCGTGTCGCTATTTCCTGCCCATATTTCTAACCTCTCTGTTATTTCTTTGTGCTTCCGGATACTATCAACGTCTCCCCAGTTTATCATTATTAGCTAACTGAGGGCCAGATTGTGCTACCCTTATTCATGGTGAGTAGTGCTTTACTCCTTAAGTAGTCCCACTGAAATCAGAACTGCTCCTTCATTATCATGGGGCGTTAGCCTTCTTCCAGATAGCTAATACCGATGGATCAATAGGTAAGGCTGTAAGAAAATGGCTGGCCGTGATTTTGTTGCAGGAACCAGAAGTTCCATGGCTTGTGTTACACAGGAGGTCAGACTAAGTGATCATAATGATCCCTTCTGACCTTAAACTCTATGACCCTATGAACTGTTAACACACACCACAACTTTTTATAGTCGCCGTAAACTTGAGTGGGGTTGCGACCCGGTGGGCCAGGTCGCAATGCGACTTACTCAGATCTGTCTGGGACGCCCCCCCGTCATGCTTGCCTTCGAAAGCCCAGCAAGACACACTGTGTCTCTTCTGTGCTGCTGCCTGGCTTTGGAAGGCAGGCTGCATGCCTGGAACTGGAACTTTAACACGCCATGGCCGCAACTTTTGAATAAAAAAAAAAATCACAACTGTCTTAGAACATAATAACGGCCATATTGGGTCAGACCAAAGGTCCATCTAGCCCAGTATCCTGTCTTCTGACAGTGGCCAATGCCAGGTACCCCAGAGGGAATGAACAGAACAGGTAATCATCAAGTGATCCATCCCGTCGTCCATTCCCAGCTTCTGGCAAACAGAGGCTCAGAGCACTCAGAGCATGGGGTTCCATCCCTGACTATCCCAGCTAATAGCCATTGATGGTCCTATCCTCCATGAACTTATCTAGTTCTTTTTTGAACCCTGTTACTGTCTTGGCCATCACAACATCCTCTGGCAAAGAGTTCCAGAGATGGATGGAGCATTGTGTGGAAAAATACTTCCTTTTGTTTGTTTTAAACCTGCTGCCTATTAATTTCATTTGGTGACCCCTAGTTCTTGTGTTATGAGAAGGAGTAAATAAAACTTCCTTATTTACTTTCTCCACACCACTCATGATTTTATAGATCTCTATCATATCCCCCTTAGTCGTCTCTTTTCCAAGCTGAAAAGTCCCCGTTTTATTAATCTCTCCTCATATGGAAGCTGTTCCATACCTCTTACAGCCTTGCAGCCTTATCAATAGGTGTTTTCCATCTCTAACTCATAGGATCAATCAAATGTAACTAGGGACTGGAACTAGCTTGGAGGCTCCTCCTTAGACCCCTCTCCCGCTCGATACCCGCTGTCCGTTGCCACTCTTCCTGTTTGCTTTCCGTCAGCAGGTTTTCAATCCAGGAAACCAATTTCAATCCAGGCCAATTTGATTTAATTTGGCAAGAGAGGAGACGCTATCAAATGCTTGACTGAAATCCAAATGTAATTTCACCTCCATTTCCTTTGTCGTTCATTTTAAAACGAGGGGCAGACTTTAGGCTGACGCACAGAAAGGCACGGCCCAGGGAGAGGGGAAACAAAGGTGACTTGAAGCTATCCATGTTCTGGGCTGCTGCAGAGCCACAAAGAAGCCGGCATAAATCAGAGCAGCCCCAGGAATTGCTCTAATTTATAACAGCCTCCCTGCTGCAGGCTAGAATTCCCATAATGCTGAGGTGCATCCAGGACCGTCCCTAGACATTTTGGTGCCCTACGCAGCCCTCCCGCGTGGGGGGTGGCCCCAGGCTTCCGTGGAGGGGCAGGAACAGGGTTGGGAGGCAGGGGGGAACTGCCCCCCAGCACAAGCTGGCAGAGCGGAGTGGGTTGGGGCTGGGTTGCTCCACTTCCTGCCACCCAGTGATTGCAGGGCGGGCCCGACCCCTCCTGTAGTCCCCCGGGGCATTGCTCAGGGGAAGGGGTGGAGTGGGGGCAGGGCTGGGGCGGAGCACAGGCGGGAAGAGGGGCTTTGGGGAAGGGGTGAAGTGGGGGCAGGGCGGAGCAGGGGTGGGAAGAGGCAGGGCTGGGGCAGAGCAGGGGCCAGGGCCACAAGGAAGAGGCGGAGCAGGGGTGGGGGCAGCTTTCCTGGCCAGCTAGGGGATCAGGCTAGCCACTGGAGCAGCATGCAGCTGCGTAGGGCACCAGGAAATTTGGGGCAATTTGGTGCCCCAAATTTCCTGGTGCCCTATGAAGCTGCGTACTTTGCATATAGCCCTGGTTGCATCCTTTAGGGTTTCCACTTTTCTAACTGCTGGTAACTGGACCCTGAGGCCCTGCCCCCTTCTCCACCTCTTCCCCCCCAAGGCCTAGCCACATCAGTCGATCCTTTCTCCCCCTCCCCCAGTCATTTGCTGAATCATCTCCCCTTCCCCCCTCCCCACCCCCCAGGTGGTCTCCCTCTGCTGGGGGCTGGAACAGGAGCTGCTGCAGCCTGACAAGGAGCCTGTCTGCAGGTAGGAGGCAGCCCTGGCTGAGCAGGGGTTGGCGTGGGTTAATGACCCGGTGCCTCCCCCTGCCCCATGATAACCAGACTTTTGATGTCCAGTCTGTACATCTGACTGGACACTGCCAGGTCCCCTTTTTGACCGGACTTTCCTGTCGAAAACCAGGCATCCGACAACCCTAAATGGCACCTGGACACAGGAGCCAAAAACTGGACTGTCCGGGTAAAACCCTAGTCCCTTTCATCACTGATACACTACCGGCACCAGCGCTGCTAAGGGGAGATGGTGTAGGATTGCTTATGTCAGCCCTGTGCTCCTCCTGCTCTGGACAGATTCTTCCTCAACCCCTTGCAGCACATAGGGGCTAGGTGTAGGGCCGATAATTGGTCTCAAAGCTTGACTGCCAAGATCTGGTCTTTAAGGGTGTGACGCTGCATCCCCCATGCCGCAGTGGAATGTTGACAAATACACAGCTGGAATCAGTCTGGCTCATCTGATATAATATGCGTTGACTACTTATGCTTAAACAATCTGTTCCACCTTGTATTTGGCTGTGACACTCAGAGTACCTTTTCCAGACCAGAAGAAGAGCTCTCTGTAAGCATGAAAGCTCCTCTCTCTCACCAGTGGAAGTTGGTCCAATAAATGATATTACCTCCCCCACCTTGTCTCTCCGGTTCGGGTTCATTCTGCCCTGTGGTTGGCACTCATACTCTTAAGTCACTGAAGGGAGCAAGCCAAAGGGCTTGCTCCAACTGCCACTGAAGTCAACAGACAGACTCCTTTAGACATCAGTGGGAATTGGATCAGGCACTCATACAACCATGATGCTTAGTAGATGCTTAGTAGAAGGCATCCTTCAGTCTTGAGAGACCAGGGGTATGAGCCCCTGAGAGGTAAAGATTTTACTCAGTTGGTTTTATGGCAGCTGCAAACGTGCCTGAAGAGACCAACTCGAGAGAGACAATCTGATTCTGCCACATCTCTGCCGCACCTTGACCCTTCGGGCTCTGCCTTCTGCGAGCTGTTTTCTCCTCTGCTAGGCTGGACGGCTTCCTCTTGGAACTCCGAGGACCTTTGTTAAGCTCTTGTTTCCAAAGGCTGCGGTCCTGAGTGTGATCATCCCAGTTATCCACGTCCAGGTCCAGGTCCATTTCTTTGAGGTCTCGCTTGCACACATCCTTGAAACGCAATTTTGGGTGTTCTTTGGGTCTTTTTCCAGATGCCAGTTCGCTGTAGAGAATCTCCTTTGGGATGCGCCCATCATTCATTCGGCACACATGCCCAAGCCAGCGGAGGCGTGTGCATGCTCGGTATGCTGGCCCGTTTGACCACCTCAGTGTCAGTGACTCTGTCCCTCCAAGAGATGCCAAAGAGTCGACGAAGGCAACGTGCATGAAAGCTGTTGAGCCCAGAGGTGGCGAGTTGTATGGGCCCATGGTGCCTGTGTTCCACCAATCTGAGAGCACAGGGGCCTGGCTCCACCAAAGTTCAGGGGAACCTACGGCCTGCTGCTTCATTTCATCCAGCCCACGGCAAGGCTCCTCGCCGCAGGCTGGAAGCCCCGAGCCTCTGCACCACCACCCCCCCTCACATGGGGCTCGAGCCGCGAGCACCAGCTCGCCGGGGTGCCAGAAGTCCAGTCGGCTCCATGCAGTTCCTGGCAGCTCTCGGCATGTCTCTGCAGCCCTTAGGAGCAGGGGCAATCAGGGAAACTCCATGCGGTGCCCCTGTCCCTGGCGCTGGCTTCGTGGGCAGCACACACCGTGCAGAGCCCCCTGGCCACTCCACCTAGGGGCCGGAAATGGCAGCAGCTTCTGGGAACAGAACGGAGCCCCGGCAGGCAGGGAGCTTGCCTTAGCCCCGCTGAGCCGCCTGAGGTAAGTGCCGCCGGGCCGGAGCCCACACCCACTGCCCCAGGTCAGAATCCCCTCCCACATCCTAACTCCCTCCCAGACCCCCCCCCCACACACACACACCAACCCCCATCCGGAACCCCC